>NW_006296540.1:1349505-1351119 GCF_000327345.1 Myotis davidii
TTTGACCAGATTGGACAAAAAGGCTTCCTCAGCCACTACCAAGCCAGACAGAGCAGGCTGAGGCTGTTCAGAGTGGAAAGGGACGTGCATTTGTCCAAGGCAAAATGTTGTACTAAATCCCCTAATGGAAAGTGTACCCACTCAAGTTAATAAAGAAATGAAAGCACTCTAGATTACACTTAATTTTCTGACACAGAGAGTGATAAAAGCTGAAAAGTACCTATCAACTGAGGCCACACAGCTCACTATGCTTCCCTAATGACACTTCATTAAGGAGGATTTGTACGTGTCAAACAGGGAATAAATAGCATTTTGGTCCTGAAGACACTTCCTTCGCTCCTGCCCATACTAAACAGAACATCCCGTGTCAAGGGTATTTGGACATAATTTTTCATTGTGAGGCCAGGTTCTCAAATTAGAAAAGGAAATAAACAGCATGAATTGCTCCGAGAGCTACTTTGATGAATTTTTGAAAAGAAATGTAGCCTATTTATTACCCCTTTCCCTTAATGAAAAACGAGCCGGCATTTCTTTAAAAGAGGCACTTAGAACCTGAGATAAATCTCCTTCCAAGTTAAAGACTTGAAGGAAAATATCACCAATTGTGTCTTATGTTTAATAATAAAGGGTAGTTATTAAAATCATAATCTGAGTTGGGACAAATGTGAAAATTAATATCAAAAGATGGGCAGAAAAGAGGAAGAAAGAGGGAGGGGGAGAAAGGAAAAGCAGCCTCCGGCCCCTGCCTCAGCCTTAGCCATTCTCTGGGAAGTCTTCCCAGCACTGGAGGCCTTGGGGTTCCCCTTGCCTATTGTAATTTCCTGTTTACTCCTCTGTCTTCGCCATGAGAGTGGGCCTCTGTGAAGATTCAAAGAGATCTGCCCAGTCACCATTTATCTGCAGCTCCCAACACAATGCCTGGCACTCACTCAATAATGGGAGGATGGCGAGGAAAGAGAAGTGAGCACAGAGGAGGGAAAGAATGAATGAAAGGACACGGTGGAGAAGTGGTTGTTTCTTTTTAATCTCCTTATCAGTTTCTGTTGTTAGCCTAGTGAGCAAAAGGCAGTATGTTTTGACCTTTCCAATAAATGCAGGGCTTCAGCTTCTGGATAACTCAAACATTGCTGAACTATCGCCTACAGCAGCTGTGGGCAAACTACGGCCCTGCCCGTTTGAAATGAATAAAACTAAAAAAAATATGTAATGATGTTTACTTTGAATTTATATTAGTTCACACAAACACTCCATCCATGCTTTTGTTCCGGCCCTCCGGTCCAGTTTAAGAACCCATTGTGGCCCTGGAGTCAAAAAGTTTGCCCACCCCTGGCCTACAGCTATCTGACTCTTTCATGGTCCTCTGAACTCACACAGTTGGTCCAAAAGAAGGGCCCCCAAGACAAAAAGCTCTAGGGTAGAAGTCAGTGGTAAGTTCTCTTGGCTTAGCAATTGTTGTGGTTTTTATTTTCTTCTCCTTTCTTCTACTTTTCTTTCCTCTATGCCAGTGGTCGGCAAATTCATTAGTCAACAGAGCCAAATATCAACAGTACAACGACTGAAATTTCTTTTGAGCCCTAACCGGTTTGGCTCAGTGGATAGAGCATTGGCCTGAAG
>NW_006296540.1:1351208-1362659 GCF_000327345.1 Myotis davidii
TATATAGGTAGGTACATTGTTATTAACTTAATTAGGGTACTCCTAAGGCTTAGGAAGAGCCACACTCAAGGGGCCAAAGAGCCGCATGTGGCTCTCGAACCGCAGTTTGCCGACCATGGCTCTATGCTGAACGCCAAGAAAACACCCTGAGAATCTTCCCAGAATTACGTTCTTACAATCTAGAAAGGTGGGCATGGAATATCGCTGACTCCGAATCCTCTGTACCCAAGGAGATTTAGATTTCAAACCCCAGTGGAAATAAATACCTATCTTTGAATGATGATAGTAAGGAAAGATGTCTCATCTCTTGGCATAACCGCTCTAAAGAAAGACTATCAATGTGTCTAATGACAGCCATGCTGAGTTCCTGGACCATCACTGAAGGGAAGAAATGATTGCATAACTCAGAAGGGGCATGGCGAGTGTCCTCCTCACTTTTTTCTCCTTGTAACATCAGTCAGAAAGGATAAATATGAAATGCAGACTTCAGCAATATTCAAGCTTCATGTGTTTATACTCTAAAAAGGAGAAAATGAAAATATTTCCATCGTCATAGCAACCTGACTTCGCCCACAGTAAGTGTATGCTATGTGATAGTGGTCATTCTGAATTACTGGTTAAGCTCCCTCTAAATGCGTAGTTTGTTCTACAGGGCAAGGGGCAGAGATGAATTCAATGTCCTTAAAACAACTTTGGTTTCTGTGATTTAACCATTTCGATATGCAGTTCCCTTACACTGTATATAACCATCTTCATGTTCTGTTCTTCAGATGTGGGAAACAAAGCACTAAGTCACACTATCCTGAAACAAGTACAGCGAAACAAGGCTCAAAATTTGAGTCTCAAGGTGTTCTATATTCCCATCAGAAGTAAACACAAGCATGAGTGTTCATTTCCCTTGGTTTGTCATGAGAAAAGGAAAATGTCATGTCACTCATGCGATTTATCATTTCCATGACTGAATTAGACAAGGTGAACAAAATGATGCCTCGAATGCACAAGATAGAAGACTTATAATGATGGACTCATAATGGGACTCGTGGCTTTGCAGTGATTGGCCAGCAGCTCAAATGCAACTATGTACCTACAGCTCTTGACTACTCTGCAGCGCAGTTTCTCCAGGCAGAGGTAATGACACCTACCTTGCAGCACTTCTCCGAGCGCTGCCTGTCTAGCCCAATGCCTAGAGCACTGTGGTTGCTCAGTACATGTCAGCTTTCTTTCATCTTAAGAGCTAATATCAGATGCAGAGCCCTGCTCTTGGGGCCTTAGAAATGTAACTGCAAAAGTCGGAACAGAAAAGGAGAAAGGAGATGAGAAGCAATACAAAGTCAGATATGATCAATGCTGACAGATGAAACACTGGGGAAATGCTTCACCATTTGTTCATTTTTAAGCATTTAGAATTTAAAATTAACGTTATAGCATGCATCTACATTTACATTCAAATACCACACTTATCAAATGGAATGTATCTACAAGTTCCAATGCTAATCTTCATACCTTCTGCAGACACGAGGAAGGAAATTTTACAGGAAGGATAAACAGGTTTGTTTGTTTTTTTTACAAAACTTTAAAATCTTTACAAAGCCAGCGATATGGTTATTATTCCCATAGTTTTGATGATGTAAAATCTGTTTCTGTTTCAAAAAATCAATTGCCTATTTACCACTGCCTAATGTGACATATAATGGCAAACTACAATATATACATGATTCTAGACTGTGATATGACACAGATCCCTGAGGGAACCAGGTTAATTTTGGTACCTTCTTGACCAGAGCAATTATCTCTTTCTCTGTGCTTCTATATTCTGTTCTCTATGGGACAGAACTGGCAATCATCCTTCAGAAGCAGCGACAATCACTTGCACCTTGACCACGTGCTGTAGATTTGGAAGCATGAACACTGGTATTGCCACCCACCCACATTTCCTGTGAAGATTTCCTGATCCTGGTTTTATCATAATCCCATATGGAAATCTCATTTTCTCCAGAAGGGTATGGATTGGATTCCCAAATAATTATCAACATAAAACTTGTTTCAGTTCTCTCATTAAATTATTTAAAATACATCATGCTCTGCCCTAGTCAGCAAAAGTTCCACTGAATGGGGAAAGGGGTTTGTCTAATTCCCGTAGACTCCTGTGTATCAGTAAAGGATCTGATGATCTCTTCTGAGTTCTGACAAGAAGCATCAGGCCAAGGATCCCTGAAAGGTATCTCCTAACGGTTCAGGGTTCAGATTCTCCAAATTCTGAGCTAAGGATTCCACTGTTGATGGAAAGAGCTTGATATATCATAAGTAACTCCTTTGAATTCAGTAAAAGTTGGCATATGCTTGGATATTTTTTCATTGAGTTTTAGAGAGAGTGGAAGGGAAGGGAAGAGACAGAGAGAAACACTGATGTGAGAGACAGACACATCCATTGATGGCTCCCCACACACACTGTGACCAGGGCTGGGAATCGAGCCTGCATCTGGGGTATGTGTCCTTGACCAGAATCGAACCCCAGAGCCTTCAGTCCAAGGGCTGGCGCTCTATCCACTGAAGCAAACCAGCTAGGGCTCAACGCAGTGCTTAAATGATTCATTGAAACTACTTTGGAAAGAGACAACTACTTACAAGAAAATATAGAAAAAGGAAAGATTAGGAATTCTGAAGTATTTTAAAAACTAACTATGAACATGTTTTCATATGTCTCTTGGCTTTCTGTATGTCCTCTTTTGAAAAGTATCTATTTAGGTCCTTTGCCCATTTTTTTATTGGATTGTTTATCTTCCTTTTGTTAAGTTGTAGGAGTCCCCTATAAGTGGGCTCTCTTGCTGTTTTGTTGATGGTTTCTTTTGCTGTGCAGAAGTTTTTTATTTTGATGTAGTCCCATCTGTTTATTTTCTCCTTAGTTTCCATTGTCCTAGGAGTTGTATCAGTAAAGACATTGCTACGACCTATTCCTGATATTTTGCTGCCTATGGATTCTTCTAAGATTTTTATTGTTTCCCGTCTTACGTTTTAAGTCCTTTATCCATTTTGAGTTTATTTTTGTGTAAGGTATAAGTTGGTGGTCTAGTTTCATTTTTCTGCATGTCCAATTTTCCTAAAACCATTTATTGAAGAGACTGTGTTGACTGCATTGTATGCTCTTGCCTCCTTTGTAAAATATGAATTGAACATAGAGGCTGGGGTTGATTTCTGGGTTCTCTATTCTATTCCATTAATTTATATGTCTGTTTTTGTGCCAGTACCAGACAGTTTTGAGAACAGTGGCTTTATAATATAGCTTGAGGTATTGTGATCCCTCCTACTTTGCTCTTCTTTCTCAGGATTGCTGTGGCTATTCGGGGTCCTTTTTTATTCCATATGAATTTTTGGAAAGTTTGTTCTAGCTCTATGAAATATGCCATTGGTATTTTAATGGGGATTGCATTGAAAACATGATCAAAGTCACTAATCATCCAAGAGATGCAAATCAAAATGACAATGAAATACCATCTCACACCTGTCAGAATGGCTATCATCAACAAATCAACAAAGGACAAGTGCTGGTGAGGATGTGGAGAAAAAGGAATCCTCATGCACTACTGGTTGGGGATGGAGACTGGTGCAGCCACTGTGGAAAACAGTATGGAGTTTCCTCAAAAAATTAAAAATGGAACTTCCATTTGACCCAGTAATCCCACTTCTAGGAATATATACCAAAAAGTCAGAAACACCAATCAGAAAGGATATATGCACCCCTATGTTCATAGCAACAGAATTTACAATAGCTAAGATTTGGAAACAGCCTAAGTGCTCATCAGCAGATGAATGGGTTAAAAAAAAAAAAACCCTGGTACATCTACACAATGGAATACTATGCTGCTGTAAAAAAGAAGGAACTCTTACCATTTGTAACAGCATGGATGGACCTGGAGAACATTATGCTAAGCAAAATAAATAAGCCAGTCAGAGAAAGATAAATATCACATGATCTCACTCATTTGTGGAATATAATGAACAACATAAACTGATGAATAAAAATAGATCCAGAGACACAGAAGCATCCAACAGACCGTCCAACATCAGAGGGAAGACAGGGCAGGGGGAGATTAACCATTGGACTAGTATGCATGTATATATGCATACCCCATGGACACAGACACTTGGGGGGTGAGGGCATCTGCTGGGGGGGTAGGAATGGCTGGGGAGAGGTCAATGGGGGAAAAGGAGACATATGTAATTCTTTAAACAATAAAGAAGTTTAAAAATTAAAAACAATAGACTAGAATTTTAAAAAAAGAAATAACAACTACCTATGAACATTTATTACCAGTCAAGGGCACTTCGTATAGCCTTCCTGGTCTAGATCCTATTTTGTTTGCTGTTCAACAGAATTTCTAAGTAAATATTCCTTCTTGGAAGTTCTTATCACTATTCCATCTTTGCAGATGTCTCTGCTAAGCAAAAGGTAATCTAAATGGTAGCCTTTGTGCAACTGTTTCTAGGTAACGAGGAAAAAAAATAATGCCTGCGTCGATTTATTCTTCTAGGGACTTACGCAATAAAATGTAAAGAAAAGAAAAAATTAAATATGCATATTTACTTTAAGATATCTTTACACTGGGCATAGTCCTCCCTCACCTTTCCTATGTAAAGATATGAACTCAGTAAATGGCTTTCTGGCTTGGATGAATTCTTCCTACATTCTAAAATTCCTCCCATGAAGAAATTAAAATAATTTTGCCTCTGAAAATACAATCTTGTAAAAAAAAATCCCCTGAGTATAGGGATTTGGGATGATTTATGGAACAACAGTCATCTGAAGGAGTTCATTGTCACAGCATTTTTTAATATGAATAATGATACATCTCCTTCTCCTTCAGTAACTCTGCCCTATAATAAACTATCACCACGCTACCCACAGATAATGATATAACATTTTCCCCCAGCTATTCAAACTGCTTAATATCTGCAGACAAAAAGCGAATCGGATACCCACTACTTAAGTTATTTTGCTGTCTATCTGCTGTCCTACAAGTCTGCCTACTCAGTCAGCTTGCAATTCTCAAAATCTGCTCAACTCTCCTAGGAATGTTCTAACGTCCACTTCAACTTATCAAAGACAGGCCATCTACTCCACGCGCCCACTGAGATGGCAACTGCAGTGCCTCACCTTCAGGATAGGTAATGGACCAGTGAGACTTTACAGTCTATTTATTACAGACACTTCCTGTAGCCTTCCTGGTCTAGATCCTGGGTCCTGAATTCTCTTACAGCCTATTTCCTGGAACATACCTGGCTGAGACCATGTTACATTGATACATTTACCCACAAGGCCTTGAAAGCCCTTAGAGAACTATTAAACGTGTAAGTTTACAAAGATTTTAAAGAAATTGTCAGCAAAATTCAACTAGAGGCAAAAAGCCCAGCTATTTTTAGGCCATCTGTTCCAATTTCATGCCTTACCACTTTTATAACCAAATAAGAAAGCTGATAAGGATTTCTGCTCCTCTTTTTCCCTAAAAAAAAATTTCTGCTCCTTTCTCCCTACAGGGCAACATTTCCAGTGCCCTGAGTCATTTTTTTCTTCCCTTGGGATGCCTAGAAGACAAATGGGAGTCAGAGTTCAATCACACCAATGAATACTCTTAGAACACACACACATTCACACATATACACATACACCACTTCTAAGCTGCTAAATCTAGAACATTCCTAATAGGCAACAAAAACAAACCTGATGAAAGAAGAGGGCTAGAGGCGAAAGAGGGCACAGTCAAAGGTTGCATCTGCCCAAGAATCCGGGTCACACAAACAGGTTTTATCAAATGGGTGCTTAGAATTCTGCATGACAGCTGTGCAAAGCTCTTCAACTTCACTTCCCTGCCTCAAAAATAGCAGCTGTTTGGGCTGTAATAGATCCTATTCCTGGTAAGTAAAATTATCTTATCCTTGGAAGACTTAAGGGCAAAAAAAAAAAAAGACTTAAGTCCCATCTTAAAAACACCCCAACCACATCTTCTGCTCTCCATCCCCTATGTGAAAAGTACCCAAAGGAAGAGGAGATGAAAGCAGGTTGAAAACTTTATCCTTTAAGAATGGGGGAGGTCATTTAGGTTCCCTCCTGCATTGAGGAAAGCTCAATCCATTAGTTTTCAATGACAGGTCTGGTTCCTTTCCAATTCATTTCTACTCAACAAATGTCAAGTAACTTAGAAGCCCTAAGTTTATTTACAAGTTGTAAATAACAGCTGAGTTCTTTCTGAATATTGAGTTTGAGCACTAAATACACCGATACCACCACTGCAAGGTGGAAATATTCTTGTATCATCAACCACCTATAAAGGTAGGACAGGAACTTGAAGGTACCATTTTTTAAGCTTCTAATGTTCATTACATATTCACTAGCGTGGTCTCTTAGTAAATTTCAACCTATTTCCTATTTATTACACATTACACAATTAGCCTTGGCTATAAATGTGGCCAGTGTAGGTGCTGCCCCCACATTACTGCCATCTTAATTGTGAAAGGGAAAAACTTCCTCTTCACTAATTAATATACCCTTCCGTTATGCATTCAAATTGCATTTTTCTGCTATAAATGTCAAGAATCTAAATTTTATGCAGTGGCAAGAAGTTCAGAAAATTTCCATATTCTATTTCCTCTTCTTCCCTTTTCTCACTTTCTGAGAACTGTTCGAACATTTCATTCTCTATTTTTCTTTAAAAAATATTTGAAATATCGAATCATAAGAATTGAAGATATATTTCCCAAGTGCAGAAACATGCTCAGAGGGGTAAAGTACTTGCCCAAGATTACAGGGCTAAGAAAATGTCAGATCAAGCTCTGAAAGGAAGATATCTCCTCCTTCCTCACCTAATTCTGTTACCGTCACCATCTTTCTCTTTATCATCCAACCTCTAGTCCTTCAGCTTCCTCCTCATGATGAATCAGTGGTTCAACTGTTGGTTCTCCTTCCACCATAGTCTTGGTCTCTGGTCCCCATCTCCATCCCATCCACTCTACATCTATCCCTTATTACCATTGATCCTAACTCACCTGCCTCTTCAGTCTTTCAGTCTCTCTCTCTCTCTCCCTCTACCTCTACCTCTATCTCTCTCCCCCGCCATGTCCTTCCAATTCACTGTGCACACTACACAGCCTTCATATAACTCTACACTAGCCCTGGTTCTCAGAATAATGCCAAAATGCTCTTATTTTTTTTTTCATTGGAGCCCCGCGTTCTCATTGATAAGGTCCAAGCTTCCTCCCCGACACCCAGGACTATTCAAAATCTGGCTCCAATTGTCTCTCCCACCACCACCCTCCACACAAACACTAATCTGTACTGCCCAATCCTGGGCCTCCTCTCATGTTCCTGTACCTGGCTGGAATGTCCCTTCTTGGCACAGTCAACGCTAGCTAAATCAGATGATCTCTCCCATGACCCCTCAAGCCAAGGTGAAATCTCCCTGTCTGAACTTCATAGCACTGTGATCCCTTATAGCTTGCTCCATATAAACCAGGTATTTCCATTTCTTCTGTAAATGACTTACTTCTCTCAATGCAGAAAGCAGTGAGCTGGTGTTTGTTTCCCTTGGGGTCCACCTTGGCAGTAACACAATAGTAAGCACACAGGAAGAACTCTCACTTACTGTTCCGATGAATATATTTGGCTGGCTCCCGCTATAGGAGCACAGTTATTCCCAAAGCCAAGCATAGTCTTACATGCATCGGCCAATAATTAAATTTAGAGAAGTAGGAAAGGTAGTAAGAGCAGATACAGTGTCATTCAGGGACAACATGAATAATCATAAAACACATTAAAATAGAAAGAGGTATTGGGATATATCCAGAGGGGGAAAAACGCCCTTTAAGTCCCTGATTCCAGATACAATTTCCAAGCAAGATGGGGATGGAGTGTAGGAAGTGTTCTGGGTGAAAACTGATTACATACTGGGACATTGTGACCAAGAAACCTTGGTATGCAAACAGCTAAGCCGTTAGAGTCTATGGAAAAAGAAAATGCTTAATTATAATTAGTTTATGTTGTTCATTAAAATATAGTTCCAGCTGCACCCAAAGCCATCTTGAATGGAGTTAAGTCTCTGCACTCGCAATGCTTTTGAAGGGGAAAGGGGCTAGGTAGTTTGTGTTTTCGGTCCCACATCAATCTGATTTCTCTCCCTTGCTTATCTCTATTCCAGTACCCACCCATTATTCAAAGGCTGGCCAGGAGAACAGGAGTTCACAATCCTGAAGAAAAATGGAAGGGGGTACCAGTTTCACTTTTTTGTTATTTTTTGAAAGGTGTTGTTGTTGTTTTTTTCTTTCCTAAAATTTTGAGATGGAAAATCCATTAGGTAATTATGTACAACCCAAGAGCCCAATTCAAGGTTGTTCCCTACAGTTCACTCTCCAGCAGTTTTCCAGGCCACTTCCCCAGGGAAATGTTAACGTTGTCTCCCCCACAGTTACTTTCAAATTCAGCCGGAACCTGGTACCACTGCAAAGCTTTAAATGTAAACTTTATAATAAGACCTGAGCTGAAATTGCAAACAGCCGAAAAACAGGATCTCTGCTTTTTTGCAAAGAAGCAAAAACATTTCTAGGCACAAATGAAAAAGAACACATCATGCTTTTAAACATTTCTGAGTTAACCTTACCAGAGCTGTTCCCCCCAGCAAGTCTCAACTCCTCTGGGGTTTTTTTTTTGGTATTGTCATTCTCAGAAAAAATGACAACTTCTGAGCTAGGTCACAGGTTTTATTTTGGATTTTTTTTCGATGCCAGAATGTTCAAAAGCAGGCTACCAACTTTTACAACTTTCAAAACATTAGTGAGAGGAGCAAGGTTTTCTCAGCATCCTACCTAGGACCTGCTGTTAATGTCACAGGATGCAAGTTTCCTAGGGGCTGAGATAGTATGATTTATAGCCTAACTGTGGTCAACAAAACAGTGTGGGAATGAAGGCAGATCTGGGTTCCAATCCTGACTCCACAAGTTATTAGCTATATGATCTCAGACAAATGAAGGGATGTCTCTAAACCTCTGTTTTTCAACAATAAATTGGACATTATATAATGCCTACCTCATAGAACTGAGGTAGATGATCTTGACACACACATAATCAAATGCTTAGCACAAAACATCCTGTATCCCACAGTAAATCCATAGTAAATGATCTATACTAATAAAAGTGTAATATGCTAATTAGATCAGGCGTCTTCCAGATGACCTTCTGGACCTCCTTCCTGACACAGCCAGGTTGGGCAAAGCCGCCTGCCCGCAGTCCCAAGCGCCAGCACCTGCGCCTGAGGCCCAGGAGAGGGAGAAAAGCAGCCTGCCCTGCGGTCCCGGGCACCTGCAGCTGTGGCCAGGGTGAAGCTGTCCACCCACAGTCCCCTGAGACTGCAGCCAGCCTGGGCAAAGCTGGCCCCAGTCCCGGGTGCTTGCGGCCAGCCAGAGGGAGAGAAGCCCGGGTCCCAGGTGCCTGCAGCCAGCTGGAGGAGGGAATCCTGGATCCTGGGTGTGGGGCCTAGGCAAATGTGGTTAGGGGCAATCAGGCAGGCAGGCAGAGGAGCAGTTAGGAGCCAGAGTCCAGATTGCGAGAGGCATGTCCGACTACCATTTTACATACTCACCAGCAGTAGAACATCCCCCAAAGGGTCATGGATTAGAGAGGATGCAGGTGAGGCTGAGGGACACCCCCTCCTCGTGCACTAATTTTGTGCACCGGGCTTCCAGGAATGTAATAAAAGCACTTCATTTACTATTAAACCTAATAGAACCACAGCACCTTGCATTTAGAAAAGCTTGATCCACACATGCCAAATGACACCTGAGTTTGGGTTTTTTTTCTGGTTTTGTACTTTGGTTTTTATAATTCTGTACCTCCTTTCTATTTATTTATAACCTTGTTTGTTTATAATATTAACAATATTAAATTGGGAGGACGTCTTCTATCTATGATTTACAGTATTTTATAAGCTTTACAAGTGAGTCAGGCATAGTCTTGCTCACTTGGAAACTCCCCGACTATAAATTCCAAACACTGAAAGCATTCCTCTGTCGCTGAGGGAGACCATGAGCAACTCAACAGTGTACGTGAGCTAAGAGTGCACTGTTCCTAGGGTGGTCCCACCCAACGCCCATCTTCCTTCTGGAGCAACATGCCCTGCTCCATAGGTGATCTACTTCTGTGCCAACAGATGAATGCCAAATCTCCCAACGTGGAAGAGGGAAAAGGTGAAACAAAACAGCCCCAAATACCCAGTGTCATCTAGGCTCAAGAACACTAATCTGCCCTAACCGGTTTGGCTCAGTGGATAGAGCAGTGATAGCAAACCTTTTGAGCTCGGCGTGTCAGCATTTTGAAAAACCCTACGCAGGGACTATGCTGGGTGGGGGGGCGGGGCCAGTAATGAAGAAGACAAACTTATGTCTGCCCACAAGGAGAGTGTAAACAAATAAGACAATTTTGTTTTTAAAATCCTAACATTAAAAATTATCCAAATACTTAAATAAAATTTACCAAGAAAACAACAACAAAACCCTACAATGAGAAATCAACAACAACAAAACCAACAACAAAACCCTACAACGCAAATGACTCATTAAATAAAGTCAGGATCATTGCTACAAGACAGAGAGGACCCTGTGACAGGATATAACAGGGGACCCATTCGGGTCTGGAAAAGCAGGGAACCAGATTTCCGATGCTGCTGATGGAGCCACGAGCTAGGGTTAACTTTAGCCACAGCATCAACAAAGGCAGTGACAACTCAATGTGCGTCTTTAACATTTGGATTCCTGATTCTTTCCCATTTGGAACTGTTCAGTCAGTTGCTGATTTTCAAAAACAATACAAGATAGCTGCCGATAAAACTTCAAAATGCCAACCTTCCTTCCGTCCCTCCTTGGCTGTCTATGTTACTCCTAGGAATCAGATCAGTTTACAAGTTCAATAGGGTAACATGCTTTCCCCAGTCCTAAAATCTCAAGTTGTTCTGAATCCTCTAGCCTGGCATCCAACACTCCCTTGGAGTTTACCTAAGCTGCCCCTCTGCCTAATGATTTGAAAGTTTTAATATAGAAAAGTTTTAATATACAGCAATGCCATTTTTTCTTCTTATCAGGGGGGAAAAAATCAATAGTTCTAGCCAGCAAGATCTTAATTATTTCAAACTTCTTTTTTATACTTTGTCCTTTAAAATCTTTCTAAAATGCATTGGTGCAAGGTTTCATCTTAGTTAACATTCTGGTGAATAAAAAATAAAACTGATCTCTAGTTAGACAGGATCTTGGATCCTTCTGTAAGATTTCTCAAGATATCAACATTTCTCAACTCTTGACACACTGACCATATTTGGATGTGGAGAACAGGGCCCTTGGTGTGCAAGCGGCGGTATAGTTTTCATAGACCACAGAGAAACGGGGTTTCTGCTTTTCCCCCACCTTCCATCTCTCAGC
>NW_006296540.1:1362681-1369826 GCF_000327345.1 Myotis davidii
CGCACACACAAGTAGAGAGAAGAAAGGGATAATGTAAGAACCCTTCACCCAGAGCCCATCAAACTACAGACTTCTCTCCCCCTGAAACCAGAGGAACTCCCATTTTATCTAGTTCAATCTGGAGCTCCCATGAAGGATTTCAATGTCAAGAAAGGATACCACTTCTTTGAAAGGTCAGGGAACTACTGATACCTGATTTCAATTAGTTCCAAACCTAAATGAATTAAATCTCGGAGTAATCTAGGAATTTGCAATGTGATCTTTTCATTCCAGAATTCAATGATACACTGGAAATCTTTTCTAATTCTCTTCCCATTTGAGATTCTATAACTTAACGAATCTGCTGTCAGCCTAGACCACTTAAATTTGGATGTTTCTGAAGTAATCAAATTCCTCACAGAGGCTGACTTTCTTAAAACCTGCCTATTAAAAATGTATTGAGACGTAAGAGAATGGCTAAATCACAGTTACAATTTTGTCTAAGAAGGGTATTACTTCACGTAAAAAGAAGCCTGAGTTGCTGTGAAGAAATGTTCTCTCTAAATCCCAAGCACTGAATAATCATCCTTAGGCTGATTTCCAGTTGGTTTCCTTTTCAAAAAGCCAATAAGTATGCCCTAGGTGCTCCTGGCAAAGGAAAGCACAAAGTCTCACTCCTTTGAGGGAAAACTCAGAACAGAAACCAAGGAAATAAGCAGAATGAATGAATAACAAAGAAGGGCAATGATTAACTGTGAAGTTAGTGTTGACATGTTAAAATACAGGGTGGGGCAAAAGGAGATTTACAGTTGTTCATATGAAAAATAATACAATAATTAACAAATAATACAAGAATAAACTGTGTTTCATTTACTGACAACTGTAATCCTACTTTTGCCCCACCCTATATACCAAGGAAAAGCAGATCAACTGAAGAGAGAGACCCCCTCAAAAGAGGTGGGACCAAATCTGAAAGCACTGGGTAGAGGAAGGGAAACTGAAGCTTTCCAGAAGAGGGGGGCCAAAGAAAGGGGTAGACAGCCCTATTACGGGGTGTGATAGACCAACACTGCTCCCTCTGAGTGGACACATCACCCTGATCCACTCAGGACATGGGACAGGGAGAACCGGTTTCAGCATCACGGCAGGAAACTTGGCCAAACTTGCATAGTTCCTGCCCAGGGCCTCCCACCACTGTTCAAAGGGAATAAAAGATAAGCCACAAGGCTGCTCCCCAGGCAACAGGGAAGAGGTGACTGAGTCTGCTTGATGCGCACCAACTCCTACAAAACACAGCTTGATTCAGGCAAAAAGGCAGAGGTGGTAGTAAAGTGTGGCAACAACATTAGGGGCATGAGGAACTTCGGCTTGACTGCTGATCTCAAAGTGAAAGTCAAGCCCCTGGGAAAAGCATCATGGGATATTTGCAACTCACTGCAAAGCTCTACTGGGCAGGAGGAGCGGAGGGGCGCTGATGAAGAAATGCCTTGCCAGCAGTTTCGCTGGTGAAGAGCATAGAAATAAGGTTGCTCCTAAGGGAAGGTTGACCAGCTCTGACTTGCTTATGCTTTGCCAATGACGAGCCACAGTCTGGGGATCCCGGGGATCTGTGTTTTAGAACCTTCCTGATGACGATGCTCCGCCAGGTTTTGGAACCACAGCTTAGGAAAGAGCATTCACACTAGCATCTGACTGTGAGAGAAACAAACGTCAGTAGAAAGGAAAGGAAATGATGCATGGTTCCAATGCCCTGTTTGCAGCCAAGTAAATTCTTTGAGGTTCTCAGTTGACATGATTTAGTTAGGAAAGCTGTTCTCTCCTTAATGTCACCTCAAAGAACCATCAGCACCGGATTCCTAAGAAAGGGTCAAAAGTTCCGGTCCCAGCTCTGCAGCTGTTTAACCATGCCACTGTGGTTGCGATGGTCACCGAGGGCAGATGAGGCTAACGGGCTTCATTCGATTCCATTTCACTGACCCAGATACATAACTTCCTAGAAAGAGTCTCAATCCCAAGGATTGTGTAAAAAGCTGGTCTTGGGCAAACTCGCTCCATTTATTTGCTGCATTCTCCTCTCTGGCACTTCAGGCCTCCCCTCAGATGTGTGGTCCCTGACGCCCTGGAGCCTCTCCAGAAGGTTCCCCAGCCAAGTGGCTTCTGCTCCCTTCACACATTGCTGACCAGTTCAAGGCCCTCAGAGCCTTGATATTTCATAAACTGTTGAAAATGGAGTAATATACCACCCTAGGTGACCTCATCACATTTTCAAAAGTAGCCAGTGAGTTATGTGTGTGTGGAACCGTCTGGTCTGTTAACGCAAAACAGAAGGGAAGAAACACTTTGCCAAGTAAACTAACAGCACTTTCAACACATGCCCGTGTTCGCTGCGTCTTTCTCTAGGTCACAGGCAATTGAAAAGTAGGTAAAAGCAAGTCACATTTATTATCTGTCTCTCCTCAAAACACCATACGTTTTATGTATGTATCACCGGTGGCTTCAGAAAGCTGACACAAGGTAAGCAACTCAAATTTCTGATTTTTTTCAATGGACTAATGGAAAAATCATTTGTAATTATGAAATGTAATTTGTGGGCCTTTACTCAGTGGACTTATCTTTTTTAAATTAGATTTCAATGTCAATGAATAGTAAAAAATGTATGAACTCCTTCAGCACATTTCTGAAGAAATGAGAGGTAAGGAAACCAGAATAGGAAAAATATCCTAGTTGTGGAAAATCTACAATAATCATGAGGTAACTTTGTTCAATAACTTCATCAGTTATTTTCCATCGTTTTAAGTTATGTACCTGCCTTTTTGCCCAAATGTAATATTGTAAATATTTCTAAAGAAATTAAGAAAAACAATTAGATGAATTCAATTAGTATATGATATATGCCATAGCCTTTAAAGAAAAACTATGATCTCCAACATACATGGGTTCCATTACTTATCATGTGTGGAACCATCAACAAATTACCCTCCCTCGGGCTCAGGTTCCTCATATAAAGCTGAAGGGCAGTACCTACCTCAGAAGCAGTGAAACTTACATAGACCATCTATACAGTAAGCGGCACAGTATTGGCTTTCAATCAATAGTGATGCTTTTTATTACTAAGGCACTTGAAATTTATTCCATTGAGGTGTTGTTTTTTGGATTTTGGGTTTAAAGGGAATTTCTCTCTATCTGTATGTTTACTAAAAGTGTCTCAGGAAAACACCACACGTACTGTAGAAATGGACTGGCCCACAGTAAACATGGCAATCTTTATCACATCACTTCCTTTCTGAAACAACACTGTGAGAGTTAATGTCATTTCTCTAAACTAAGGCAAAAGACACACGTATGCTTGTAAATTGTTTGCAAACTGTGTTAAGGAATGACAGCTATTCCCAGAACATTTCCTGTCCTCCTGCCTCATCCTCACGGAGAAAATATTAGCAATGGCTCTGAGTTGCTAAAGTGGAAATTGGTGCAGAGACCCTCTTCTCAAGCCTCATTTGTTTTGCTCTTTCTAAGCACAGTCCCTTCAGAATAAGCCACTTCTCGCATGTAAGGGTTTAGCAGTCTGCAGTTCTTCAGAAGTCAGCTCTATTAATTACAAACATCCTCAAATTCACTGTGGCTTTCTTTTTCCCTTTTGATGTATTAAACTGGCTGTCAGAAATTAAATTAATTCAGACAGGAATGACTGAATATCTCCAAATTAAATCAGTTGTTAAAGACTGCCTGGACTATGATTTTTTTGTTGTTGCCAATACTGGCTTACAGAGTTGACTGACTTGCTATTTAAAAAAACAATAGGCATTAATACTGTACAACTGCACATGCCTTTCCATTAAAAGTCCCATGTAAGTGGTTTATATTATATTAAAAACACAGACACTAAAATATAGAAAACTATCCTCTTCAGTGTTTATATACCGGTTTGTAAATAGGAAAAAAATGTTATAAAGCTCATCTATAAAATAAGAATTTCAAATGTCAGATAACTGCTTATCTTACAATCAAGAACACTGAGATGCTAGAAAGAGCAAAAAAAAATTGTTTATGTGGCAGTGTCTACCTAGAAACTATAAACATGAATATTTTAGGATTCACCCATAAAACAGGAATTTTAAAATGTCCACAGCAGAGAGAATAATGGAAACCTTTTTCATAAAAATGTAACAAAACTTCGATTCCTAAGACTTATTCAGAACATTTTAGGAGAAAAGATACTTAGGTGTCAACTCATCTATCACTCTATGTAGGCAATATAAAATATAACCCTCCAAGGCTGATGAAACTCTATTCTATTCTGCACCAAGATTACAGATTTGCAATCGGGTAATAATGTCTGTCATTATTTACAAGGGTGGCATCTCATCGTGTAATTAATATTAAACGCTCTTCTTGATTTCTAAAGTCTCTCCCACTCTCTCTGATAACTTCCATGTGTGCAAGGCAAGAGGTTCCATCAAACTGAGGAGGGCTGGCTGCTAGTGCCACAGCTTTTTATAAGGTGTTTGCACTGCTTTTAAATTTGTTTCATCATAATGACACGATCTTTTGATGCTTCACTCTTGCATATGAACCTGAAAGAAGGAAGATGAAGTTCTTTGTTGCCATGATTCGAGTATCAATCTTTTCCAGTTCTCTCACTCTACACACACAAAAGGCAAGAAACCTCTCAAAAGAAGGTGATTTATGAACTTGTAAAACCCAAGAAGTCAATCAATATGTAATGAAGTAAAGAGAAAAAGAAAGAAAAGCAGGCAGGTGTGACAGAACGCCTGGTCGATGGCAATTACTGGCCTGCCTGGATTGAAAGCATTCAGTTCACTTACTAAGACCTCCAATTCTGATAAACACTGATTGATGAGAGAGAGACACATTTCAGATTGCTTGTCCCCCTGCATTTTCACTTCTCCTAAGTCAACAGGTGGTGGGTCTGTACTCACACAGGCTGCCTTCTTACACTCTCCCATCCCTGGTTAGGATCATCATTTTCATCTCAATTGCTTCCTGCAAGTTCACTTTGAGGTGATAATGTTTGTTTCCAGAGTGAAGCAGCTGTCAAAATGGTCCCATGTTTTGTGAGCAAAATGCAGGTAGTACATTAACTTACTTTTAAACCACAAATAAGTATTTAATATGCCCACTACAACTTTAAAATTGAGCCTTAAGTGCTGAAAATGCAAGTGCTTAAACGTAGATAGCCAATTCCTGAAGGCGCACAGGATTTTAGAATATTAAATTCTAAGCCCTCAACAGGTCCCTAATTAGCTATGTGATCCTGGGCAATTCAGTAGCCCTCTATGAATCTCAATTCATCCATTAAAAAAAAAAAAGTAAATCAGATTCACTCTAAATTTTCTTCCAGTCCTAACTGTCCATGACTCTTAACATCCTTTCAAGATCATTAATGCAGCTATGTTGTTGGAATTTATTCTGCCTTTAGGGATTATCTATATGTACAGGCTATGGAAGTACCAAACTATATGCCTATCCAAAATGTACGAAGAAATATCATTGCTATGTGGTAAGCTCTGAGATCCTATGTTTGACCCCCAAGTTCTATTCCCATCAGTTATTTCTCTTTGTCCAATACCTATTATTTTCCGCAACAACAATATACATAAACTAAGTTGGGGTAGAGTTTTAAAGAAATTTTTTTCTTTTTAAAAATTTTATTCATTTCAGAGAGGAAGGGAGAGGGAGAGAGAGATAGAAACATCAATGATGAGAGAGAATCATTAATCAGCTGCCTCCTGCACGCCCCCTACTCGGAATGGAGCCCGCAACCCGGGCATGTGCCCTGACCTGGAATCGAACCCATGACCTCCTGATTCATAGGTTGATGCTCAACCACTGAGCCAGGCCAGCCGGACTTTAAATTTGTTTTTAATGTTTTAGTTCTCAATATACTGATCAATGTCAAGTACAGAGTAAACTTTTAAGCACAGATTTAGTCTAAGGGTAAACTTTTACACATTCCAGCAAAACAGATAAGGTATTCACAACATGGCTATTCTAAACAATCTTCCTCTGACATGCATTTAATTACCTTTCTTCTTTCTTTCCTTTGGTGATTCCTAACTGGAATGAAATGTGCAGAGGACAATGCTATAGTATGAGATGTGAAATCTAGTGAGATGTGTTGATTCCCAAACTTAAAATATGATACTAGTATCAGGGGTGGGCAAACTTTTTGACTCAAGGGCCACAATGGGTTCTTAAACTGGACCGAAGGGCCGGAACAAAAGCATGGATGGAGTGTTTGTGTGAACTAATGTAAATTCAAAGTAAACATCATTACATAAAAGGGTATGGTCTTTTTTTTCAATAGTTTTATTCATTTCAAATGGGCCGGATCCGGCTGTAACTAGTTCCAATTCATTTTCTCTGACTTTTCAACTAATAACATGAGATAGAAATCAAGCCATTCCCATATTTATAAAAAAAAAAAAGTTTCAAAGACAAAGATAAATTTAAAACATCGTCCTCTTTTCTGGAGATGAAAGAACATTGTTGTATCCCTAAGAGAAAAAGGAAAAGAAAAAGGAAGGATTGAGACAATGGGGAGATATTTCTACTGAAGCATGGGATCTCTATAGTGAAACCGTTTTAACCAACTGTTTTAAACCCTTCTTAAAATTTCATTTAAATGTTATTCTTGATTTGTTATGTACATGAGTTTGTTTTTAATTTAGAGAGAAGAAAGGGGAGGGGGATCATGACATAAAAGGGTATGGTCTTTTTTTTCAATAGTTTTATTCATTTCAAATGGGCCGGATCCGGCTGTAACTAGTTCCAATTCATTTTCTCTGACTTTTCAACTAATAACATGAGATAGAAATCAAGCCATTCCCATATTTATAAAAAAAAAAGTTTCAAAGACAAAGATAAATTTAAAACATCGTCCTCTTTTCTGGAGATGAAAGAACATTGTTGTATCCCTAAGAGAAAAAGGAAAAGAAAAAGGAAGGATTGAGACAATGGGGAGATATTTCTACTGAAGCATGGGATCTCTATAGTGAAACCGTTTTAACCAACTGTTTTAAACCCTTCTTAAAATTTCATTTAAATGTTATTCTTGATTTGTTATGTACATGAGTTTGTTTTTAATTTAGAGAGAAGAAAGGGGAGGGGGAGGGAGGGAAGGTGGAAGGGAGGAGAGGTGGGAG
>NW_006296540.1:1369877-1378775 GCF_000327345.1 Myotis davidii
ATTTATGCATTCATTGGTTCACTGGATGATTCCTGCATGGGCCCTGACCGAGAATGAACCCGCAACCTTGGCCTATCAGGATGATGTTCTAACCAACTGAGCATGCGTTTGTATTTTTTTAATAGAAAGAGATTCAGTTTATTTTTAGGTGATCATAAATCAGAAGCTTGACTATGAAAGACAAATGAGCTCAAATATTTTACAACAGACAGGCTTCCTCAAAGAAGTCAGCTGCGACACAGACTTGAAGTTCCCAGCAAATGTTCAGAAATGCCTAACAACCTAGTAATGCTTGGTAGGGAGGAAGACTTCATCTCTCTTCTATAGAGGAAACTGGAACATGACTTCAGTCTGTTTTGGAAAGGATGGTCACAGAGTTCAAGTGACCAACACAGAAGCACTCTATGTATCTGTAATCTTTCTTCATGCTTCTGCTAGGTGGAAAAATGAGCAAAGTGCGAGTAAAAATGTCTGGTGAATTACCTGAGTGGTCAGAGAAGAGGTAAGCCATACCTGGCAAGGGCAGAAGAAAACATGAGCAAGGACGGGGGCGATCCTACACAAACCAAAAGGAGAGACAGGGTTTCAAATCTCAGCCAGGCACAGAGGGTGAGGCAGGTGGAGGATCCGGTCTCCCTGCTGTGGCAAGAGCTTTCTCCTCTCCTGCTATCATCTTGTGTGACTTCAAGGTCTACCCTGCTAACCTTCACAACATACTTACCTCAATTTCTGACAACCCTCCTCCTAAGGGGACTTCAGAGCCTAATTCCTCAGTGACACCCCAGGCCTTTGTCATGCCTTAGAATTGCCGCAATTCTGAAATCACTAAGAAATTCCAATCCTCTCCAACTCCCTTCTGTCTCCCTCTAAACCTGTTCTTCATCTTCGCCAAGACTCCACTTGGTTACCTTTTCTTCTCCATTTAGTTTTCCTTAATATCCTCATTCATGGGCATCTGAAGATCTATGACTTGATGTCTTTCTGACTCAAATCTCTTAACTCACTGCAATTCTGACAATCTCTTCCATCTGCTATATTTTTCACCCCCTCCTCCCGCTCCAGGCTGCTAAGAACAACAGCAAAGTCCCATATAACAGGGTGATACCGATGCACTAATACATGAGCTCCAACTCCAGCAGAATCCTCAATGCTGCCTGCTAAACTTGGTTACTTACCTTTGGTGTATTCTCTGCCTCATTGTCCACTCCAAACCTTCACCAATTTCCTTCAAATCCCCAGTGTTTCCCACACTCTCTCCACTCTAGCCTAGCTTCCAGCTTTTCCAAGGAAACAGACAATCATTTGGGAATGCCCTGACTTGCCTTCCTTGGAAGTCCCTGCAGGAGACCCTGCAGGCTCTCTTAATCCCTCTCCATCCTGGTTCTTTTGAGAACTTTTCTCCAATAATCCTCTCTCCTCTCCTGTATTTTCATTTGCTCCCTTTTCAGTCAATACCGCACAACTTGGGGGTACAATTTTCTTAGGAAACAATGTGTTTGCAGCCCAGGCTCCTGTTTCTACTGGTCCTTTCCGTTCTGCCTATAAACATACTTGTTTTCCTCTTATCCTCATTAAAAAAAGGAAAAAAACCTTCCCGAACCCAACTTTCTCCTTAAGCTTCAGCCCCAACCCCCTTCATTCCTTTCCTGCCAAACTTCTTGAAAGAGTATTCAAAATTCACTGCCTCCACCTCTTCCTTTACTTCAGCCCATTGCCATCTGGCAGGCATCCCTCCCCACCACTCTATTCAAACTGCTCAGTCAACAGTTAGTTATTACATCCTAACTGCCAAATGCAAGGGCTTCTTTCAGCATTCATCCACTCCTGCATCCTTAATTGCCCTGCAACAGTGGATGAGAGTGACTCTTGCTTTCATTCTTGAAAGTCTCTTATTCCTTGGCTTTGGGGACACTCTCCTCACTTGCATCTCCCACCATCACTCAGATTGTTCTTTCTCTGGTACTTTTTTCTCTGCCCAGTTCTTAAACCTGGATATCCTTACTGCTCATTTGCCACTCTGGAGCAGGGCTTGCAAACTATGGGAGCTCCCGTGGGCCAAATAGGGCCAGTCACCTGCCTTTGTACTAGTAAATAAAGTTTTACTGAAACATAGCCACGTTCTTTCGTTTACATATCATCTATCATCTATGGCTGCTCTCAAGCTACAAAGGCAGAGTTGAGTAACTATAACAGAGACATTACAAAGCCCAAAATATTTAATGTCTGGCCCTTTACAGAAAACATTTGCCAATCCCCTCTAGAATACCTACTACATAGTGGCTCCCAACGTCTGGTCTCACACCAGCAGAACTGACATTACCTGGGAACTTGTAAGAAATGCAGTCCTCTAGCCCCACTCCAAACCTACCAAATCAGACATTATGGATGGGGCACAGATATCTGTGTTTTACAACACCCTCCCACATGATTCTGAGACTCATTCCAGTCTGAGAACCATTGATTGGTCTACACAATGACCCTGGCCAATCTCCAGGGCTTCAAGCACCTCCACCCCATGCATGAGACGGGGACTCTTGAATCAAGTTCAATTGTGCTCTAAGTTAGAATTTTCAACTATCAGATATTTCCATAGATTCTACAGGCTCATTCAGTCTTTCAACAAACCCTCTCTCAACACCTTATATAGGATAAGCTGTGATCTGTGCAGGAGTCCGGTTGCCAATAAAAATATACTTCATGCAACATTTGTGACATACTTTACTAAACAAATTGTTTGTTGCTTATCTGAAATTCAAATTGAACTGGAAAGCTGTATTTTTTTTTACTCATCTAGCAATCCTATGCACAGCTACAAAGTGAACATGAAAAGGTTCTTACCCCAAAGTAGCATGGAGTTCAATCAGGGAGCCAATGATCTAAACATAGTACAAAACAATAGGATAACCTCAAAATCTCACATTTGAAAAACCTCCCTCCCTTCTTCCTTAGTCAGAGAATAACTAGCTAACTGCAAGGTCTTATTGGGTGAAGCTACTTCAAAGGCCTCTTCTAAATACCCAAAAAAGGGCTTCTGACCCTGGAGTTGAGGGAAAAGTGGTAAGGCAGAGAGGAGCATTTTAATCAAGTGTGTGCATAAGAAAAGGGCTGTGCTATGAATCATAATGAATTCATAAGAAAGACATTAAAATACTTGGACGTTCACTTCTTTCAGCTTTGATCTTTATCAGTCATTACATATAATGAGCAGTAACATAGTTGGAGCTTACTATTTTAAGATATTTTCATAAAGATTGCTTCCATTGTTTAAAAATGATATCCAGTGAAAAGCTCATGGCTTGGAATCTGGATCTAAAATTAAATCCTTGGCTTCTGGTTCAGACTCCAGACCACAAGCCAAAGTGCTGTAGCTCATCTGGTAGCATTTAACCCTATGAGCAGGCTGGGGATCCAGGTAGAACTCTTTAACATTGTGTTTGCAAACACTGATGATGACAACAGTGAGTGTACAGCATTTTATTAACTAGCATCCTTTTAACAAGAAGGCGGATTTCTAAAACAAATAGGTAATTTGATGTGGGCACATGGTCCTATATACAAATTATATAAATTAGTAATCCACACATGTAGCCTATATGTTCATGTAGACTAATGTCACCCCAATATAATAAAAACTATATAAAAATAAAACAATATGTAAAATTACAAATATTTGAACAAATACATTTTTTTTAAAATTTTCTGACAGTTTTCTATTTAGGAAAAAAATAGGCAATTTCCTAAAAACATAGACCAAGGCCTTTTAACAAAAATCAAGGCTTCCAGCAAAATACATTTCCATCTAACTCTGAACAAACTCATTTTTAAAAGTTTGCCCACAAGCCCCCAAAGAAAACTTATTGCTACTATAATTCACCCACGCCTGAACACTCTGCACTGAATCATCTGGGGTAATGGAAACAATGACAGCAGAGACCAATGCAATGCAGACTTTATCTCATTTTAGCTAATACATAGTCTTTACCTTTTTCGCCGCTTCTCATTTTAATCAATATTGGTCGATTTCAATTCAACAGGTCTGGCCCTCAACATCTGGTTTAGCTGGAAATAGGAAGGCAATGGAGAAGAGGCAGCTGCCAGGCATCGGGATCTTTCTGTAAATTTAATACAACTATCCCCTGACTTTAAATGCCTAACATTGTTTTAGTAAATCCAAATTCACAACTCATAAATTATACGTGTTTCTTTACAAAAGAATAACGTGTGGGGCTTCTTCAAGTGAAAAGATTTCACCACCATTTAAAAAAGAAAAAACAAACAAACATACCTCCAAAGATTGCTCCTTCTGTCTCTTAGAACAGACCTAATAAACAAGGTTTTCTTCTAATCCTTCCTTGAATAAATCTTTTAAAATGCCAGAACAGATCGGAGCATCAAGCTGAGAAACCTGACTCTTCCAGGGGTAGGTATTAGGTCTCCTAAGCCAGCCTGCGCTACTGTATCAGGCTGAGCAGCATGGAAAGGGGAGTCCTGCTTGGAGGTGACCACAGGGTCCAGATGGGAAACCAAATCCCTGGTGAGTTCAGAGAGGACCCTGTCATGTTAGAACCAGCAGGACACAACCACTGGGGCAATACCACTTTCTATTCCCTGGAGCAGGACCTGGCAGCCTTATCTCATCCGCATACCTTAAGTTCCTTTAGGTCAAGAACAGTAGTTTTTATCTCCTTGACCCTTCCAGCATCCAGCAAGATGCCACAGTATAACAGAGCTCCATGAATATTGATGAACCAGTAGAGAACAGGATAGGAAGTGGGGAACAACACCAAAGGTGGTTCTAAGCTTTCATTTTGAAGTTGCACTTAACTGGCCCTTCAAATACTGTTCCACTATTTTAACTACTAGTAGTTTTCTACTGTCCTTGATAAAAATCATGAAGGTATAATGCCTCTCTCGGCACATTTAAAGATAACCTGTCATTATCAGCAAAAGTCTGAGCAGTTCTTCATGCCAGCAGGCAGTCAGATAAAGACACGTTTAGAAAAGTACTGGTTTATAAGAGGTCAAAGTACCATCTTTAAAAGAATTTGTGTTTCAGTCAATACCTTAATCCAGAGATGCCTTCTTAATCCTTAAAAGAGTCAAATCCTCATTCTGGAATTCTCAAGTTAAACACAAAGTTGTTCAGATCACCCCTCCCATCAATGTCATCATTCTAATTCTTAATGTGCAGGAGACGGTGGTGAAAGCTGAATGTTTTCTCCACAGTTCCCAAGCCGTCTTATACCAAGTGTAAAGTACACTTTCTTTGAGTTAGCAGTTACTTTTGCCAAAATCTCAGAGCAAACTCAGTGTTTAGGCAGCTTGGTATCTGACTGTGTGTAAAGAAAACCCACTGTACTGAAATAATCCTTAAAAGTATAATTACTTAATAAGTTAACCATTTAAAATATGGCCAATTGTGCAAACTGCAAAAGGTTCATTCAAAACTAGAATTAAAAGGAAAAGAAATATATATATATATGCCTAAGCAACCAAATGACTGGTCCACCAGTCGCTATGATGTGCACTGACCACCAGGGTGCAGACACTCAATGCAGGAGCTGCCCTCTGGTGGTCAGTGCACTCCCACAGTCAACCTCCCACGTTCCCTCCCCTGCTCCCGCTGGCCCCCATAAGCCCCTGGTGCCTCAGCCCCTCCCCTTGGCCAGCCGGCCAAACTCCCCCAGCCCCTCTGCCCCAGCCAACATCCCAGGGCAGCAATTGGCCCCTATCGCTAGTCAGGCCAAAGGACCCCGCCTATGCACAAATTCGTGCACCAGGCCTCTAGTGCTTTTATAATTATTTAAAATAACAAAACTATCTTACTAGGGAATTAAACACACCCTTTAACCAAGCAAATGAAACACCAGTAAAAAACCTGGTACTTATTAAAGGTAGCTCATAAATTATACGTGTTTCTTTACAAAAGAGTAACGTGTGGGTCTTCTTCAAGTGAAAAGATTTCACTACCATTTAAAAAAGAAAAAGGAAACAAAACATACCTCCAAAGATTGCTCATTCTGTCTCCTAGAACAGACCTAATAAATAAGGTTTTCTTCTAATCCTTGGCCAGGTAGCTCAGTTGGTTAAAGTGTGGTCCCGATATGCCAAGGTTACAGGTTTGATCCTGGGTCAGGACACATACAAGAAGCAACCAATGAATGCATAAATGAGTAGAACAACAAGTTGATGTTTCTCATTCTCTCTAGCCCTCCCATTCCCACTCTTTCAATCAATAAATACAAAATTGTCCTAGCAGGTTTGGCTCAGTGGATGGAGCGTCGGCTTGCGGATTGAGGGGTCCCGAGTTCGATTCCAGTCAGGGGCATGTGCCTTGGTTTGGGGCACATCCCCGATGGGGGTTGTGCAGGAGGTAGCTGATTGATGTTTCTCTCTCATCAATGTTTCTGACTCTCTGTCCCTCTCCCTTCCTCTCTATAAAATTTCGGTAAAATATATTTAAAAAATAATAATAATAAATAAGTAAATACAAAATTAAAGGTAGCTCATCCTTACTGAATTAAAATCAGATCCCACTACCGTCAGTAACTATTTACTATTAACACATCTG
Organism: Myotis davidii; assembly: GCF_000327345.1. Classification (NCBI taxonomy): domain Eukaryota; kingdom Metazoa; phylum Chordata; class Mammalia; order Chiroptera; family Vespertilionidae; genus Myotis; species Myotis davidii. The sequence continues at coordinate 1,376,449 of NW_006296540.1, forward strand.
CTAAATCAGATGAAATCAAATCTGAATGGCAGACAACTCTGAAATAAGTATTACATGAACATTTAACAGCATCGACACACATTTTTCTATGAAATACTTGCAAGAACTCATCACAGATGCAAGTGAATAAAACATCTATCTAAAAATGCAGTATTTAGTAATAATAAAAATACTTGAGACACCAAAAGAAACACATCACACATGAGCTTTCCCAATACTGCCTTGGCATACAAACAAGTGCACCTTGCACGTCTGAGTACTGGCTTTCCTGAGATAGCCCGTGCTGAGCAGCTCAGGAGAGCTACAAAGAAGTCCCTGAAATGAAAACATCCACTAAAAAAAGGGGGTTAAGCTCAGCAGCCTACAATAGCAAGTTCAAAGCCCACAAAGAGTTAAACACGTAGGCTAGCCCAGTAATGAATGCTTAGCAAGTTTGGCCAAGGAATATCAAGTAGATACCAGGGCTAGAGCAACTGCTAAAGGGATGACCTTCTTGCATCTCATTTGCATAGCAATGAGATGTCACAAAGGCATTAAGTCTGAAAGTACAATACTGTTTCTAATCCATGCTTTATTTTGTTGTGACATTAAGCAAACTGCTTTTTAAAGTAAAACAGAACTGATTCCAGCAATGTGGGGCTGGGAGGTTGTGAAGAAGGGGCACCAAGTATGGATTATAAAACAGACTGGAAAACAGCCAGGCAAAGAGCTACTGAGTCACTCTGTGAGCAAAACCAGCTGAAAAGCATAATCAAGTAATAACTTCGGAAGGCTATTTCCAAAGTGAGACCAGGTAAATTACTGGCTTTTGTCAACTGATATGTTACTTGGTCCAAGAATAATTCATGTCTACTCACAACAGACCAAACAATATGTCAATAAAATTAGCCCAATTCTCTCAAAATATCTGTTTCTGCCTGAGGCTGTTGCCTGTTAATGATGCAAAAACCTTCCTTTAAAGCTTGGGGCTTGTTTTTGTTCTGTCTTATTTTGTTGTAAGAAATTGTGCTTGCAAGTATTATCATCATTAGCTACTACTAAGAGGGATGGAGGGCTTTTCCTCGACCCTTGAGGAATGAAACTTCTTTTTAATGCACTGGATTAAATTACACTTCTAGCCAGGGCTGCAGAAGAACAAGGAAAAAGCAGCACTGAAGTCAAGCTTTTGTGTTCCAGCAGTGACAAACTGAAAAGGCATTCAACAAAATCCTGAATACTCAAGCTCTACCTATATTTTAAAAAAAGAACAGTTCCAAGCTTCAAATGTCACAAGTTCATTTCTCTCCCAGAGTCTTAGGCATCAAATTCAAACCCAGTCACAGTGTAATTAAAGGAAAACAAAACCAAACCAAAAAACCTTTCCCATGATTCCTTGAATATTTCAGTTATGGTTGTTCACTACAGTGATTACCAAAGAACATAAAGATTTTTTACTCATTTCTGTCATAAAGACAGGCAAAAGGAGAGTAACGTTTTAGCTCCCTATTACTCAAATTCCTGAATCACCTTTCCAAAAGCATAAAATAATAACACTATTACTTTATGATTTTGACAGAACTTCAAGTTTTCACCAGACCATATGAATGTACTTCAGGCGATGGAATTAATATTTCAGTAAGTCTTCTTCCATGAAACAGAAAGCCTTTAAATAATGACCTTGGACCTGAGGATAGAAAAAGCAAAAAAGCACTTCCAAAGACAGAGGGTAATTGCAATTCAAAGACTCGTTTAAGTAAATGAGACCCCTAATAAGCTAATGCCATTTTCCAAATTTTAGCTTCCATCTTTTTATTTACATTCAGCTCTGAAGCCCAAATCAGAAAATAGCAGAGCTCCAGCTTCTGGACTCAGCCTGTTTGGGGCATGCACAGTGATGGGAAATGCATGCCAGTCACTCTTAATCCCAGAAGTACCAGTAACATGACAGGAACTCAGAACATCCCAACAATTCTGAAGTCAGTTCCAGCGAGCGGTGAATGGCTCGGGCAGGGGCTATAACCCACATTTTGCGGGCATTGGTTCACTTTTCCATTTTCTTTGGTTATCAGGCTAGTCTGGAAGGGAAAAGTCAGTTCCAAGGGGGAGCTGTGGGTTGCTGCCAGGACTCTCTGGAGGCACTCCATGTGCTTTCTGCTGACCTGGGTGCACATGCAAGTTTTAGAGAATCGGGCCAGGTTTGCCAGGACTGTACTGGCAGGTGTTTTCAGGGATGCTGGATGCTTCCACAGGATCACTTGAGAGTCACTCTAACTATGAATAAGGCCCCTGGGACAGGCCAGGAATTCAGAACTCCACTAAGAAGAGAAACACCTATTGGCCCAGAAGAG
>NW_006296540.1:1378870-1384409 GCF_000327345.1 Myotis davidii
CATGTCACCTTGGGCAAGTTACTCAGCTCTGGGCCTCAATTTCTTCATCCATGAAGTAGAGATAATAAATAGTACCTGCCTCAAAGATTTGGGGGATAATTGAGATAATATATGTAAACCTCTTGTCCAGATTGTTGTTAGTAAATACAAAATGAATGAGAAAGTTGTAAATGGCAAAGTTCTAAACAAATACAAGTTCAGTACATGTTGCCCAAGTATTAGTAATCTTATTAAGAATAAGATTCCTTTTAACAGTATCCTATCAATTCAATGCTTGCTGACCATAAGGAAGTTTGGGAGTGTTCTGTTTTTCAGGATTCTTAATCCATATTATCCTTTTCTCCTTTCTTCCATTAACTTTATCATCATGCCCTTGACAGGAATCGAACCCGGGACCCTTCAGTCCGCAGGCCGACGCTCTATCCACTGAGCCAAACCGGTTTCGGCTGTTTTTCAGGATTCTTAATCCATATTATCCTTTTCTCCTTTCTTCCATTAACTTTATCATCAACACAGTAAAACCAGGATAGTAAAACAGCCCCTTGTAAATTAACTAATACCTAGTATCTGTCCTTGCCAGCATTATTATTATTATTCAAATAATGCAGGGAGGTATAATTCTGAGTCTGCTCCTCAAACTGGATTAACATCGTTTATTATTGGTGCTTAAAGCTAGAGATGTCCCAGAGGATATACTGGGAACAACTTTTAGATGGATCCATTTTTGATTAAAGATTCTTGGGTGGTAGGGATTAAGTACTCAATTAATTTATTTAAAATGTCATGTTTACATAAACACATTATAAAACAGATTGTAAAATTCACATGAATTTTTGAAGCAAAATAGTCAGCCAGCAAAGAAATCTAAATGATGCTCATGCCCCATATTTAGACTCTACCACCAAGCTCTGAGAGTATGAGACCATCCTCCTCCTGCATGGGAACTGGTGTGGCTATATTTGAAAAGCCCTGGTTGTTGGCAAGAGCTGTGAATCTAAATCCCAGTCCTGCCAATTAAGGTCTATGACGTTGGTTCAATTCCTACCCATACCTTTACCTGAGAAATGATGATGCTAACATCTACCTCTTAGAACACAGTTGATACCAGAACAAGACTACATATGCAAAGAGCCTAATACAACATATGCTAAATAAATCTTGGCCATTTTCTTCTCCCTAACCCCATTCCCCTTTTCCTACTTGTTATTCAGGATCTCAGATCATAATGATGCAGGATCTCAGATCATAAAGATGCTTGGAACTCCATCAAATATCATCTATAACTTCTACAGATGTGAAATCACTCCAGCATCCGGTTCCTACGTAGCAGCTCATTCATTCATCCACTTGGCAAATATTCACTGAGCATCTATTTTGTGGCAGACACTGCCTATGAGTGAAAAGGCCCAGCAGGCAAGAAAGGATATGAAAATATACTATTCCAGGTCACCATTTTACAGATGAAGTATTTTCTGTGACATCCAATGGCTACAAAGCTTTCTCAATTGGGGGGAAGAGGGAAGCAATGACAAAACATGCTGGGATTCCGGATAATTCCTGTGTAGTTTAATGTTCTCACCGGTGTTCATGAAGATACTGGGGTCCCAATTCACTTCTCATCAGGGATATTAAAAATAACCAAAAGCTATAGGGAGGCCAAAAGAAAGAAATGAAAAGCCCTCGGAACCAAACAAAGAACCACCAGGAAGAAACTGCTGGAAGTTGATCATTAGTGCCTCATCTGCACAGCCTGCCCATTTTCCCTCTTTCTAGTTCAGTGGTGACAGAGATCACACCATTTAGACCCAGCACTCCCAGACTGCCTCCGCATTGCCAGAAATATGCATGGAGCAAAGGGGCCAAGTGCCCTTTCATCTATAAAACTGTGTAGGAACTCTCTGCCCATTTAATTGAGATTACTTCCCACTATTTAGGAGGATTTTTTTTTTTTTTTTTGCATCACAAAATCCAACTCTAATCAATAATATGCAGTATATCCCAGCTGATTAGTGTAATTCTTGCTCCTCCATGGTGCTGGAGTTGTGCCAGCCTTACCTAGCACACAATTAAATGTCTGGTAATGCCTGCTGCTACCCAGCAGGCCTCATGAGTTAATAAGGAAGAAACGGGATTCACATTTGCCTCTACCAGCCCCTCAGTGCCCTTGCTCTCTCTCATCTGCTTGTAGACACGCACAGAGCGTGCCTGGATAAATAAAGGCCTGGAACAATCGCACAAACCTAAAAGGCACAGACTCATAAGAAAAAGATCTCCAAAGTCCAACGCATCATCTCCTTTTTTCAGCAAATCCTTCCAGAAATTAAGACATCACTTTCCCCACCATCTATTCCAACACTGAACTGTGAGTGCATTCTGTGTACAGAAAAGACTCAGGTATCCACACTCACCTAAATCCAATATTATGAGTTATGTTCAGTGTACCTTCAAGCCAATTTTCAATAAACACAAATCATTTAATAAGAAATTAAGAGCATTACACATTTCTCATGCTCCCATGGATTTGGTATTAATGAGATTTTGTTTGTTAAGCTCACAGAATGACAAAGTGTCTAAAAGACAGACACAGCCCTTTCCAACTTCCATTCATTCAACAAATAGTTATTGAACAATTTTATAATTTAATAGTCCCAAGTCACGCACCCGTTTACATGTTGATGTTACATGCCTGCCTCTCAACTAATGCTTTAGTGCAGTGCAATTGAAAAAACACACACATGATATTTGGAATTTTATAATTCTTGCATTTTAACCTAGTCTATTATTAACTGCCAGGTAATTACATTCATTCATTTGTACACAGAGAAATTTTACTATGTGTCAGACACTATAAATTTGACCCTGAAAGCAAGAGTCTCTTGCCCACAGTGGTGAGCAGTACCTCTCTGCACCTCCATGATGCAATATACACTGGAATGGTGTAATGATTATGACTTAGCGTAGCAATGGTGACAGCACAAGGTGTATATGAAAAATTTAATTTTTAGATATAAATTAGTAAGGCTCCAGGGATCCTCCAAATAACATTCTATGTACACATTCTAAGCTTTCCTGAGACAGAAAAGACTCAGCACTGCGATGACTCCCACCTCTCGTGCCTATCAGCCTCCGTGCCTATGTATCATGAGGCATATAATTCCTCTGGCAGGACCTCCTCAAAAAAGCGGTGCTCCTGGAAGGTAACCACACATCTGGATGCATACAACATGCCTTCTTGGTGTCTTCATCACACTCATTGGCAGCTTACAGGAAGGACCCGTAGCTCTGACAGAACCTCTGTATCAGAACATGGACTGAAAGAACTATCAAGAAGCTGGATGTATATGTCTGGAGGATCTTCCCTTCAAGTAGAAAATGTGGGCTTCAAATGTACCATATCCCATCAGTACCAGAATCCCAATGTAGTCCTAATACCTCAGAGATATTTTTCAATATATGGGCATGGATGTCCCATTGCAAAAGCTAATGACACACTATTCAATTTGAACACAAACAAATATGATCTTTCATTTCTAAAATTTAACACTGCCAAGACCCAGCAGTAATAAGAGTGGGGTATCAAAGATTAATGCTATGCTGCTGAGGCCTGGGAATAATGGTGTATAATGGGGGAAGACAACACAGGTAGTTCCATTATAAGGCAGATGGTATTAGTGAAACAGGAATTTTAGGGGTAAAATATGATAGGTTTAGGAAATTTTAGAAATTAAGGGGACCATGCAGGAAGCACGGGGCTGCAGAGCAGTAGAAGGCATATTTCCATAGAATAGGGAAGCTGGAAAGCTTCAACAGTTATATTCCATAGAATGAGGGAACTGGAAACAGCAAATGGTCTATATTTACAAAATAAAGGGAAGGAAGCCCTTCATCCAGAAGGAGAAGAAGAAAGCCCAAAGGGAATAGGAAAACAATAAGGAAGGAGTGGGGGAGAACCTCCAATGTCCCATGTCAGGTTCAACCTTTGAGCCCAGGAGTTACTATAGTAACCACTCCAAGAAAATACTGACCAATCAGAGGGGATATCAAGGCACCAGGATTTTCAGCCTTTATAAGCCATTGGCAAAAAGGATTCAATGGGACCCTTACCCCCCTTCCCACTTGGGAGTCCATTCTGTGGGAATCTTTCCCTCTCCCCATGTGGGAGTTTGTACTTGTTCTTCAATAAATCTCCACCTTTGCTATACTATTCTCTGTCCGTGGATTCATTCTTCGACTCTGACAAAGAATCCGGGTTCCAGTCCAAAAATCCTGTTTCATTAGGTGGCATAACAGTAATACAAACTGTAGTGGGGACCTGAAAGCAGAAATGTGAAAAAGAAATATAGGAGGTGAACTCTAAGCAAACCTTGAGGATGGCAGAGGGCTCCAAACAGTGACTGCAGGAGTTGGGAAGAGTGGGGAGAGCTATAGGGGCCAACTGGCAACAACGAGAACAAAAGGTAGGAGTGGGGACTGCAGCAAGTGAGGAACCCTGAGAGATAAATGGAAACCTCTCTGGATATTCCAAAGTCTGGAAACAAGGGTGAGCTTATTCAGTATATTCACAAAAGAGCTGGTGCCCTCAGAGGAATAACTGAGTGGGACTGGCCTGAACCTACTGCCCCCAAACTCTTAAGCTTTAACATTTCCCCTAGGTCTCCATAAATAAGGTGGGCATTTTTCATCCTAACTGCAGCCCCATTCTGTCTTCTCTTGAGCATCCCTTCTAATGCTTCTCAAAGCAGTACATTTCCCATAAGTATACACTCTTGCCTCTCTGAGAAATTTGATATACAAAAATTTAAAGTTAAAAAAGATAAATTAAGGAGAAACAAAATAGTCTTTACTTTACAAAAGAATGTGCTATGGAATCTGCTTCCATAGTGATTCCTCCCTAATTGAATGCATTTAAAATGGGATTTGCTTTGAAAAACGTAATTTACACTCACGTTTAAAAAACATATCGATTGTAAAAAAGGCAATCTAGGTTTATTTACTTTGATTATTATAACAAGCACTGATGAGCTATATAAAAGTGGCAAACCTCATAAAACACAACTCCCTCTCTCACTTTGGAGAGGAGGTATAATGTTATTAATCCTACCTATTTAACAGAAACCTAGAGTATAACTTGAACAGACTGTATGCATTGCTGAATACAATTTGGGAATAAAGTGATTAACGCAAATAATTACACATACAAAATCTACACTTCCCAAGTAAAAGAAGATTTTCTAATTATTGGATAATTCAAAGAGATCTAGGAAACTGATTTGGCAATACAGTAAGTCTTTGTCTTACATTTCCTAATCAATTGTGTAGATTGCATAGTTTTCTCCTTGTAGTAGTGAAGTATGGTAGCAATCATCTCAGGTAGGAACTATAGTTTAACTTAAACCCTGCTGTTTGGCTTCTGTACTTATTTGCTTTGTTTAACAATAGAAAAGTTATTTTGATTTTCTGAATTATATAAATCATCCCATTTGATTGAATACCTTACTGATTGTAAGGTGAATACCCCATTGGTTGTGGTCATACTGGT
>NW_006296540.1:1385172-1385601 GCF_000327345.1 Myotis davidii
GGACATGGATTTGAAGAATCCAGCACAGGCCATCAGACAGACTAGCAATAAAATGTGCACCTAGTTCACCAAGACTGTGCTGTGAATGATCTGTTCTGACTATAGGAAAGATGGGATGTTAGATGATTTTAAACAGCTCCTAATGAAACAACATACCTATGAAGATGAGGAATTAAGAAATCTTATAAAAGTAGCTGTTCAAATTAATGTCAATACAGGAGGCAGCTAAAATTTAAATTGCAAAAACAGGTAGTGACAAATCCTCAAGGATCAAGGACCCATGAACCATGTTTCTCTCTCCCTCACTCGTTGTCAATATTTCCAAGGTATTTCTTTACACTAATGGCAGTACTTCCAAGCATTTGTAATCATCAAATGCAGTTCAAAAAGACATATATCTAGCCTGACCTGTGTGGCTCAGTGGTTGAA
>NW_006296540.1:1386083-1393127 GCF_000327345.1 Myotis davidii
ACCATTTAATAGAGTATCTGAATATGTAGACACTAGACTTCCACATTTCTTAATTATATGCAATCCCAGGTATATTTTTCCATTCTGCAATGCCTTTACAGCTAGTAGCAAATTCTCATAGGATATAGCTACACACTTCTGAATTTTGACTCATGTGATTGAAATTGTTTTTATGAAACTTTTTTTTTGAAATGTGGGAAAGATTCACACCCCACTTTCTCCATAACAACAACAATGTAAAGTCATCTGCATCTGGCCCACTTTGATGTGTGTATTTCTTATTTTTGTTTTGTTAATCCACACAAGAGGATCTTTTTTCCAGGGATTTTTAGGGCAAGTGGAAGGGAGGGAGGCAGAGAGGAAAAAAAGAGAGAGGGAGGGAACGAGAAACATCAAAGTGAGAGGCTCATCAATTGGTTGCCTCCAGCATGTGCCCCAACCATGTGGAGATGAACCTGCAACTCAGGTACCTGCCCCTGACCAGGAATCGAACCTGCAATCCTTTGGTGCACAGGCCAATGCCCCAACCGTTGGCACACACCGGCCAGGCTCGATGTGTACAGTTTTTTATAGTGAGGCTCTCTTCAGCCAGACCAATCTGATGGAATTGTAACCTGGCAATGGGACCTTGCCATATGAGTCACACAACACACTGCTCAACCAATCACAGCACCAATTGCCATCATGCAGCCATTACTTAGAGCCCAACAGAGAATTTCAAACCAAGCCTTAAAAACAGACTTCAGCTGCACTAATATTAATCACATACTTAAGACTTTCTTTAAAAATCGACAAAATGCCATTTGTAATAAATGCTCTAGGTTTCACAAAAGATCAGATACCCCTCCTCCCAAGATATAGCCTCATTCTGCCTTTGAAGAACGAACACACACACACACACACACACACACACACAGTTTATTCAATAGAAAAAAGAAAGATGACATTAATACTGTCATTAAGCACATTTGTCACTATATTGAATCTATATTATCTGGCATGATTTCAGATGTTTACAAGTGTTTAAATAACACTCAATGATATTTGGAAGCATTCATAATTGGGGGTTTACTTCAAAATGTGAAATATGATAGTTGCTTCAGCACGCTCACTTTTTAACCTTCCATGGTACTGAAAAGGGTATAATTTTTTTTCAGATTGTTTGGGATTTAATTTAGTTGAAGTCCTGAAGTTACAACTAAACCTCCAGTTAACCTTTCATACCTGCTTCTCATTCAACAGCTGGACTTACCTCTGACGATTCAAAATAGAAATAAAAATAACTGAAATATTGTTTGTAACTGCTTTGCACAGTGCAAGTATCAGCAAGCCAAGGTAGAATGTCCAGGTTCTAGCCTTTCCACCCACATTGTGGAAGCTAGTGTTACGAAGCATATCATTTACTTCACGTTCATTTTTAAATGTTAAAATGCAAGCAACAGACCTGAATGCTGAATTCCTAAAGGACAGAATACCTCAGAGTTCTCTGTGCCAAAGCGGACTCTCAGACTCATAATTACACCTCAAACACAGGAAAACAGGGAACTCGGAATACGCCAAGTACCTCATTTTGAAGGAATGAAGTTTCTTCCTAGCACCTGCCAGAAGCATGCCTGCCAAACTTAGTAGGTTCCTACCACCTCCAACATTCAAAAGTGCTGTGAATTTTTCCTGAAGTGTACACATTCTTAGCCACAACTCGACTGTAAGCTCCCTCAGGACATGATTCATTTTTTTGGGCAACGCAGCTCTTGTAATCCCTTCCAATAAAAAGAGAATTGAGCAAATATTGATGGATTACTTTGATTTGACTCTCTGAATTCAGAATTTCATATCAAATAGATTCCAGAGCAAGAGTCCAATATGAAAAGAGGAAGCATTCCTGGAGATGTCTGAAACCTTCCAGATTTCATTGACCAGCTCCTGGACCATGCTCTGATTATGATCTGGAGAGGAACTGAGGCAAACTAGAGTGAATTTGAGGATAGATCCACATCAGGCAACAGAAGGAATGCAAACCACTAGCAAAACTGAGAACCAAACAATGCAGGAGGGAGGAGCCCATGAAGCTTCCTAGCCACCCGCTTCAGGGTCAGTCCAGCACAGCCTGAACACAGTACAGAGACTCAGGAGTTCCAATCCCAGCAGGAGATGGAAGGGCATGTAGACCAAGCATGTCAAACTCGCGGCCCACAGGCCACATGCGGCCCACACAAATATTTTCGCGGCTCAGCCAATATAACGGTATATAAGAAACGTTTTAATAAAAATTTCCTAGCTGCACTTATTCAGTGTCTGGTAAGTTAATCTTCAAGAAAAATATTAATTTTTATTAAAATGTTTTATTATTCTATGTTAGTGATTACTCATTTACTCCTGCCCTTTGTATTCAGCATGTCTTTATTACCTACGTCTCTATGAAAACTGAAGCTTTTGTCTTTTTTGCAGCCCACATAAACTTAAACCTTATTTGGCCCGTTAGCCTTTGAGTTTGACATGCTTGATGTACACGCTCTTGATTTTCACTCAGATTCCCTGAGGTCTAGGAGCTGTAGACAGGAATGAAGATCTGATGCACCACCTTTGTAGCAGTGTTCCTCAAACCAATAAAATCTGCAAGGCTTTAAAAAATGCTGAAGCCTTGGTCCCACCCTCAGAGATTCTGATGTGAATGGTCTAAATACCACTTGTGCACCAGTTGTTTTAAAAGCATTTGGGTGATTCTAAAGTGCAGTCAAGGTTGGGAACTCCTGCTTTAGGACCACTTTTGAGAGCTTTGGGTAGTGTGAGAAGCCCCGTGGAGTTAACTATTGAGGAATAATAGGTAGTGAAACAAACAACCTATTACATTCTATGAAAACAGCAAAAATGGATGACTCCCTCAAATGCAGCTTATCTGCATGGATACTTTTTCGTTACTACCAACAGGCAACTGCAAAACCCAGAATTAGAGATGTAACCAACAGGAAGCACAGTGTGTGTGCTATGTTTGGGAGGAAGTGGGGTCATGCAGACACATTTAAAACACCTAACTGTCCTCTTTGAAGTTGGAGGAGTCCACCAAAGGGTAATGGAGAAAAGCGCCTGAATAAATTCTGGTGTCTTTCCAAAATGTGGACTAACATTCCAACAATCCATGTGGCCTGTTCCATGACTATGTTCTTCCAAAAGGAGCCCTGTCCTACAGAAATGAAAGAATTAATTCGTCTTATGGTTTTTGCCCACATTAGGGTTTCACTAAGAATTATGACAATGGATTCTATTTACTTTATACTCCTCCTAAAAGTTTGATTCAGCTCATATCTCTCCCTCTAGGGCCTTGTTCAGTGAAACTCTTTTGTCAATTAACAAATATGGCCAGTGCTGATTTCGAGTTTGCACATATTGGCATCTCCCATCTTCCCCACAAAACAGAAGCACACAGAAGCAAAGAATACATTTTACTTTCACAAAGGATATATGTGAATCATGCCCAGTGGTTTATAGGAAGGTAGGTTCAGGAAACATTACTAAAAATAAGGTTAAAAGAAATGAATTCTGTAAAGAGATAAAAAGAAACAAAGAAAAATAAAATAGGGAAATATAAAAGTGAAGCTTTTTTAAGAAAGGAAAATAAGTGATTTAAACTCTGTGTGACTTTATAGAATAAACACAAAGGGATAAATTTAAGACATACAAGGGCAAGAGTTAATTAAGCAAATTTACTTTATTAAATAGAGGCTATTACCCATAGTCCTGGAACCCTGAAAGATCAGAAAGGTGAAATACTAAAATCTGCTCAAGGAGTCCTGTACAACATTCTGTCCAGACCAGGGAATACCCTCACAAAGCAATGTCTAAGGAAGATGTCACATAACTCTCCCTGTAACTCTACCTGGGCTTCCACATTCATACATATCTACCCAGTAAAAGAAGAAACACCTGTGATGATATGAAGAGCTTGATCATTAAGTTTTACAATCTGGCCTCTATTTTCCTCTGAACATCACCATGTCAGCAAATTCATTCTCAAACTGTCATCCCTCCTGCTTTAAACAAAATACCTCAATTCTAGGATAGGCTAAAACTAAGACTAGCCTGGGTGTGCCATCCCACCTCAGAACTACTAGAATGGGTCGCTTGTCAGTGTTCCACATAACTGATAACCTATTCCAGTAGATCAGACAAGTGCCAAATATGTTCTCAATAAATTCAATCTGTGGCATCAAGCTGTTTTTTATTTCAATTTATTTTTTCTTTAAGGGAAGGCAAGCTTTCTTAGAATTATTTTGAGAAACTTGTACACAAAAAAAAGAAAAAAAAGAACTTATTTTTTTTAAAAAGATACTCTTCAATTGACAAAAAAATAATTAAGTCTGAGAAAGACTATATAGAATCAAATAGACCAAAACACAGAAATTATCTTTACCCTCAGGGTCTTCCCAGAGGAAGTCACCTAAACAGCCAGTATTTATTTTGTGCCTATTAGGCCTTAGGCACTAAGGTTGTCCTCAAAAGGACTATCAAACATAGACCTAACCCTCCCTAGTGGGTAGAGAAATGTTCATGATGACATAGTCAACAATTAAGAGACTGAAAAGTATTTCAGAAAATGTTATCCATAAGCAAAGCAATATACAGAGGAGTTGTGTTTCTTCCTTCAATTTTTTAAGACTATGAATATCTGTGAAGTCAGGGCTGCCGTATTTGCAGAAGAAATCGGGCAGGAGATGCGTGCTTTCCTCTGGGTCTATCAGAGCCCCTTCTTTTAAATTTTCATTCATCCCTGGTGTTTGTCACCATCAGCAAAGACAATTGTTCATCAACAATCCTTCCTCAGCAATCAATGGGAATGAACTTGCCCACCTGATCCCATCAGATGATTCCCCACTCAATGCTCCTGCAGAAGGGAAAAACCGAGGAATGGCCCATATTGGGGGGGAAAAAACAAAGAAACAAAACAAAACAAACAAACAAACAAAATCCCCAATATTATCCTTTGCCTCTTGTCCCAGAGGAAAAACCCAACCCACCAGCCACTGGACAGCAGGGTAGGTAGCATGGAATGCCACACACCAACTCCACAAATGGTAAGGTGAAGCCCCCTTAGTCCTATTTGCATTATGAGCTATTAAAACAGCACACAACAGCCATCAGGAGCACTCCTCAGACCAGCTGGTAATAACTAAATATCCTCTTCTCTGGTAATTGCCTACTTCTTTCTATTTGACATAATTCATCAGCCAGATTAGAGCAGGTCATTCTGCCGCGAGGGAAGAAAGCAAAGATAACATAACCTGACACATCGAAATGTTCTTATGTGAGCTGCCTGAAGAGCTGCTGCTTTACAAAAAGCTATGAGCTGGCAAAATAACCGTATCGCATACAGGTCAGTGGGCACACACTCTGTTTATTGCTACTCATTTCATTTTTGAGTAGCTCAGCACAACTGTAATTGCTAGTTAAGAGATAGACTGGGTCCTGACTATTTTTAAAAAATCCCCCAAAATGACTGTGCCAGGAACCAGAATAAATAAAATTTGGGAAAAACAGCAGAAGGGTGGAGTGGGGTAGGAGCTTGATAGCCGGTCACTGGGCAACAAACACTGGCTGTGAAAATCCTACAGCGACAAGAGATGGAGCCAGCCCAGCAGCTGACCGATTTCTGATCTCTGAGCCAGCTGCCTTTCATGTGGAGTTCTCTGTGTGGTTCAGATATGAAGACATTATAACTGGACAGTTCTGGGAACTTTTTCATCCCAGCGCACAGTGCATAGAAATTGGCCTCAGCACCCTTTATTGTCCAAGTTCCAAAAAGGCAAGGACTAGGATTCCTGGTTAAATGCTGGCATTGGTTTGCATTCTAAGAGACAACTTTTCTCCTTGTAAAATGTTAAAAACCCTTCCCCCACTCCAATCTTACTAGAGAAAAAAAAAAGCACATCAAAGCGCTAAAGTTATTATGCATTTTTTTTTGTCTTTGTCTCTTGGCGCCCTGGTTTTCTTGGCTGTTCTTTAGTCTCTCACTGCTCAAAGGCTCCAATTTAGGAATAAAAACTCAAAAAAAAAAAAGAGCAGGAGCAGTTGGCTTTGTGCAATTTCCAGGATTCTGCAGAATCCCAATCTCCCCATGGCTTTTCCCTCTTTCTCTTTCTCCCCTTCCTTCGTTTCCTTGTCAGATTCAAATCTCCAAGTCACAGTCCAAAACATCGTTCAAGCAAGCGTTCGATAAACGTTAAGAGAAGTTCCGTGCCTTGTGGTGGAAGCGAAATCTGGGATCGATAATGAAAAGTGGGCACCTCAGTCCTCAATTCCTAGATGGCAGGCTTCTCCTTTTCACCACCTGGACTTGCCTTCTGAATCAGAGGCAAAATCGTCTGCAGTCTTTCTAGTCGGTTCCCAGTCCTTCCGCATCTATTTTAACTCGACCCCGGTTACAATCAGAGAATCTAATCCTAGCAACAAAGCCAGGAGCACAAACCCACCGAGATGAACTGGCCCGCCTGCTCCCCCACCCCCTTCCTCCCACTGCCTCCAACTAAGCAGTGGGGCCAGCAAATTAATACGTCCGAGGCCAGGAGGAGAAAAGCGGCGAAATACATGTGGCCAGGGGTGGTGTGGGATTCCTTGTTTTGTTTGTGTATTTTTTAAGCATCAAGGACCCGCAAGCGTGAACCAAAGCTGGACAAACCCCCTAGGATGCTTCGCACAGCCCTCAGCGCCGACCAGACAACTCAACCCCCGGCCCCTCCCCCGTCTGGCTGGGGCGCGAGCGAGTGGGGGAGGTTTGCGCGGGTTTGTCTGACACTTGTAAATGGAAGTGGGATCCAACTTGGAAAACAAACGCGCTGGAGTCTGGGGCGGGGAAAAAGACGAGGGGAGGGGAGGAGAGGAGGAGAAAAGACCCTTCCAACAGTAGCCTGGTCTTTCCTCCCTCCCTGCCGCCTCGGCTGCAGCAGGTTCGCCGAAACCAGCAGCGGAGACTCAGAGGGCGCGCAGCGGTGGCGAGAGGGAGCTCCGGCCGAGACCCGCGAGTCAGCCAGAAGCCGCCAGCTCTGCCACCGG
>NW_006296540.1:1393182-1394609 GCF_000327345.1 Myotis davidii
CTCTCTTACCCCCCTCCCGCCCCCCACTCCCCATGGCTACCTCTGCACCCTCCCTCCAGCCTCACATTCTTTCAGGGACCGCTCCACTGCCTAGTTTGCCCACACGGAGCTGCAGCTGCAGGATGCTGCCACCACGGCCACCCCACAGGCGCGCACATCCCGGGAGCGCCACCCTTTCTTTCCTCGTAGGCTACTCAAGAGGCTCCCTGAGCTCACAGCCAAACTCCCGCCACCTCCTTGCGCCAAGCGCACGCCAGCCCACGAAAGTGGGGAAGGGAAAAGCGAGCAATAAAAGTTGTTCTCCGCCAAGCCCAATGTTGGTCCGTGTTTAACGATCGCCGAAAGCACACGCGACAAAAGTCGGCGGGATACGGGAGGAAGGAACACAGCCCACAGTGCTGCTAAAAATACCCGTGCTCGCCACCTCGCGCCGGCCCGGGGGCCAGATGCACTTTAGCTCAGCGACCCCCACTGGCGGAATCCTGGCGCGCACCGCGTGCCGCGCGCACAGTCCCGGCCACGACGGCTGCCTCCTTGCCCGCGCCCCTCGGACCCCCACCTCGGCCCCGCACTCACACTGGTCCGGGCGAAGGGGTCCATCCAGAACCTCCGGTGAAGGGGCTCCTAGTGCGGAACTGGCACGCCCTCTCGTTCCCAGCCCCCGACCCAAAGATGGCTGCAATGCACCCCTAGGACAGTCAGGCCCCGCTCGGCTTCCTTGTCAAAGAGAAGCAACCTTCACTCTCGCCCGCCAAAAATCCTGCATTCTTCCGGGGCACTCGGTTTCCCATCCCCTGTCCAGATAGCGGGAAAAGTCCCTCCTCCAGCCAGTCCTTAAAAGGCTGTCGCTCCAGTCCGAGACCCGCTGCAAATCAGTAAATCTCACCCCGCTCATAAACCCGCAAGCCGGCATAGAGCGTGGAGCCGACCCACAGACCGCGGTCACTCCTTCCCCTCCGGGTCAAAATGCATCTGGGCTCCCTGCTCCGTCCGGCGCCTCGCCAAGCTATGACCCAACTTGTGCCTCCCGGCCCCTCCAGTGCATGCATCTGCATCTGAACATCCCTCCTGCGCCTGATGGGCACGGGCTACCAGGCAGGCACGCCGCCTAGACCCCCTCATCCACCTGCACCGGCGGCCGGGACTGGGAGGGGGCGGGGAGAAGTGCCCCTATCCGCAAGCCCCTCTCGCTCCCTCCCTAAGCAAGTCCTCAGTCCCAAACTTGGCCAACTCTCCATGCCAACCTCCCGGCTACCACCGCAGCACACAACCTCTTTCCCCTCCTCGCGGCGGCGGCCCAGGTGGCTAGGAGCCATGCCGAGGCAGGAACTTTACAAGGTGAAAAGTTTCCCCCCACGCGCTCCGCCGGCTCTCGCCTCCCCGAGCCCACCTCGCAGCCCTTTTGCGCCTGTGGTTAGGGAGCGCGC
>NW_006296540.1:1395221-1396716 GCF_000327345.1 Myotis davidii
CTCTCGGGGCGCGAGGATCACACCAACGTGCTTTCCTGCGGCGCGTAAAGTGAAGTGCGGGCTTCAGAGAGCGCACGCACACACCGCTTGCAATCCCAGCAGTCCCAGCCGCACCACAGCCCCGCGCAGAGGTCCAGGACGTGTTACTCTCCTAGGACAGAGGAAGAAACTGAGGCACATCAAGGTGAAAATGGCTTCTCTTAGAGCCCAAGGTTAGTTTGTCGTGTGGAGATAAAACCCTCAAATGTCTACCTTGATTCCAAATGTGCTACACAGACAGGGCTCCTGCTACTTTGTCCATTTGGCAACCTTAGGAGAAGGGAGGAATAAAAACTAAAAGATAACGTGGCCCATTCTCTTCCCTCCATTCCTGCCCCCAAATAGTTTTCAACAATTTTTGTGGAAATGGAGGCACTCTGAAGGGAATGAGTGATTGATTTGGGACTTGATGATTTGCAACTCAACCTGCCAGTAAACCTGTTCCAGTTCCTTCTGCACCCACACACCTAAGACTCCTGTATCACCACCACCCACCACCAACACACACACACACACACACACACTGCTGCAACCTGAGCCTACATTTGTCTCCCCCATTCCTTACCTCCTTGCCCAGCCCCTCTCTGTGTATCCTCACCCTTCCACTTTTCTTTTTCTTCCGCTCAAAGCAGAGAGGCAGTCTTACAACCCCCCACCTCCCCCAGACACACACACGCAGAGCAATGCACAGATCTCCCTAAAGCCAACATATAAACGTGCGCATTGCCTGGGATGCCGTCTCCTCCAGTGGTCAGCAAACTCAGTCAACAGAGCCAACTATCAACAGTACAACGACTAAAATTTCTTTTGAGAGCCAAATTTTTAAAACTATTAGGTAGGTACATTGTTATTAACTTAATTAGGGTACTCCTAAGGCTTAGGAAGAGCCACACTCAAGGGGCCAAAGAGCCGCATGTGGCTCACAAGCCGCAGTTTGCCGACCACAGTACCTAGGCTGTTTCTCCCCAGCTCAACCTTTGATACATGGGGAGAGGCTCACAGGGCCTGCAAGTCTATTCTCCAGAGAAATTTTTATGTTTTTTTTGAACCATGAAATTCTCTTTGCGGAGCTAGGTAGGGGTTGCTATTAGGGGACTTTGTACTCAGCCACTAGAAGGAGCCTTTGAAGAGCCAATTCAGTTTACCTTTCTGTCCTTCCAGCTCCCGGTCTGGGGCCTCCTCCTTGTTACAGCTACACAATGGCCCACCACTCTTCACAGGTGGAAAGTTTCCCTTGAAAGCCTCTAGCACAGCGGTTCTCAACCTTGCCTGCACATTAGAATCACCTGGGAATCTTTTATAAAATCCTGATTTCTGGGCCTCATCCTCTGGAAATTCTGTTTCTTTGGTATGGGTTGGGGCCACAACATTAGTAACAAAGAAACAGAATTTCCGGAGGATGAGGCCCAGAAGTCAGGATTTTAAAAAGATTCCCAGGTGATTCTAATGTGCAGCC
>NW_006296540.1:1396989-1418277 GCF_000327345.1 Myotis davidii
CCTCATTGTCACAAAGGCCAGAGGATGGGTCTGGAAGGAGGGAAGCCACCACCAGGCCTAGAAAGACTTACTTGCCCTCCAAGCTGTTATAATGTGAATAGTTTTTTTTCATCTTTTTATCAGCAGCTTCCTAGGGCATTGCAAAGTTTATTACCCTATCAATATGTCCCTAGCATGACATTTTTCTTGTGACCAATGGAATACAGCTAACTGCATCACAGATTTTAATGAACCAATATACTTCCCACCTGAGTGTTTCCGTGCAAGTGCTGAAGTAAGTTGGTTCCAGAAACCAAGTACTTTGGGTAGAGTCATCTGGTGGGTGGTTGGCCAATGAGATGCTCAGGGGAAGAGTGCTGGCCAGGAAACCGGGCATTTTCCACCTTTAGCCTGGGCAGACTGCCAGATGAGTGTAGGTGTGGCCGTGGCTGCCTCTACTGCTGGTGAAGCTCTGATTCCAGCTCCTAGAATGTTCTCTTATGCCTCAAAGGTATCGTACAGGTAAGTACAAAAAATCTCTCTAAATCTCAGCCTCCTATGTCCCTAGGCAGTACATAGAGACTAAAGTAAACAGTCTTTACTCAAAGGGCAGCACAAGTCATGGGTAAGAGACTTCCCGCAGGATGATAGAGTGGTTTGTCTAACAGAACACCCTTCTGGTCATTGAAGATTTGCATAGCACTTAATCCTCATTTAATACTGATTGTATTAGAAGACGACTTTATTGTATTTAAAATTGCCTATTGTGTGCTAGTACCATGGTAAGCACAGTGTGACAGGGTGGCACACAAGTAGGTTTACAATTTGCACAGAAAATACTATAATGATTAATAAATAACAGTATAAGAATAAACATTGTTTCCCATACTCACAACTGTAAACTTACTTTTTACTTTATTGTATTTAAAATTGCCTATTGTGAGCTAGTACTGTGGTAAGCACAGTGTCCATAACACACTAAGCTTTATGACAACAGAGAGTCTGTTTCTCAGACAGGGTGGCACACAAGTAGGTTTACAGTTTGCATAGAAAATACTATAATGATTAATAAATAACAATACAAGAATAAACATTGTTTCCCATATTCACAACTGTAAACTTACTTTTCCCATACTCCATGTTTACATTTCTATCCACAGTTCCCTACATAGGGCCTGCACACTTAATGAATTATTAGTAACTGCTCCATACATATTCAAAGGATATGCAGATAATGAAGGCTTGAGATGGAAGTTGTTATAAGAAAGGAGGCCCCAAAATTAAAGATTGTGAACCTATAAGAAAAGGAAGTTACATGCACCAATTTCCTTGCCAGCACTCGAGAGATTAAACACCCTGTGATAAATCTTTGATCAATGGGAGATGAGAGTCCACTAATAAAGGCTCCCCTTTCAGGCCTCCAACAAAGGATGCTGAAAAGTGTTACATAGTGCTCCTCAGGTGGTCTTACTAAATTCAGCAGCCAGTAGCCAGAAGCAGGGGCCAGCTTGATAACGCATGCAGGTCCTGGCTGTCCTTCCTCTGCTGTCCCTCCCGCTGTCCCTCACAGGCTCCGTAGGATTGCACTCCCCAAAAATGTACTTCCCGCGAGTCTTTACAGCAGTCTCTATTTTCTGACAATTCCAGGCTAAATATCCACATTTATCCAAAATATTTATATCAAGGAATAGTCAAATGATTTTTCAAAGTGCCCTATAGCATATACATATGTATATACACACACTCCTCCTTGTGATCAATTACACCCCACCCAGATCTGTTCTTATTAATCCTGTTCAGTTTATTTGTGTTTTATAAAGCAGGAAGGAATGTGTGTAGTGTGACATTTGAGTCAGTGCCTATCTTATTGTTAAGCTCTCCATAAAGCATTCAATAATGGAAGAATTTGTTACCACAATGAGCTATTGAGGAGAGTGGTAGAATTTCCTTCCCTGGAAGTACTGAATCAATGGATAGATGATTATCAACTTGGGATGGGAGTGGATCTGTCAAGAAACTATGGTAATAGGATTTTTCTTGGCAACAGATAAAATCAAGCTATATTATGAGAGAGAGTCAGTTTAGGTTGGTGGTTAAGTGAGCAGGCCCTGGATGTAGGCAAACTGACTGAATTAGAATCCTCACTTTCCACTCTCAAACTGTACTATCTTGGATATTTTTTCTAATTTCCCTAGGTCTTAGTTGCTTCATATGTAATATAGGACCTATAATAGTATCTATCTTATAAGATTATTGTAAGAGTAAATGAATTAATTCATAAGAATGTGTGCTCAACATATAATAAGCACCCAACAAATTTTAGCTATTATTATTTTGGAGACAAATTATTGAGCAATTATTTCATTTCACCTGAGCTTAAAGTCAATGCCAGAAGCCAGCACAAAGTTCAGACTCCACTACTGTAGTAGGCAGTGAGATAGGCCTGAGCAGAGCAGGAAGGATGGGCCAGATATAGACGGTCACCAGGGTCAGGACCCCGGGTGCCTGGCAATGGGCAAAACTACAAGCCCTTGCTCCACCACTCCCATTAACCCCTGGAGATGACATATAGGCCTCCTCTGTATTTCAGCTGCAGAACCATAAAAGCAGCAAAACCAGGCAGAATGAAGAGCCACCTGTATCCACTAATGACTCCCACCCCTGGTGCCAACCAATCAGTAGAGACCAGGAGGGGGCACACCTGGAAAGCTGGTGAATGTTCTATTGAGATCCTTCCCTGAGACTTCAGATAAAAGCCCTCAGGATGGATAACCCTGAGGGGTACTCTATGGAAGATGACCCGGGCCTTTCCCACCCAGCAGTTAATGCTTCTTTTCCCAGGGACTGTCTGTCTGTCTGTCTCTCTGTCTGTCTCTCTGTCTCTCTCTCTCTCTCTCTCTCTCTCTCTCCCTCCCTCCCTCCCTCTCCCCCCCCCTCTCCTGGAGTACTTGGAAACCAGGCACCTACCCTCCCTCTTTCGTTAGTTAAGGCACTTATCTCTCTCTCTCCCTCTTACCCCAAGGGTCCTTCTACTACCTCTACAATGTTCTAAATAAAATTTCCCTTATAATTCGAGTTCCTGGGCTCTGAATTCTTCTCCTAGCCAGAACTCAAGTACCCAGGTTGCTGAACTGAGGGCCACCTAATTCATCGCTAATGCCTGGTGCTGCTAATGCCTGGTGCTGTTTTTCTGCCTCTAACACTACTATCTTACATGCTAAAATTCTGATTCCAACTCCTAGTCTGGAATGACATCTTGTTATCCACATAGCTCTTACAGGCCAAACTTTTATTCAAATACAGCCAAATGATGTTCCAGGTATTCACAAAATTTGTATGTAATATAAAAGGGTTCAGTTGTGAATGGGAACATTTATTTATATTCTTTTTGTTCTTCGTTAATAAATAAAGTCCCTTCGTTTTCAGATTCACATTTGCAAAACTACATTTTTAATTAAGAATGCCATACATCATGTATTTCATATATGACTGTAATTTTACCGCAAATATTTTATAGAAAAATGTTCCGTTTAACTCTATGCATTATAAAACGTTGCAGAACAAGAGGAGACCTTGTAGACACTTTATCCCAGTGGTTCTTTATGTTTTTTGGTTCACAGACCTCTTTGATTAAACTTATGGAACCTCTTTTTAAAAATACACATATATACACCCATATTTTTTGCATTATATTTCAGTATTTTCAGATCCTCTAAATTCTCTCCATAGAGCACAGATTAGGGAAAATGTTGTACATGAAAAAATACAGTTCAGAACTCGAGTTCTGTTTCTTCAGGTTTTTAGTTACTGTGCTAGCATTGCTTTTTTGAATTTACTGTTAAAAGGAAGGAATATGTAGTACCTCAGAGGTGGGAGGTACAAACCGTACCTGAAATGAACTTGGATCATTCCAAACTCTTGAGAATTAATCTTAAAACAAACATGTAGCCCAGTCTGCTTGGCTCAGTGGTTGAGCTTTGACCCATGAACCAGGAGGTCACAGTTCAATTCCCGGTCAGGGCACATGCCCAGATCGCGGGTTTGATCTCCAGTGTGGAGTGTGCAGGAAGTAGCTGACCAATGATTCTCTCTGATCATTGATGTTTCTATCTCTCTCTTCCTCTCTGAAATCAATAAAGAAATTAAAACAAAAACAAATGTGTAGCCAAGGCCGCCTGTGTTGGGACCCACTATACAACTAGACATTCTCTGAATTAACTTCTACTTAGACTACAAAGCTTATTAAAAGATAAGTAATTAAAAAGTGCTAATTTGGGATATACAAGCTCCAAATTAAAACTCAACAGTAACCTAATTAAGACAAAAGTGACTGCAGGAATTTTTTAGAAATTAGACCAAAAATATCTTACTACAGAGGAATGTTTTATCACTGATGTTTCTCAAAATTGCAGGCATACAGCAATACTATAGAGTAGACTTTTTTATTATCTGAAGTTTTACATATGTCTCCTTTTTCCCCAATTGACCCCACCCCAGGCAAGCCTCCATTGCCCCAGTGTCTGTGTCCATTGGTTATGCTAATATGCATGCATACAAGTCCTTTGGTTGCTCTCTAAACCCCCCTCCCCTTTTTAAATTCTCTACAGATAATGCTTCCACACAATCCATTACGGCACATTGTGCAGGCCCCTCCTACTGCCCGACCCTTGGTGTACCCGCTGCTGGTAAGACTTGCACAGAACCTTTGTTGCCACTTAGCTCTCCTAAGGCTGATCAAGCCAATCCTCCTTATTTAGAAACAACAGACAAAACTTGGACAGATCTGACTACTTGGCCTTTACCGAGTAAATTGTCTTGCTGACTGTTCTTATCCTTAAATATATATATACTAGGACTCCCCCCTCTTTGGTTGCACACAGACTAATAATAAATGTAATTTCATTCTTAACACATCTACAATTCTATGTTCTTTAAATCATTCCTCTTTTTCTTACTCTCTTATTCATTAATTCAGAAAAATGCTTTTGAGCAACTGTATACTCCGTTCTCTGCTAAATGCTGGGGATATAATGGTTAGCAAAAACTTCTAAGATATCTGCCTTTTGGGCTCTTTAAGCCAGAGGAGAAGTCATCATTTATCAAACTGTTCCTGGCAACAACCAAAACAGCACCAGGTGTTAGACCAGTCGAGTAAGGCTGGTCCTCGGTTCCGCAACCTTGGTACTTGAGTTCTGGCTAGGAAAGAATTCAGAGACTAGACTCAAACTATAAGAGAAAGTTTATTTAGAAAGTCACAGAGGTGGAAAAAGTGAGTGGTCGAAGAAATGGGCTCAGGAAACAAGTCACATACACAAAGGAAGGGCCCTTGATGCTTAGGAGAGAGAAAGGTAAAGGTAATGGGGTCAGGGCAGCAGAAGAGAGGAAGGGGGAAGACGAGGGCATGTTCCTGGGAGGGATCACAGCCAGGTCCTCCATCCTACAGGCTTTTAAAGGCAGGGATTTTAGGGAGAGCCCCAGGGGAGGGTCTCAATAGAATATTCATCAGCTCTCCAGGTGTGTCACCTCAGGATCCTGGGCTCCACTGCTTGGTCAGCAACAGGGTAGTAGGTCATTAGTCAGTACAGCTGGTCCTGATGGCAGCCATGGCATCACTTGTCTTGTTTTGCTGCTTTTCTGGGCCTGGAGCTGAAACACAATTGAGGCCTAGATGTTCTCCCTGGGGGCTGGCGCTTAAGGGTGTGGACATGCAAGGGCCTGCATAGGAGGAGCATGAGGCCACTCTTGGCCCCTTGTTCCTCCTCCAAGGGGGGCTACTGCCTGATGATTGACATCCAGGGGAGGGTCTGAACCAAAGGACCAGAGATAGGAAAGATCAGGGGGTTTAAACCACATGACCAGACATATACAAAAGGAGGAAAGATTACCCTGGGGGCCAGGTCCCTGTTTGTCTAGTTTTGCCCAGTTGCTAGGCACCTGGGGCTTTCCACCCTGGTGACCTTCTGTACCTGGCCTACTGTCCTTGGTCTGCTCCTGTCTGTCTAACTGCCTAACAGTGGAAAGGGCTATATATGAATGCCTCAGATTGTTTGTTTAAGGACCATCACCGCTCCAGAGAGGAGACATTATTAATTATCTCCCTACTTTATTAATAAAGTTCAGCACTAACCAGGGCTGATAAGCAAACACGACATTGAGTGCTACGCCTGGTATATGTTTTGACACAATGTTATAAATGACAAATGTCATCAAATACTAAGGTGTTCATAGTTTGAGGATCCCACTTCAACATTTTCACCAAAAGTTTCCAACTACCCCATTAACCTCTAGTTAAACCTTCTTTTCCTCAAGTATTCTGAGAGGAAATTTTAGTTTTTCATTCAAAATTGCTGCTTTTAATTATTTATAAATTATGGATACTTACTATCTGCCCCTATATTTCAATACAGTTATATTCAGAATGAAATATGCTTATGCGGGCTAATCTAGTTAGACCACAATTTATAACATCTTTCTGTGGGAAAAGGCATTCCAAGTTTGAAACACAACTGGCTTACAGACTTTTGGAACATGACTTGTTTGTAAATCAGGACATTCTTTTACCAAAGGGAAAGTTACTATATAATATAAAAATGAGGTAATCATTTCTTGTAAGAAAAGTAGTTAGAGTTTATATCCCTCACTGTCTTGACATTTGCCCACATGTCTTAGCTGCTGATTCCTTCAGTTTTAATTTGCTTCTCTAGTGCGCCTCCAAAAAATAGTCTGGACACCGGATGAAGACTTTTGTCTACTTGCTAAAAGGAGAACATTTGTGTCTTTTCTACCTTATTCATAGATGAATGCAGAAAGGAAAGTTAAAAAGAAATGCAGCTAAACTAAGCAGCTCCAAAACCAAAGGAAAGGAAAAACCCTTTCCAAGAGTTTGAACAAATTATAGCAATTGATTTTTTAAAAACCAGATCTTAATTGAATCAGTGAAGTATTATTAAAAATAAATGCAGGCATATTGCCTTAAATTAATGAGGAGAGTGGTAGAATTCATTTTGAATTCATGAAAAGGGTCTATTTACCTTTTATTTTTTGAATACTTTAAATGAGTTAATACCTACTTCATTTCACCAGGCCAAATGTTAGCCATGAATGTCAGTGTAATTTTTCAGAAGTGAGCTGCATTAAACAATTTGCATAACAAAAATGTCACTGTGAATCAGTACCTTGCTGCCCGTGGCTGTTGGAAGCTAGGTGAACATCATCTATTTTCTTACCTGACAAAATTTTGTCCACCGGAAAATAACTGACCCTTACCAAATGCAGTTGATTTTTCAGTAAAGTTAAAAACAAACAAACAAAAAAACACAACTACTGAGTATTAGGAAGTAGCAGGTTCAAGGAGTTGATAATAGGATTCAGCTTTTTATTTTCCATTTCAAAATCTGCCAGTCCAAATTCAAACCAGATTTGTGGTGATTCAGAAGTTCTTTTCCTCTGGCTCTGACTCAGGAGTCAGTTTGAAACAAGTCACTTCTCTCAGTACATTTTCCATTGGGCAGATCAGCTCATTACACAGTATTTATGACACATTGATAGCAATTCATTCATACACTGAAAACCTACTGTGTGGAGAGGGGCAGATGTTGGAGATCTTTTTTTAATTTATTTTTTTATTGATTTTAGAGAGGAAGGAAGAGGGAAAACAGAGTTAGAAATATCAATGATGAGAGAGAATCATTGATTGGCTGCCTCCTCCACACCCCCATTAGGGATTGAGCCTGCAACCCAGGCACATGCCAGGACCTGGAATCAAACCATGACCTCCAGTTTCATAGATGGATGCTCAACCACTGAGCTATTCTGGTCCAGCTAGATGCTGGAAATCTTTGCAGCATAAATGGTCCCTGATAAAATAGGAAGCTTACCCATGATAACCACCCAAATCTAGCGCTGCCACTAGACTCAGTCACTTGGCCTCTTATGAATATAAGCAGAACTCTGAACCTTGATACATTTATTTTCAGTTCTTGGCTACTGCACCAACCCTGGGGGCTTTGCCTGGTGACCTCCAGTCCGGGTGAAGTTTCTGTGTTCCCAGTGGCACCTCTGTGATGTCACTTCTCACACTATGTTAGCCTCATCTTCATCTCCTTTTATGTCTGCCTTTCTCCCAGACTAGGGGCCTCCTGAGGATAGAGGCTGGTCGTTATGTCACCAAAGTGGGCATCATGTAACAGCTGCTCAACGAAATGTTTGCTTGTTGAATGACTACACTCAACTAGTTTATTTGTTTGTGTTTTTTGTTTTGTTTTAGAGGATGGGAGACTATGGAGTTGCCCACAGGAAGCCTCACACCGGTTTCATTCTTCCTGGGCCTAAATCAGTGGTTTTGAAAATGTGGTTCCCAGAGCAGCAGCATGCCCATCAATTGGGAACATGTTAGAAATGAACATCCCAGGGGTGACACCCCACCTAGTGAATCAGAAATGTTGCAAGTGGAGCCCCGTAAGCCAGGGTTTAACAAACCACCCAGGTGATTCCAGTGTTTGTTACAATTTGAGAACCACTATCCTAGGTCAGTGGTCCGCAAACCGGCCCCTTGAGTGTGGCTCTTCCACAAAATACCACGTGCGGGCACACACTACAGTGCGATTGAAACTTCGTGGCCCATGCCTCGGGGCCAAAGAGCCGCATGTGGCTCAAGAGCTGCGGTTTGCCGACCACTGGCCCAGGTCTTCCTACATTTATACCCACAGTTCAGAGTACACCCACTTAAAATCTGCTTTTGTGTCCTCAAGGACAGAAGCCCCGCACCCCTTGAACTCAAACTTTAAATCCATGCACAGGATGTAGTCATTTAGTCTGATTTGGCAAAAACTCCAAATTACCCTGCCTCTTTGTTTACCTAGGGAAGGGCGTGTGTTTGAGTTGCCAGGTAATTGCTTCAGTTAACCAATTCATAGTGCTTTCCGAGACACAGCTGGTGGTAAAACCATCCACAGTATCCTAAAGGTGTTCTAGCTTCTTCCCTCAAGGTTGAAGCCAGCCAGAGACCTGCCAGGGAGGGGAAATGAACCAGCTCAGGAGAGAACAGGGTCAGTGCCTGTATCTCTTCATCCCTGTTCACAAATTTCTCTCATTTATACCCCAGTTCATAGGATTTTATGCTACCGTGGTCTGTCTGGCCCTTGGGTGATAGGAGGCAGTGTTTTCCATGCACCATCAAGTACACTTTGGCTGCATCGCCCTCATCTTCAGCTTCATCACGGGAGAGGTGGATTAGACTGGGGAACGTTCTCTTGCCTTTGCCTCCATAGCCTTGCTTTTCCCGCCAATGGTAAGTGCAATTTTGCTTGTTTGTGAACTGGAATTTAACTCATCTTAGTCCCAGGAGAACACAAGTTCTGAAAACTTGGGAAGGGCATTTTCAGGCAAATAGTGAACTACAAGCAATTCCTGTTGGTTGTAAGAAATAATCAGATTACGTACACGGATTAGGCACCTGGAAATATGAAAGAATGCTTAAGGAGTTACTATGGAAAGTGTGCACCTAAAATTAGTAGTGTTTTGTGTGTGTGTGTGTGTGTTTTAAGCCATGCTGCAAGTATTACTTTCCCGGAGATATTTGAAAGCAGATGCCAATAACTTTTTATTTCCCCTTAAGACAAAATTGATTTGCTTGATAGAGCCTTCTACCTTTCGGAGTTGGAAGGCTTCGGTGAAGAAATGTCTAAAGAAAATTTCATTTCGAAAAACATATTTCTGAGCTTGTTTGGGAGAGGCAGTAATGGCATTAGAGGGCATTGACGGGCTGTTCCAGGAAGCTAGGGAGAGGCCAGACCGGGGCGAGAACCTGCAAATCTGTTGAGCATCCCCAGCTCTTATAGGTCCCACAGAATGTCCTTATATTAGTGGTCGCCATCAAGGCAGCTGGCCCAGTCCTGAGATTGACAAGGAACATTTAGAGGCCACATCATCATTTTTTGTTTAGTTGTTTGAGTGGGGGCAGAGGGATTTTTTTTTCAAAACTCTGAGTAAACACGCATGCTTTAGTTCATTATGGTTAGAATATTTGGGAGCTATAGAGAATTCGGGAAACATCAGGTTTTAATTCCCGTAAATTCGAGGGTTACTTACAGTAGAGGGTTTATAACAATAATATTCTGATAACCTTGGACTAATGTACTCAGTAAGAGCCAAAATAGAAAAAGACCAGGACTTGTATTCATTTATTAGCCCACTTATTTACGCGCGCAAGCACAAATGCATTCCGGGAACACTCCTAAGGGTCTATTACCTTCCAGAAGCCGAGGGCCTAGAGGTTAACATGACATAGTTCCTGCCTCAAGGAGCTTGAATCCTCCTCTAGTTGTACTTACTGGCCTTCACAATGCCCTAGCCTAGAACTCAGGTGTAATACCTATGCTTCCTTGCCAGCGTGGCTGACCCCTTCTCTAAGTCCCCAACTTGCTTTTATTATACAGAAAAAAAAAGGAAAGAGTTATTTTTTTTAAATGGATAACTACTTGAAAAATATTTCCAGAGCAGCTACTAAGATCTCGGTTGTGTGTCTCCACTTCGCATGGTGTGGAGACCTCAATCTGGTTCCTGGACAATTTTCAGCAGATTGTTTCAGGTAGTAGTTTTTTGTTTGTTTGTTTTTCCTTGGAACAACTGGATTCCTCTGGGAATAGGAATGGCAATTGATGGGCGATGGCTCAGCACCAATTATTCTCCCACCCAAAAAGGACCAGAAACTGCCCTTGAGAACAAACCTCGGCAGGCTTTTCATTTATTGTGATGGCATGTGCCAGTGCATGGATGAGACGGTGCCTCCTCACCTCCTCTCTAACAGGGCACATGTCGTCACATTCATTAGCATTGCCATAAGAATTGATTACCTTGGAAGGAACAATAAAATGCAGTCTGAATGATCCTTCCATCCTAAGTATGAGAAGGGTACCATTGTGATTTTGCATTAACAAGTGCTGATAAATTACAGTCTTCCCTGATTTTGTCTTTTCACCCTGCCAAGCCCTGACTTGGCCTGGTAGGTTGGGTGGTATTCCATCATGTCCCGGTTAAAGTCACCGGGAAACAGCATCAGCAGTAATATCACAGCTACATTTGCCACTCAGGAGTCCATAGCTCTTGAATGGAGCCAGTTTGAAATCTTGGCCGGGATCTTTGAACTCCAGCCCAGCCTCAAGGCTGATGTAACCTGCATTTGTCTCACAGTGGACTGTCTTCCCTTAGTCTCTGTCCTGGCATAGAGACACACAAGCACCCTCCCAACAGAAAAGGGTGAAGAGGCAAAGAAGAAAGGGAAGGGCCATTTTATAGAGTAAAGATATGGGAGCCCTTTTTACTCTAAATCAATACTTTCGTATAAATACATTTAGTATGTGTCATCTGGCTAGCTTAGCCTAACATACTTAGTTGCACTAACCATTCAGTGGGTAATTCTTATAGACTAGATATAGTATTTGTTTTGTTTGCTTTGGGCCATGTTCATTGCTCTCAATATCCGTACACTCTCTAGGTGTAGAGATTTGTGTTATACTCCGAAGAAAGACCAGTAATCATAGGAACATTATCGAACTGCCTCGAGAGATTTGCAATTCCTAGGAAATGAGAAACGATTGCATTCTCAGATATTCAGAAAAGTTTCATTGAAGAGGTACAACTTGGGCTGAATCCTAAAGGATGGGGAGGAATTCAGAGAGATGGGCAGAATGAATTGGTAATTTCGAATGACATAGACGAAGGGAGAGCTATGTAGGGCAGAAGTGCATTAGAGCTCTCCCGGGGAAAGGCAGCGTGCTGAGCTAGAGCTCATCTGTGGGAGCTTTAGTGGAAAATAAGAATGTGAGGGCCAGATTTAAAAGGTTTTGGAATGCCAGGTAAGGGAGTCCAAACGTCATCTTAACACCACGGAGAGACATGGGGCATTTCAGTTGAGAAATGACAAGATGCAGACTTTTAGGGCATTAATGGTGGTGATGGTGATCTGCTTTGGACAGGGAAGAGCCGAGAGGCAGAGCAACCAGTAAGAATGAGGAGAGCGTTGGCTGAGAGGGCAGGGCTTGGGATTCCATGGATCTGGGTTCCAGACTTAACCCCTCCATTTCCAAATATGTGCACTTACCCTTCTGAGTGCCAGGTTCAGATGATAGTCTCCATCCTCTTCAGACCTTCAGCAAAAAGTACTGAGAATCTACTCTGCCAGACACTGTTGTAGGCACTAAGGGTATAGTGGTGCTAAAATGAACAAATTAGCTACCCTGGGTTGCTTTTCTTCGTGGAGATGGGAAAATTGGGAGGATTAAATGAAGTCATGTATATACAGTTCATGGCACACAGCAGAGACCCAAAAAATGGTGACTAGAGAGTCCATTGTAGTAATTAACTCAGCAAATGATATAGAAAAACTCTCAGCAGTATGCTTTTTCAGGATTTCCAGTTGCTGAAGAAGAAGCTCAGCTATACATTCCAGGACATGGATTTCTTTCGCTGGCTCTTTCTCAAGGAAGTCTCTGCCTTTTTGTTCCAATGCGGCCAGACTTCAGTAACTTAAACTTTTCATGCCGACGTGGGGCTTGTCCAGACCCACTGAGTCAGGCTCCCTTCTCAGATGCCGAGGCCACGGAGTCCGCCCCAGCCTCTCCTCAGTAGGGAGCAAGACGCCTCCCCTCCCCTCGGCCGGTCCACTCACCATTCCTTTCCTCCTGCCAGGACAGTGAGAACTGGAATTAGCTCCTCAATGTCCCTGTGCTCAGGTCAGTTCTGCTAAAGCAGAATGTATCCTTGAAGGATTTGCTCATGATCTGAGCACCTACATTTTTTTTATCACCAGATGGTTGGCCAAAAGAACAAACGATGCTTGATATCTTTAATATTCTCCAAAGTAATACCAAGAAAAGCTCAGAAACACTTTTTTAATACACGTTAGCAACTTCGTAATTTGACTGGAGTCTGCTGCTTTTTAGTTATTCAACAGTATCTACTGACTCTCCATTATACACGCAGACTGTGGGGCTAGATGTAAGGGCTGAGAGAGTGCAGCTTGCAACCATGCTCCTCACAGTTATACCTCAATGGAAATATCACTAGACTGAGAGGCAGAAAACAAGGGCAGATTCTAGTCCTGGCTGTGGCATGGGATGCTACTTATGCATTTAAAGTAACTGTCAAATCAGATATAAAAATAGTTAAAGTCATTGTATCACTAAGTGCATGGCAGTGTACTAAGTGCTTTATGTATATTATTTTATTCTCAAGGCAACCCAATGAAGTTCATATTATCATTATTCTTGTATAATACATGAGTGACATGAGGCTGGGAATGCACCCCTCCCCCACCCCCCTTCCACTAGTGAAAAAAAAACAAAGGTGAAACTACATATCTCTTAATCCAGAGTCCCAGGCTTAACATCCGTCCTCCAGGTAACCGTGACTTTCTCGGGTGGTGATATTAGAGATGGTCTTTATTTGTATTGCTTTTATCTAATTTTCCCTATTGCCTATAACCATGTTCTACTTTAAAGAAAAAATTCTAGTTATTAGAAGTAAACCTAAAAAGTCACTTATTCTCTCTTTGAAAGAGCCACTTATTCTTCATTTTAAGTTTTTCTTCATAAAAGCAAATGTGTGTTTCTGCTTGGTGAAGCGCAGTGGCATTTCATATGCTCCTACTTGTCACACATCAAGAGCTGCTATGGTTTATGCTGTAATTCAGTTGCCAGAGAAAGCCCAGAGATGGCTTCACATTTCAGGTGTGTGAAGCTACCACTACAGAGGGGCTAAGCACACATTTACTGGTGGGAGGATGGTATCCATGACAATAATGATGGGGAAGAGCACAGAGTGAGTAGTGACAGCATAAAGATGTTGTCAGAGCATGCAGATGGACAGAGCCCCAAAGTCTAGATTTCATCTGCATTCCAGCCTAAGGCATCCTGACAGGCCTTAGCATCACCTTTGATTGGTGATGACTGATAAGGAGACATAGGTACAGAGAGTAGGTGGCTGGCTATGTGGAGTAGTTGGAAGATTGTGCCCACCCTCAAAGTTTGTCATAGATGCCTGAAATTCCACCATTGTTACCTCACCATGAGGGATTAAGAAGTAGCTACCACTAGGTGAGTCCTTCTGTGTATTCCTGGCAAGATAATATATTAGACCATTATCAGTTCTTATCATTTTATATTGAATATCAGATTTCTTGTCTGTGGCAACAAATTAAGAACAGATTAAAAGGACAAGAAGTATAAAAAGGAGTTTGACTTCAGACACTCTACAGCAACCAGGTATTGCCTACTGTAAAGAGAGCCAATGGGCTATGTCTGACCCCCCAAGATAATTTTTTATCTATCTGTCATCTGTCATCTATCTATCTCACATAACCTCAGGCCTATTTGTCTGCAAAGTCCAATTTGACTGCAAAATCTATATCGTAGATTTCTCCCATTTTTTTTACCCTTCCTACATAGGCTTTCCAACTTCACAGTTGCTCCCTCTAAACTTTGAGCTCAACCATAAATCTAGCTTTGACCAATGATGTATGAACAGAAGTGACAGCCCTCACTTATTTCCACTTGATGTCCTGCTCTTCTGACATTGTCCTGAGAAGAACATGCCCACGTGGCCCTCTGAGCCAAGGAGCCTGAGAGAGCCTTGAAGAAGAGCTTCCTCATATAAGTGCAGACCAGATCAGCTGGGCCTTGCGCTGACCCACAAAAGCATAATCGGTAATTAATGATTGCTATTTTATGCCACCAAGTTTGGAGTGCTTAATTGAGAGCAGTAGCTGATGATACAAGGCTCTTTCTGGTTCTGTAGCCGAAATTCATTGTATCATAGCTCAGAAATGTTAGAGCATCCTGTGGGCAGGACCCATTTTTTTCTGCAGCACAGTCTTTGGCACATAATAAGTGATTGATAATGTTTGTTGAATGACTGATTCTTTATAGTAGCACCCAACCAACATTTTCAGCCTTAATTTTGTTATGGGTTAAATCGCGTCCCCCAAAAAAGATATGTTGAATTTCTAAAACCCAGTCCTTCAGAATGTAAACTTATTTGGAAATAGGGTCTTTACAGGAGTAACCAAGTTAAAATAAGATCATTAGGGTGGACCCTAACCCAGTATGACTGATGCTTTTATGAAAAGGGGATATTTGGACACAGTGACAGACATAGGGAAAAGAGGGCCATGTGACTGGATTGATGTGTCTATAAGCCAAGGAACACCTAAGATTGGCAGAAACCATTAGAAACTAGGAGAACCCAAGGAGGGATTCTCTCCTAGAGCTGCCAGAGAGAGATTGGCCCTGCCAATACCTTGATATACTTCTAGCCTCCAGAACTCTGAGATAACACATTTCTGTTATTTCAAGCCACCCAGATTTTGTGACAGCAGCCACAGAAAAACAATCACACCAATGCTGTTGTTCTTGTCTACTTCAGTCATGTCAAACCACCCCCGTGCCCATTTATTCCTCTCGGCCCCTACACACATAATTCCTCTTTTTTGAAATCCTTCCCCCCCTGCCCCTCTTTCTTAGCTTTTTAACTTCCTATTCAACTTTCAAAACCCAACAGAAAGCTCACCTCCTCTGGGAAGTCAATCCAGGTACCACAGGGTGAGTTCATTTCACTGTACTGTGTTCTTATTTTCCTTGCTGCTTCTTTTTTGCTTCTTAACTGCCCTATAGTATTTTTCACATTATAGTTCACTAGTGATCTGCTGCATGGATTCGTGCACATTGAAAGGAAATTAATTAGAAAGTGGTCAGAGAGGTGGGACTGAGCAAGAAGGGCCAGACACGCCCTGGAGCCAACCTCCTGTGGTCCCTCCCCGGAGTCTGTGGAGTGAGCAGGGTCCCTCCAGCATGTGGGGTCCCTTGGCCTGGCCTGTGGGGATCGGGCCAGTACCGGCTCTCCTACATTCCCCAAGGGGTCCCAGAGTGCTAGAGGGCACTCTGCAAAGTTGTTGTTGTACAGGGTGTGGAACACAAACACAAGTGTGCAGTAAACCAGATTCGGGGCAAACAGTGCCCTAGCAACAACATAACCCATGGCTGAAGGTAGAATCACATGGCCCCACGAGGAATCGGGCTCCCTCCTCTCTGGTTCCCGGGTGTGTCACCAGAGACCACTGCTGTCAAGTCACTGCAGCTCGGCAGCTCCTGAGTTGAGCCTCTGCCCCCTAGTGACTGGTCAGACAGGCAGAGGGACACTTAGTATATTAGCCTTTTATATATATAGATCGCCTGTTTGGATGCTTTTTCCCCCTGCAATGCTGAAGGGCAGGAACTGTGTATTATCTCTCTTTCTTTGCATCTTGCATTTCTACTACAATTTCTGGCTCATATCGGTCCTTGATAAATACTTGCTAACTGAACATAGAGGTTTAAAGAATGAAGCTTTCATTTGGGAATAAAAGCTTGAAAGGTGACCCAAGGATGCCTGGATGGTGGCAAAGGGCATTGGTGTCAGTGGGGGGAGGAAGGGCATTCCCTAGGGCTGGGGAGGTGGACTGAAAGGAGGGTGAGGGTAGCTACTTAAGCTCTCTGTCCGGGGAAGGTTCAACTCTCCCCACAGCAAAGATGCGAGTTAAAGTGCATTTCTGGTTCTAGTCCACACACTCAGCATCTGCTTTTTCATCCTTGGAATTTCCTAACTGAAAGGAAAAGAACAAAGAGCTGAAATCCTCTTTCTATCCACCTAACTTGGCACCCTTATGTTAGAGCATAAAGATCTTGTGGAAGAATATGTAACAAGCAGGGCCTTTGCAATCGAGAAGACTTGTGCTAGAATTGTTCTTGTATCACTTCTTTATTGTGTGACCTTGGGCAAGTTCCTTTACCTCTCTGAGCCTTTGATTCCTCATTTGAAAAAATTAAAAATGATTCTTTCTGATTCATAAGGCGGCTGTAAGGATCAAAGGATGCACATTCTCTGAAAGAGATTGGGGCATAATAGGTGTTCTTAAATACCAGCTTCCACGCTTTGTGCCTAATCAACTAATAATGTAATCCAGAATAAAAACATTGCCTCTGTTGCAACATGGGCAAGTGATTAAAACATTCTGATCTTCAGGTCACACTGATTTATCCTGCAGTAATCACTGTAGAATGTATAATCGTGATTAAAGGACAGAAAACATCGGTGCAGTCCCTACAACTCTGAAGAATGTATGTCAGGTTCAGCGATTTATACAGTTTAATAGATGAAAAACTCCCAGAAATGAGGGTCAAAATGAAAATAGACTTTTAACTCTTGCAGTACACGGGGGTCTCCTTTTGTAATGCCACAAGTACAATAACCCTTGGTTAAATTTGATCAGGGCTCACCACTTTAACTGCTGGATACAAATCACACAGTGGTACCTGGATACAGGAAAGAATATAAATAATATATTTGTAAATGCCAACAATTTTGTGATCTCATTTCATACCTGTCACCTCACATTAGGCAATACATCTTTCTGTGGATATGCAAACACACCGGCCTTCCTTTGGTCTTTAGAACTGTTTCCATTTCCATTATGAAAGCCTGTTCAGAGGCACATTTTTGTTCTTGGAAATTGCAGTTCATGAAAACCATCTTCGAACTGAGTACGATTATTTCCACAGCATCTGGTTCCTTCATGGATGCACTCCTTTTTATTTATTAGAAGAGACTTTCTGGCAGCCAAGTACAGATTCAGCAACAGGTTGGAAGGTATTACAGATGCTGGACACAGCTGTCCTTCACAGCCTTGGGTCAGCCTGCACTCAGGAGGGCCCCCCAAAGGCACCTCTGAGACGGGGATTCCTTTCAGGCTCAAAGAGGGGGGCAGAGACAGACAGAGCTTAGCCTTACGGTGAATACAAATACCTTTAAAATATATTTACCCCTGGAGGTTTCAGTTTTATGGTGTGCGAAAAAGAGAATGTGAGTTTTAGTGCCTTTTCTAACCAAGTTCTCCTATTAAATTCTTTAACTTGCATATGAGAGAAATAAAATTAAAGAAAGGCAATATAAATAACCAAATTATAAAGCTTGTATAATAAACACCTCTAAATCAGAAGAGCCTGTAAAAATAATATTTGGAAGCTTTTATTCATATTATTAATGTGGAAACACTTAAGACATGAATATACACAGCGCCACCCCTGTTCCCTGCAGGAAGCTGGAAGGGCTGTGCCCATACCCTTAGCCAACCTGTAACGCGTTCTATGGGTTGTACAAGGCACAGAATTCATTTCCCCTAGTTTGTGTTTGGGGAGCTCAGACCAAAAGGAGATGAAGTAAGTCTCTTGATCGCTAAACCCCACTTGACAGGTTTAAGGTTATACGTTTTTGAATTCTTTCACACAGTGCATCTTATGTGAGTCAAGCCCCAAATGGCTCTAGCCTTCCCACACTGCCTTCCCCCATCCCAGAGCCACGTGGCTTTCCTCAGATGTCTGGTGCTCTTGCTTCCTTTCCAATTACAAAGTCACTTGACTCCTGTCCCAAAATGTGCCCCTCAGGCAGAAGCCGGCTCAGAGGAGGAGCGCTTTGTGCAGCCTTTTTCCTCCCACAAACTCCTGTCTAACCGGCAGGTATTCCTCAAAGTACCAACTCATATGGCATAAAACTGGCTGAAAAATACAAAACTAAAGGCCAGAGTCAGACCCGACTACTTTAGCGAGCCTCAGGACAGTCCTGGAAGGTAGGCGTCATTTTCCCTTGGAACAGAGTCCTGCGTGCCTTCACTGATGCATCCATCGTTTGTGGCTAAGCCATGCTCCTTACTGGGAGTACAAAGATAAGGGACCTTATATTGAGATGATGTTGTAAATTGTCCCCTTAGATACCATCCTCTCCCCCCAGATAGAAAAAATATTCAATGAGAAATTCAAAAAGAGATCCTCGTGCTTTAAAACAAGACAAGGTCTCCATGGACCAGAAATAAAATATAGATGCAGAGAGCACAGCTGAGAAGATGTCTGCTGGCCCCCAGGCCTCCTGTTCAGTAACAGAGGCAGCCAGGAGTCCAGTTTATACAGGACAGCGGGACTGAAAGCGTTTGTCTGTGAGGTGGGGCTTGAGCCAGGATCCCTGCTTGAACCAGTGGTGCATCTCCCACTGGTGAGATGGTGTAGAAAATGCATTGCAACTGCTTTCTAGGCTGGGGTTTACGTGTAGCTATAAGAGTGATGGGAGCTGGAGGACTTAGTCCCTGCCTCACAACCAGGAACAGAGCCAAGCTGGCTACCAGTTGTGCAAAAGGTTGGGTGAAAGCAAATTGAAAGGATGGATGGGAAGAGGAGGAGGAAGAGAAGAGAGAGGGTTCAAGAAAGGGAGTGGAAGGAGAGGGAGAAAGGGAAGGAGAGAATACCAGAAACCTATCAAAACAGATCTGCTATCCAACCATCTAAAATACGTTCAAAATAACAGAAACTAATAATAAGCAAATCCAAAAAGTCCACCAATGGAGGAGGGATTTACCACAGAATCAATAAAAGTAATAGGAGAATTTAAATAAAGATTATATATTCCCCCCACTAGGAAGAAAAGATCAGGAAGATTTTTTTAAACAAGATAGATATAAAACAAAAATAATGGTTATGAAAAAATTTAGAAAAATATATTCTGGTAAAATATAAAGGCATCATTTATAAAACATAAAATAAGAAAAGAAATTTCACTCTCTTGAATTTTCTCCAACATTATATTGGAGAGAGAAGCCAGCAAAATAAGATTTGAAAAAAAATGTATTAGAATTAAAAACTTATTTTAAAATGCAAAGATAGCATTTAAAAATTAAAAAGACAAACCATGAACTTGGAGGAAATACTTGCAGCAGTACACAGCAGCATTGCACAAATGAGGTCAATATGGGATCAGAAGCCCTAGAACCTGGGTTCGAATCCAGCTCTACCAATTGCTAACTGTGTGACCTTAATGAATCTAAGTTGCCTCTCAGTATTCTCAGGTCTTTCATCTATAAATTGGGGGTAATAATAATACTCACCTAGTAGGTTTTTGTAAGGATTAAGTGATGAGGGTAAACAAAATAATATTTGGTTCATTATGATTAAAAGAGAGCCTTCCTGACTGAATTAAAACAAAAAAAATGAAGAAGATTTAGTCCTTGCTCTCCAGGACCCTGCCTAGAGCAGTGGACCTCTGAAGTTGGTGCAGGTACCCTCAGGTTGGGCAAGAGCATCCAATATATTCAGGAAGATCATTTATAATTGTTATTTTTTTAAATCTAAAAACGAAAATAAATCAGGCTATCATATTAGTGCTGTGGATTCTCGCCAGCACCCTGAGACTATAGAGTGGGAGCAGTATACTCTGGGGAGGGCAGCGGTTCTGTCATGCACGAAGGGCCAGGACGTTTTTCTTATTTCCTCCTTTACTGCCCCGTACATTTACTGTGTCAAACACGTGAGCCAAGGTTTTAAATCAGGCCTTGTAATGTCAGATTTCCTGTACATATTTCCCTTGGTAAGCAATACAATGCATGGGTGACACAAGGAAATAAA
Organism: Myotis davidii; assembly: GCF_000327345.1. Classification (NCBI taxonomy): domain Eukaryota; kingdom Metazoa; phylum Chordata; class Mammalia; order Chiroptera; family Vespertilionidae; genus Myotis; species Myotis davidii. The sequence goes on from NW_006296540.1 coordinate 1,417,446, forward strand.
AGGAGAGAAAACACAGGCTTTGGAATCAGGTAAGGTGAGAAGTTTGAGTCCAGGCAATGCCATTTTCTCTGTGACCTTGCTAAGTGCCATCTCCTCTATAACCACGGATGACCTCATCAGCAAATGACGATGAGAATGCCTACCCGTGATCGGCAAACTGCGGCTTGTGAGCCACATGCGGCTCCTTGGCCCCTTGAGTGTGGCTCTTCCTAAGCCTTAGGAGTACCCTAATTAAGTTAATAGCAATGTGCCTACCTATATAGTTTAAGTTTAAAAAATTTGGCTCTCAAAAGAATTTTCAATCATTGTACTGTTGATATTTGGCTGTGTTGACTAATGAGTTTGCCAACCATTGGCCTAGGCAATGAAGGCACTTTGAGGGTCATGCAAGATGGCCCGCGGTGGATGCTCAGTGGTTGCTATGGGTGGTCAGGCTTCTGGAAAGATCAGTACAGGGGGCAGCACAGAGCCAGCAGGGGCAGCCTGCCTTGTGCATTGTGAGGGAGGACATATTTCACTTGCACATTGTACCCTGACCCTCAATACTTTGAGGTTATAGATTAAGAAAATGAGAGGGAAGGAGGAGACCTTTAGAATGAGTCCTATTGGGATAGGACAAAGAAGCAGAGGAGGTAAGAAAAAGCTTAGAGAAACTCTCTATGGAAATTGCTTTTAAAAGGAGCACTCTGAGAAGGGAAATGACCTTATGTTTGAGATGGAGAAAACCTGGAGTAAATTGCCTACCGGAGGGCTCCGGACAGGGATAGGACAAAGATTTCCCCTGGTTTAGTCGCATATCATCAGCAAGGCTTTGAGGAGGGCAGGCGAACAG
>NW_006296540.1:1418699-1421169 GCF_000327345.1 Myotis davidii
CAACCACTAGAGTATTTCACTTCTGTGGAAATTGTCATCACAAGATGTGATAGAAAGTTGTTTGTTGTTGTTGTTTGTTTGTTTGTTTGCAGCACAGAGCCAGCAGGGGCAGCCTGCCTTGTGCATTGTGAGGGAGGACATATTTCACTTGCACATTGTACCCTGACCCTCAATACTTTGAGGTTATAGATTAAGAAAATGAGAGGGAAGGAGGAGACCTTTAGAATGAGTCCTATTGGGATAGGACAAAGAAGCAGAGGAGGTAAGAAAAAGCTTAGAGAAACTCTCTATGGAAATTGCTTTTAAAAGGAGCACTCTGAGAAGGGAAATGACCTTATGTTTGAGATGGAGAAAACCTGGAGTAAATTGCCTACCGGAGGGCTCCGGACAGGGATAGGACAAAGATTTCCCCTGGTTTAGTCGCATATCATCAGCAAGGCTTTGAGGAGGACAGGAGAACATTAGGAAGAGAATTAGACAACCAATGTTGGGGAAGAATTGCTATCACTAAGAAAAGAAAGGAGCACAAAAGGCAGGAGAAATAAAGTTGTGGTGGTGGTTGGTTGTGGAAATGGTGGTGTGTGTGTGTGTGTTTAGAAGGGAGGATGTTTTGTTTTTATATTTTGAAGAAACAGTGGAAGAGAAGTCATTTATGTCAGGGAAAGTTAACTGGAGAGATAACACTAGAAAGCAGAACAGGAGACCCAGTTCTCAGCTTCCTGGGGAAATCCAGGGCACGCTGTCACTCAGTCACAGCACCTGTCTCGGTCTCCCGTGTGACTGTTTTTTATCTGCAAGACTGTCTTGACTCCTGGATTGGCAGCCTCCAGAGGGAGCAGGCTGAACAGCACAGGGAATACTCACCAGCCTGGGTTTGCTTTAAATGACTCATGTGAACATTCAAGCTCTCTTCCCCCTGCATGTGGATCTGCTGACAGCCTAGCAATTAGACCCAGCCTCGGAGTGGGCCCATTTCAGAGCACTAGTGTGTCTCTTCTAGGCAGCAACAGTGCTAGACATGGCCTCTTCCCCACTCAGCTCTCTCTGCAGGAACGCCCAGCCTCTTTTACTGGAGATTTGGCTTGGGCAACTTATTTGAGCCTCAACGTTCACATCTACAAATGGGGAGATAATACTCACCGCAAAAATTGTTAGAAAGATTGAATAAAGGAATATGTTTGAAGTAACAGGGACAGTTCCTGGCATATATGACAAATGATAATCATCCCATTTAATTACAAATTGCTGAATCCTCTGGCAAGGCTTTCTCCATGTGACTAATGACCCCATAAACAAGAGGGTGACCCCCATCAATCTTCAAGGAACACGGGTCACAGTATTGGTCACATATCTACCCTCAGACCATGATAGCGTCCAAAGTGAGGGGATACTCTGACCTACCTGTGTCACTTGACCACACCTATGGTGAGGAAAGTAGACAGATAAAAACAGCAGCAATATCAAGGTGCACATTACTCGAGTGTAATTAATGTGAAGTGGCGGAGAGATGAGAGAGATGTATAATGGAAGCTTTGCAATGCTATACACAACCTTCAGTGGGAGCTTTGACTTCTTAATCTGTAAGATTCTTCCCATTCCTTTAATTCCATAATTCTAAAACAATTGGTCATTTGTTCTAAAAAGCACAGGTAGTAAGAATATTATATACTTAGTATTAAAAAGAATGACTAAAGCTTTGGCTGGTGTGGCTCAGTTTATTGGGCATTGTCCCATGCACCGAGAGGTTGCCGGTTCGATTCCTGGTCAGGGCACATGCCCGGGTTTTGGGCTTGCTCTCTGGGAGGGGCGTGCAGGAGGCAGCCAGTCGATGTTTTGCTCTCTCATCGATGTTTCTCTCTCTCTCTTCCCTGTCTCTCTCTCTAAAAATCAATTAAAAGCAAACAAAAAATCATGCTGAAAGAAATAAAATAAGGAAAGGTAAATCATCAGGCATAACATTCTCTAAGTGACCATGAAATAAGAACCTGAGAAACCATCACAATCTACTTCCTGGGCTTTATCCACATCAAAATGCCGAAAGTCCTAGCAGACCTGCTACCTGGCTATTTCTAGTGTGCTAAGTATCTATCTCTAATTTCTATCAAGTGGCCAGAGAATCCTGAGAAGTCTGGATGAAGCAACAAAAAGGAAGTCAGAGAAGTGACCATGGATAAGAAGAGGCCTGGCAGACAGTTAGGAGATAGACAATGAAAATGTGCATCGGGAATACACCGCCAGGCAGGTACAGGGCTGACATTGTATTTTCTTAGCCAGAGTATAATAGTGATGATAATAATATAGCAATGTCTGTAGTGTGTATGGCGTGCCTGTGTTAAGCACTCTGTATATTGTTTAATCCTCACAAGAGTCCTGTGAGGTAAGGATGTGATATTGATCACATTCTGACACCAATTAGAGGTAACAAAAATGCTGAGAGGGTAAAAGGCCACTTATTAAAATAAATATCTCT
>NW_006296540.1:1421206-1438519 GCF_000327345.1 Myotis davidii
ATAGGAATGTCAGTCTGACCCTGTCTTCATCTAGCACAGCAATTATCTTTAAATCTTGTCATTGATTTACTTTAGGTAAAATTGTTTGGGAGAAGTCAAGTGTCACTACAGTAGGAGAAATCTTCCATATTCTTAGGGGCAGTCTTAGCACCCACCTCACCTGATGGCATTTCTGGACGTTTTGCTTGTTGCTTTGGGCTTTGTAAAATGAACAACTTTGCATCGCTGTTGCTGTAGAGTACGAAACGTTGGATTTATAATGTTGTCAAGTGAGGAAATAAAGCGCTTTCTATAATTAACACTCATTAGAATGTATCTTACTTTTTCAAGCTAATGATAGAGATGGCACTTAAGAGATAGATCCTAGATATTTCTAAGCATCAGATTTGATAAAGGATATCAGCTGACTTCACTGGAAATATAATATGTTTAAATACCATTGGGTTTTGCCTCTAGTATATCTGTCATGTCCAGTGGTTTTGTTCCATCTATCACTCTTTTAAAAAAAACTCTAGTGACAAGCTTCTATATTGCTCATTCCTCGCGGTTACCTGGAGATGAGAAACAGAATCAACCAGGTGAAAATATTTAACTCATGTTAGTTAGAAGTTGAGAGCTAGACTTCAAATCTGAATTTGCATAGTTCTCAATTCTTTGAGTCAACTGATTCTCTTTGAAATCATGTTTATTATGGTTTATACATTTTCAAGATAATAAAAAAATCTTTAAAATAAAGGAAAATAGACTCACAAAATACCATTCTATATTTCATGATATTTTCACTCTCAAGTCTGTGTCTACATGCATACATATTTTATGTATATGTAACACAGGCATATCTGACAGACCCAGGATTCAGAAATTACTCACTTTTAATTCCCAAATACCAGTAGTTGGAGTCTTCTTCCTACTCTGTTGCAGGAAGAACAATATGCTCCCCCCAAATTTTCTATGTGGCCCCCCAAAAAGATATTCTTCTACAGAAGTGGCCTAGACCCAGTGATGTGCTGGCTCTCCAGAAAAATGTGTGCATTTACATATGTATATGTTATGTATATAAGTTTATGGTTAATGTTTTTGTTATAAAGGCTGTATAACACAATTTACAACAGTAATAAGATATGCAGTACTTTTTATAGCAAATTCCATATAGCAATGGATTCTCACAGAATGGTTTCATTCCTTTTTATTTTTTGCAGAACTTTTGTGCCCATAGACAATATATCAGTGATGCCGAACCTTTTGAGCGCGGCATGTCAGCATTTTGAAAAACCCTAACCTAACTCTGGTGCAGTGTCACATATAGAAATTTTTTGATATTTGCAACCATAGTAAAACAAAGACTTATATTTTTGATATTTATTTTATATATTTACATGCCATTTAACAAAGAAAAATCAACCAAAGAAATGAGTTTGCGTGTCAGAGGTTCGCCATCACTGCAATATATGGTTGCAATTGATAAACAGGTGTGGTTCTGACATAAATGCTAGTTGATATTTTTGCTTGTATTAAGGAATACAGCAAAATATAAACAATGCTAACAGATGTCAGAGCTTCATGCATTGGGTTTTGGGTAACGTTTTGTGCTACTCACAGTTCAGATTAACTAGATGTTTAACATTTTCTGTAGCACTTTCTTAGTCTAGAAAGTCAACAATAAGTCCCGCCCTGTTTTGTACCAGTTGTTGATTTCCACCGTGGCTGATTTCAAGCCATCACTATGTCACCATGAGTCATGGCGTTGGGAAGAGCTGGGCAGTAACATTCCATTACACAGCATTTTCACCAGACAGATACAGGAGACAGAAGTAACTTCAGCAGCATAGGTGATCATCAAATATTCGTGAAAGTCAACAATAAGTCCCGCCCTGTTTTGTACCAGTTGTTGATTTCCACCGTGGCTGATTTCAAGCCATCACTATGTCACCATGAGTCATGGCGTTGGGAAGAGCTGGGCAGTAACATTCCATTACACAGCATTTTCACCAGACAGATACAGAAGACAGAAGTAACTTCAGCAGCATAGGTGATCGTCAAATATACTAAAATACTTAGGAGGTAATGAGCTTTGAGTATTTGTTACCTTTAATTTTAATAAAATTTATTTAATGGTAAGATTATACAATGAATTGTAACAAAGGCTGCTTTTAACAGGGATCTCACAAAATGTCTGTTATGAGCTGCTTTCAAAATGCTATTTCCTAGCCTGTGTTTCTATACAGAGTTCTAGGTCCAGCCTCTTAGCCAGACCCTCCCCACCATTGCTATCCACAGCGGAGGATGGGAGGGTGGGTTCAAGAGGTTTCTCAAAACGTAGACAATCAAGCAGAGAGGCACCTCTGCTTACCCCAAAGACAAACTCATTATCACAGAGCAGTTAAGCTCCACGTGTCCTCCTATTTCAGAGAAGGTATTTTGCTTCACCAAAAAGTCCACCAGAACATTCCCTTCCAGACAAAGGACTGGTGTGCTCCAGAGGCAAACTCTAGTTTCCACCTCAGAAAACAGGCTTATAGCCTTTTAAATAGCTCTCCCTCTCTTTATAACCAGGATTGGTTTTAAAAATTCTGTACGTCTATTCTATGTCCTAATGGGCTTGGCAGGATTATAAACGTTATGTATACAGAAAATATATACATATTGTAAATGTTATGTTAAACATATTGTAAATACTATGTGCAGTTATATTTTACATAATGTTTCTTATTTTGCTTCCCGCACATAATATACTATAAACATTTCCCTATTATGTTTGTAGTTTCCATTTTACTGACTGCATATGACATAGAATATTTCCTACTGATTATAGTAATTTTTACTTAAGTTCATTTATTCATTTAACAAAAACTTATGGAGAACCTAGAAGCCAGATGCTTTCATACAGGCAAATGATGGATGACGCATAAAACTCTTATGGTCCTCTTTCACTCATAACTGACACTCCGGTGGGGGAGAGAAACATTACACCAAACACACAAATACTTACAAACTGGGATAAAAGCTGGGTGGGAAAGTCAGCATATGCTTGGAGGGATAGACAGAGGCAAGACTCTATAGCTCTTGTCAGCCTTTTAAGAAGATTAGATTTGCCCTGGCCAGTGTGGCTCAGTAGGTTGAAGTGTTGTCCCAATTCCCAGTCAGAGCTCACACCTAGGTTGCAGGTTTGATCCCATAGGGATGTGTGCAGGAGGAAGCTGATCAATGTTGCTCTCTCATCTCTCTCTTTCTCCCTCCTCCCTCCATCTCTAAAAATCAATTAATCAATACATACGTTTTAGAAAAAAAAGGTTAGATTTTATTCTGAGTGTGAGGGAAGTCTTTGAAGCTTTTACAGAGGGTAGGTACATGGAATGAGGTTTACATGTTGATAGCTCTTTGTGGCTTTTATTTGGAGAGTGGATTGGGATTGGGCAGAAGGGAATAGGTGATTTTGAAGGTTGAGAAGATGCTGGTGGGTTGGACCAGTGTGGTTTCTGTGATGGCAGAGTTAAGTGGAGATATCTGAAATGCCCTTTGGTATTAGAATTACAGAACATGGAGGCGATTGGAAGGTCAGGATGGAGGGGTTTGAGCAACTAGGTGGATGGAGACACTCATGGTTCAGGGAGGAGCAGCAGGCTTCCGGGATTGGTGGGTGCCTGACAGTGAAGGGTCAGGATTTCACGGTATTTTGTGTTTTTATTTTATTTTTTATTTTTTTAAATATAATACTTCAAATTGTAGTAAGCTAAGGTTAATCTCTCTGCTTATTTTCTTTTCTGGTGACTAACATAAAAATTAAGTTTAAGGCCTCAGAGAGCGAATTAACACATCTGACAGGGAACTATTAGAGGGAAGAAAGAAGGAACATGTAAACGAGTTTCTTTCAAATCATAAAGAACCACTGGAAATTTTTTACCGCATTATGAAATTCTGCAGACTAGCTAGTTATTGGCATAAAATGATTGGAAGCTCATAAATTTCATATATGTGATTTTCCCCTACTTATTAAAAATGGCTTTTGCTTAAGCCACGTAAGAGGCTATGGGTTAAATAATGTCATAAATGGGGGAGAAACTGGGTATAGATGACTTAGCTTATATTGAAGTTATATCTTAGGTGATCTGAGTTATGAGGCTTCTGAATAAGTTGCAAAGATACTTTTATGTTTTTTTTCTAAAAATAAAAGTTCTTTTTCCATGTGACACCACAATATGGATAGACCTGATTTAGTAGCTGTCTGGTTACTGGTGCTTCTAACCTGACCTGTGCACTCTGGGCAACAGGCCTTCATTGTGATTATCATTGAGGTCCCCCAAATTCAGTCTTCCTTTTAACAATATCTTAAAACATTATTTATGGGGAATCTCAGGAATAAATCAGTACAAATGCCTAAACATGTAGGTATTCAGCAGACTACGCATAACTACACAGAAAAGGTGCTTAGCCTTCTTAGTCTTATTTTCCTTATGTGAATTACAGGGACAATAATACTTAATACATAGATTAAGGATTGATATATATATGATTAAAAGAGATCCTGTTTATAAAGTGTTTCTCACTGTGCTTGGCATAGAGTAAACCTTTATTAATGAGTAACTATTATTATTTTATGTACGAAGGTCAGTATTATCATTTTGTTTTTTATCTCAAGTCTTCCCCAATAGGGATTTCTTGAAATCCTTATTTTATGTGCCTTTAAAAGATTTTTATCTTTTTGTCACTCTATTCTTTAGTGTCTGCTTATCTTGTATTGGAACTTTCTTCCACACAAATTGCAACCGGGCAATCACTTATTGAGTCTCTACTGTAGGTTATAGGATGTTTAAAAGTGTGCCCCCACACCAGCAGGTGCAAGTGCTGTTCCATAATGGACTGAGGTACCAGGCAGCCTATGCAGGATTTGCAAAAACAGTTTTCAAACTCCAGTTTTGCAACCTAGCAATCAACACCCATCATTAAAAGAAATATAAAGTGGGAATTGGAGAATGCACGTGGAAAAGTTGTTGAAGCATTTTCTCTTACATCACCCCTCCCGTTCTATTCACACTCACCCCAAAATGAGTGAGAGTTACTTTAAGGAAACCGCACATAGAGATTGACCTGTGTTTTCTGTAGGCACAGATCAACCCTAGCAAGGCCTATAGTTATGAGGCTACGGCTGGTTAGATATGTCTGTAGCAGAGCGAGGGTAGGTGGTAGTGTTAGAGTCTGTCTGAGCAGATGGGTGAGGTTTGCCTGAGAAGCAGATGTGGGGCAATGAGAGGCAAAATATACCTGGAGATGTTTTCAAATAGCCTTCTCCAAGAAGGAAGAGTGATGGGCCCTCAAAAGGGAGAGTCTGTGCAGAGTAGGTCACTCAAATGTGTGGATTTTATGGGACCAGGCAGATGAGGCATTGCTTCTGTTATGGGAATTCAGATGAAAGATCCTAGTAATGATATTGTCTATGAAGAACCCAAGAAAAAGAGTCTAAACTTGTGTCAATCCCAAAGAGACTTAGTTTTTGTGGTCCTTAAGAAGGAATATGCCTGCCAAAAAGGACTCTTTGTGGTTAACTGGGCAAAAATTTCTAACTAGAGTCTAGCAGTTACTGCTAACACGGGCCTCTCACAGAAAAGCTACAGACTGAGCTGCCAGCCTGCTCTCCTGTGTTCTTGCAATCTGAGCTGACCCTTATAAAGTAGTTCCTGTATCATATTTTGACCAATGGGTTGAGACCTTCCCTGTCCAATCAGGACAGTGCAGCTATATCCTGATTTATATCTTTACTGACCAATCAGAATGGCTCCCTAATAACCAATCAGCATGTACGATTCTGACCAATCAGAACAGTGCTAAATTGGTCAGCATGTATGATTCTGACCAATCAGACTGTGCAAACTTGGAGTCCTTATTTACATAAATATGGACCAATCAGGGACTAGGGCGGGAACTTTCTCTATAAAAAGGGGTCTGCCCTCTGTCTCCATGGGAGCACTTTCAGTTTCCACAGGAGGCTTCATTTCTTTGGTTTGCAAACTGTTTACCTGAATAAAGTTTCTCCTTCTATTGCACCCCAGACTGGGGACTCCTGTTGTCATTAAGTTAGTGACAGACACCTTTTGCTGACATTTAAACCTACAACAAGTCCAGAGGAAACCAAGGGTAGATTGCTAATATCAGGTAAGTAATACCTCTTGTCTCACTCTTAGCTTCTCTCTTGAAAGAGCCCGTGCAGGCCAGTGTTGGTAAAAATGAGGTGAGAAAGTAAGACATAGCTACCCCATTGTTGAAAGAGGTAATTGAGAAGATGCGTGAAGGCCAATTAACCTGAGAACTGGACCCAGGCAACCAGAGGCTTCTTACTCCTTCCCCTGTCCCTGGAATATATGTCCCAGCTTCTATTCCCATAGCTGGAGCCATTTTCAAGGATACAGCCTGAGAGAGTAAGATATTGCTGAGAGTATGTGGATAGTTATGTGACTGGCCTCTGTATATACTCTTACGGTTTTTGTGGGCAGATGTCGAGGTTACTAATCTTGCAGGCACAGAAGACAAGCCTCTTGACTAAACCTGCCACCTGCCCACAGTGTGGACTGGTCTGCCTCCTTTTCAGGTTGTTCCTTGCCTTCCACGCAAGAGCCAGTTTGAAATTCTTCCCAGCAACTCCTGAGGTTGTGAACCAACACCCTTCTCTCTGGTGGAGGAGGAGAGAGGCTTTCATTTTAAATAATGTTATCATACTGAAATAGGCATATTAACTACTGAAACAAGACTATTTAGGGGACTGACAGTAACAGTATATGTATGTATTTGTGTGTGTAGGTTTGTACATAACATCTCAGAGGGAGTGAGCGTGTTATGGAGGCTGCCTGAGATGTCATCTAATAGCAGGAGAGAAAACCCCCCACAGAATGGGGTTGAATGCCCAGTTGGAGTACAGGGGGCTCTTTCATTGCCCCATTGAGTCCCATTTAGTCAGCCTACTGGGTACTTTTGAACCTGGCACTGTACTGAGTAATAATTGCTAACATTTTTTGAGCACTGGTCACATGCCAGACACATTATGTTTCAGCACAATTTTCTCGCCCTGTTCTACATCTCATATTCATTATGTATATGTATGTATGTTTGTATGTACATTCCTTCTAAGCGGGAGTGTCCTCTTTCAAAATAACATTTCCTTACCTTCTGTCCCATAGATCCCTGATATTATCCAATCTAGCACTTTCTACATTTTCTTTTATTTTAAATAATTCCATTTAATTGTCTATCTTCTCCAACAGGCTGTAAATGTGTGAGAATAGGTCTTCCTGGTGTGACTGACAGTATGGTGTTTTCAGAATTACCTCAGTTATAATAATCTAATATGTTGTTTTGTAAGTGAGCAATGTGAAGTTCAGGAGTAATGTGCCTGCCTAACTTCAAGTAGCAGGTGGTGGTGGAGTTAGAATACTGTTCTTTGATTGGAGTTCGTCTCTGTAACAAAATATGTGGTGAAATACTAGTAAATCAATTTGATTTTGATAGTAACAGCATTCTCCTTGGGAGGGAGTATGGGAATTTATATGACTTCTGTACATGACTGCTGATGCACTCTCCTCTGACAGACTCAACTTGATTGCTGTCTAAACATCTCTTGGCATTAAAAGAAACCATACAATATGTAGAAAAAAATAAAAACATTTCATACATTCAAGAATTATAGCCTTGTTACCACAGATTTATGCAACCTTTCTTAATAATGCATCTCTAGTAAAATTTCGGTGAAAACCAAGAAAAAGATAAAGAATTTTTTAAAATACGGCACTAAAGAGTATGATTAAAACATATCCTGTAATGATAATTAATGCAGAGTTCTAAAAACAACCATTGTAAATTGCAAAAGAAGGCTCTATAAAGACACTCCTCATTCAAAAATAAAACGGAAGTGGATTATAAGCAGGAGAAAGGATAGTCAAAAGGCTGAAAATTGGCAATATTTAATAGATAATATTTTGTCAAGAAGAAAGGCAATTAGAAACTTCTGCAAAAATTAAATGAAATTTTATGAAAAGTCATAGTCTAAATGTGAAGGAAATAAAAGTATTGAATGAATTAACAAAATATGTGGTGAAATACTAGTAAATCAATTTGATTTTGATAGTAACAGCATTCTCCTTGGGAGAGAGGAGAGGTGGAACTAAAGGTAAGAGGAGTAATATCTTCATTGTACATAATTGAGAGTCAAGGTGTACTTTCCAAAGCTTAGGAAAGAAGAGCAGCTAAATATTAATATTAATAATAATAATATTTAAAGTTGGGTGGGGAGTAAGAATGCAGAAAGCAGGGTGAAATAAGTTGAAATTTACTCTTTCAGATCAAGAATCAAGATATAATACATTACGTTTGTAACAGGAAGTAAAACAGCTAATATCTAGAAGTGCTAGTCTCTACAAATTTTAAAAAGCCGTTAACTTTAGAGACCAGGACAATTTGTGGGGGGTGCCTAGCAAGATAATGGGGGACAGACACTGTTGCTTTCCATGACAATGATTTTTGTATGATATATTTTATTATTATATACTTATTATCACATGGTTATATTATCTTACACTTAATAAAATAAAATATGCAAAAGGCACATACAAAGAAATGTAAGAGATGATATTATAAAGTGTTATACGTGAAAGACAAATGGTGAAGTATATTTCGGGAATACAAAAGGGGGAGATCATTGTGGGCTAAATATTAGAGAAACTTTCATGAAGGGGGTGACAAGAAAATATGAAGACCAAGTCATTTTAGTTAGATGTATGTGTGTTTTTGTCTGTTACACTAACAAAAGCTAGTAGCATGAGAAAGAAATCCACAATTCATTTTTTCCATAGTCAGAAATAGTTATAAAAGTAAAATGAAATGAAATTATAGTGAAGTAATCATCATTTTTGTACCTCTAACACCTAGCTTATTGAGCGACACTAAAGTAAACACTTGCTATGTGTAAGTGATTAGTTAAATGAAGGAATGAATTGCGAATGATTAGGAAATTGATTAGGAAATTACTGAAGGAAAGCATTCATATATGCAAAAAAGAAAGTCATGGCTTAAACAGGGCTCCTCAAACTATGGCCAGCGGGACACACGCAGCCCGCCGAAAATATTTATCTGGCCCGCTGGGTGTTTTTGCTGCTGCTGTGTGCATAGGAATTTTTTAAACTATAGTCCGGCCCTCCAACGGTCTGAGGGACAGTCAACTGGCCCCCTGTTTAAAAAGTTTGAGGACTCCTGGCTTAATATATAAAATATATCAATATAATAAATGTGTCATAGATTGGAAAAATCTCCCACATAGAGTGTCAAAGCTATAGGAAAGGCCATCATCAGCTCTGTGTTGTATAAACCATCAAGTGCATATGAGGCTCAGTGAAAACAGAACTGTGATGAACTGCTAATCTCTGGTCTTTGTACTCAAATCACTTCAGATACTAATTGGAGAAAGATTTAGGGTAAGGTAATAAGCAACCATGCTGAGGAAGTCCAGATATAGTATCAAAGTTACAAAAACAGAACAGAACATACCTGAATTCTAGGCTTAGGCAGTCAATTAGAATTTGGCTGACTTCTCATATTCATGGCTATTGGAGGGTTTCCTGGACACAATTAAAATAAATCAGGGAGTATTTCTCTCTGCATTTCTACTTTCTCAACTACAAGTTTGTAGTTCGGGAAAAAAGAGTATGTAGTTTTATAACTTTAACCAGGTCATTGCTAGGCTGGAAACACATCTACCTATTCACTATCATATTCCCATGTCTCTGTAGTTAATGACCCAGAGTAGTTGCTTTATTGATATTTTTTGGGGGAAGAAGGCAATTACTAAAGTTCTGACTTATTAAGTCACTTCAAAATTGATCTCAGAATTCTCTGCTTGAACAACTTCAGTGATGGTGACTTCACACTGGCTGGGAAAAAGCTCTTCCATTTGTAAATAGTGGTACATGGTTCATATTCCTCCTACCTCCTGGACACAGATCCGAAATACTGCCCAACCTGTGACCTCCAGAGTGCAGAATAACAGGGCGTTCTGCCTTATTTTGAGTTCTATATATCTATTAAATGAATTTATTTATTTTTATTTTTTGGACAGCCATGCCAAGGAGTTTACTCATAGTGAATTTATAATTATATTTTATTTTTTTCCTGCATGGATGCATATTGAACCATATCTTTCCCATTTTATTTTTATGTATTTTGTAAAAGAAAGATATTTTAAAGTAACCCCTATTATATATGAAACCCTCCTAAAATTAAAAGAAGGTATAATTTGCATTCAGTAAAATTTGCATATGAACTGTACAGTTCTGTTAGTTTTGACAAATTTATATATCATGTGACCGCTACTGCAATCATGATAGTTTTATTGCTCAAAAATATTACTTAATGTAGTTTTGTAGTCGATCAGTCTTCTGTGTCCGTGTTTGGCAACCACTGATGTGATGTGTTTTGTATTCAATATTACCTTTGCAAGAATGTCATTTAAAGAAGCCATACAGTATGTAGGCTTTTGACTATGGCTTGTTCATTTAGTACAATGCATTGAAGATTTAGTTAAATTGTTGCATGTATCAAGTGTTTGTTCCTTTTTACTGCTGAGTAGTATTCCATCGTGCACAAATACTACAGTCAGATGTATCCATTTCCCAGTTGAGAGACTGCTAACCTGCTTTTAGAAATGGGATTTGCAAATATTTTCTCCCTGTCTTTGGCTAGTCTTTTCAGGCTCCTGACATTGTCTTTTCAGTCTCCTGACATTGTCTTTTTAAAAAACATTTTATTAAATTTATTGGGGTGACATTGGTTAATAAATTATATAGGTTTCAAGTGTACAGTTCTATAACACATCATCTGTTTATCGTACTGTGTGTTCACCCCTTAAAATCCAGTCTCCTGTCACCATGCATTTCACCCCCTTTCCCTTTTACTACCCCCACTCCCTTTTTCCTCTGGTGTCCACCTCACTGTTGTCTGTTTCTGTTAGTTTTTGTTTCTCTTGTTTGTTGCTTTCAGTTTTATACCCCACTTATGAGTGAAATCATATTGTCTTTTACTTTTCTGTCTGACTTATTTTGCTTAGCATGATATTCTCAAGATCCATCCATATTATCACAAATGGCAGTATTTCGTCTTTTCTTATGTCTAAGTAGCATTCCATTGCATATATCTACCACATCTTCCTTATCCAACCATCTATTGAAGGACACTACCATTGTTTCCATGTATTGGCCACTGTGCATAATGTTGCACTAAGCATGGGAGTACATATATCTTTATGAATAAATGTTTTCAAATTTTTTTAGTAGATAACCAGAAGAGTGATTGCTGGGTCATGTGGTAACTCTATTCCTCATTTTTCTCAGGGACTTCCATACTGTTTTCCATAGTGGCTGTACCAGTTTACATTCCCACTAGTAGTGTATGAGGGTTCCTTTGTCTCCACAACCTCTCTAACCCCTAGCTATTGTCTTTTGAAGAGTAGATGCTCTTCATTTTGATGAAGTGTAAATTTTCAACTGTTATCCTCAATGGACTATGCTTTGGCTGTTGTAGCTAAGAAATTATTGTTTAACTCAATACAAAGATTTTCTCTTATATTTTTAAAAGTGTATAGTTTTAGGCTTTAATTGATATTCAGTTAATTTTTGTATGGGGTGAGAGGTATGGATTGAGGTTCATTTACAAATATTTTTACCCTTGTTATATGTATAATCATCTTCAGGAACATTTGTTAAAATGGCTTTCCTTTCTCCATTGAGTTACTTTTGCCCCTTCATGAAATATTGATACTTATTTGTGTGCATCTAATTCTAGAGTCTATTGTGTTCCATTTATTTTTATGTCTATCTGCTCTCCCACATCTGACTGTAGTTTTATAGTAAGTTTGGAAATCAGATGATTTTGAAACTTCCAACTTTGTTCTCTTTTTTCAAAATGTTGTGACTGTTTTATTTGCCTAGCTGTATGAATTTTAGAGTGAGTTTGTTGATTTAGAAAAATATATACTGGGATTTTGATTGGGATTATATTGAATCTATAGATCAGTTTGGGGATAATTGGCATATTAAGAGCTTTGAACCTTCTAATCTGTGAACTGTTAGATCACTCCATTTATTTAGATCCTTTTTTATTTCTTTCGTCAGTGTTTTGTAGTTTTTACTATACAGATTTTGCACTCATTCATTTGTAAGATTTTACAGATATTCCTTTTTGGGGTGCTATTGAGAATGGTAACTCAAAAATTTAAATTTGTGATTATTCACTATTAGTATATAGAAATATTAAATATTTATATTGACATTGTATTCTTCAACCTTGATACTCATGAATTAGTTTGTTTTTTACAGTGAGAGGAAGGGAAGAAGGGGAGGAGGAGGAGGAGGAGGAGGAGGTTCATTGGTTGCTTCTTGTATGTGCCCTGATAGGAGGTCAAATCCACAACCTTGTTGTATTAGGATGATGCTCTAACCAACTATGCTACTTAGTCAGGGCACTCACTAGTTAGTTTTAATAGTTCTTTTGAAGCTTCTTTGAGAGATTTTCTGTATAGACAATCATGTCATTTATAAGTAGAGACAGTTTCTTCATTTCCAGTGTGTATGCCTTTTACTTCTTTTTCTTGCATCTTTATTATAGTTTTACTTCTTTATTTAGCCCATTGTTCTAGCCTGTCAGGAACCTTGGAATCATGAAATTATCACCTAGTTTTTTCACTGCTTATCAAAAGTTCACCAATTCTCATCCCATTTTGTATTAAAAGTACTGAACCAGATAGTTTTTGTAAAAAAATAAAACAAGCAAACCCACTTCTCATTAGGAGAAATTTCAAATATGTATAGATGTGGACAAATAATATAATGGACACCTTGCACCCATCACAGAGTTTCAGAAGTTATCAACATATGGCCAATCTTGTTTCATGGGTACTTCCACTGATTCTCCATGCCTACATAGAGATTTGACAGTGAACTCCTCCACTATGTTGTAAGCTGCCCATGTTGGGAATGGTGTCTTATTCATAATTTTATATCCAATGAATAGCTCAGCATCTTGCACATAGAACATATAATCAAGACATTTTTTGTTGAAATAAACTTTTATGGAAACTCTCACTTTAGCATAGTTTAGAAATGCTTTCTCCCTTTGCTTTTTGAAAATCAGTCTAGCTTACTTTGAGGTACTTTTCTATATTTAGTTATTTGAACAATCTTCTTTTTAAAAGCATTTTCTTTAATACATATCACAAAATACAAGTAATATATTTGAGAATGTCAAAGCATATTAATGCAGTATACTAGTTCACTCAATAGCCAATTCAAGAACCAGAATTTCACCAGTTCACCACAGCTACTGTGCTGCCTCTCTCTTTCCAGAAGTTATATGTATTGTGACTTTTCCCATTCAGAATTTAAATAGTTATATAATTATGTAGACATAACAATCTTAGAAAGGATATTGTTTAGTTTAACTCATTTTTGAGGCTTATAAAAATGCTATTATGTTATGGTTCAGTTTCTGTGAATTATCATTTAAATTAGAGAATCCAGACAATTTACATTTTATCAAATTATTTCTGGTTCAATTTAAATATACCATTTTACTTTGTTTTTGTCTTATCTGTTTTTTGTTCACTTTTCTGCTTTTCCTGACTTTTTTTCTTGATTAATTGAACATTTTTTTTAATTCTATTTCACCACCACTTGCATTTTTAGTTAAATACCTTTTATAATTTTTTGGTGATTACTCTAAGATGTACAATATGTCTTTAAGTCATTATAGTGTATTTTCACATTACATTATATCACTTCACATGGAGTATATGAACCTTATAACAGCACTTTCTTCCCTCCCAACTGTCTTACTATTGTCATACATTTTATTTCTATGTTATAAGCCCTGTAATGCACTTTTGCTGTATTTGCTTTTTTAAAGTTAGTAAGAAACATAATTAAAAACTCTATATTTACCCTAATTTTTACCATTTCTGGTGCTTTACACTTCTTCATGCAATTCTAAATTTGCGTATGATCCCATCCTCCTTCTGCCTAAGAACTTAGCTTAAAATTTATTGCAGTTCAGATCTGCTGGCATTATGTTGTCTTAGCTTTTGTTCATCTGAAAATAGCCTTTGTTTTGCCTTCCTTTATGATGTATGACTTTGCTAAATATAGAATTCTGGGTTGACAGTATTTTTCCTTTGAGCACTTTAATTACGATGTTTCATCACCTTCTAACTCACAAAATTTCTAACAAGAAGTCTGTTCTTCTTTTTCTTGAACTCCAACTACATATGTTAGATTATTTGATATTGTGCCACAGCATTGGATACTCTACTCTGGTTCATTCTCTCTCTCTCTTCCTCTCCTGCCCGCCCCGCACCCCCGTCTCTCCCTCCTTCTCTTCTTTGTTCTTAACTTTGGATAATTTTGATTGAACTATCCCAAAGTTCACGGATTCTTCCCTTAGCTATATGCAGTCTACTGATATGTCTGTTGAAAGAATTATCTCTGATATCAAGTTATTATTTATAGCTTTTCTATTTGACATTTTTAATAGTTTCCATCTCCCTGCTAAAATGCCTCATCTTTTTACATATGTCATAAAACTTTTCCATTAGATCCTTTAGCATATTAATCATAATTATTTTAAAAACTCTATCTGATAGATGTAACACCTGAGTTATCTCTGAATCTGATTCTAATTATTGCTTTATCCCTTGGAAATCATATGGGGTTTTTTTTCCTGAGTTTTTTTGTCTGTCTCATATTTTTTTATTGACTATGGGACATTATTTGTAGACAGGACAGAATGGAGGAGATCACATTTGTCTGGAAATGGGTATTTCTCTTTGCTCAGACTTATGGGGGTTTGAATCAATCTAGTCACTGGTTCAGCTGAGTTACTGTTTTGTTGTTGCTATAGTTACTCTAGGGTGTACCGCAGGTTTCAAGTTCCCCCATCAGTGAACAGCTATTACCTTGATTTCCCAGTGGGGTCTGGAGTACTGGACGCTTATTCTCTGAGCTCCTGCTCTACCCTCAGCTTTCAGGAGTCCCAATTATGCCTGTGTTGCAAGGGTCTCTCTCCACATTCTTTCCCCTTCCTCAGGGATAGCCTGTTATTGCTTGTTACTAGCTACTAGGTTTGTTGTGGGACCAGGAGATATTTTGGTTCTTCTGGGTCGGTCTTAACTTTAGCCAGGACCTGTGCCCCTGGGCCTTGTCTATAGGACAGTCTCAGTGTTTCTGTCAATTCTACTTGTATCAAGCAAACTGGACCTTGTGTCTGTGGCAGAAGCATTTCCTGATCCTCCCCTAGGGGAGCAGCCTTCTGCTTTGTATTGATGCAGCACCCTGGTACATGAAGATTTCATTTCTCTGGGCCTGGGGAAGACAACTTTGTTTCTACCCTGCCCTGGGAAAGTTAGCCGTGGCGGGAAGGGGAGTGTCACAGTGTTTCTTCAGAGGTCGATGGATTTTACTTTTATCTCTTTTCCTGTGACCCTAGATAACAGAGGGTTTGCTGCCCTTCCCTGAGGGGCTGAGGTGTTTGTTTTTTGTGAGAGATGGTCCAGGGAAGTGCAAGGTGTTTTCTACCTGAATCCAAGCAGAAGCTATTCACCTTGTGTGCCCGCACCACTGAACGGTGAGCTCTCTGTGCTCCAGTTCTGCCACTAATCTTTCCTGAGAGCACTCTGGGAGCCCAGGGGAGAAGAGCGGGTGTGTGAGTATGAACCACCCTACGTCTGGGGCTCCTGGTTATTCTCAGTTTACATACTAGCTTACAGTTGGCCTTTAAGATCTTATTAACATTTACCTGATTACTTAGCTTCTTCTGAAGGGGCCCCCTGTTTTTCTTTTACTCTAGCAAAGGGAAAATAATTTCCATGTATTTTCTCTCCTTGGAGGGGATTGCCTCTCCTGGAAATTCAGCTCTTGTGGTTGCCTTACGATGACCTCAGCTCCCCGGTGGGTTCAGTAGAAGTTATGATCTTGTATATCATCTGGTTTTTGTTGTCATTAGGATGGGAACAGCATTTTCTTGCAGCTTTCTACAGCTTAAGTGGAAGCAGGATTTATATGGCTCATTTTCTTCACTCAGCATTATATTTTTAAGATTCATTTGTGTTATTACATGTAATTACAGTTCATTTATTTCCCCTGATGTATAATATTCTATTATGTGTACATAACACAATATATCCATTCTCCTGTAAATAGATATGGGGTTGTTTTTAGTTGTTTATTTTTTATGAATGACACTGCTTTGAACACTCTTAGTCATATCTGTTGGTGCACATTTGTAAGTTTGTCTAGCTTATATATCTAGGAGGGGTTTAGTTTGATTGTAAAATATGTATGTTGAAGTTCATCCTTACAAAATAATACCTTTGATTTTTAATTTATGCCTCTACAACATATTCTGAGGGATAAAAGCTGCACACACCACTTATATTTACTCTCTTTCCTTTTTGTCATTACCTATATCCTTTTATTTTCTTTTTATGATCTCTTGGATACTAATTCCTCTTTTTCCAAAAAAAAAAAAAAATGAATCTTAGCTTTACCTGTGGCTTATGATTTAGCTCTTGTCTTCTGTTATTAATTTGCTTGGTATTTGACTCTTTACCAATGCTTCTTAAAAATATTCTGGCTGGAGAAACCAAGATGGCGGCATAGGTTAACGCCAGAGATTGCTGCCTCAAACAACCAATTCAAATTATCCCTAAAAGACGGAACGGACATCATCCAGAACCACAGGAGGGCTGGCTGAGTGGAAATTCTACAACTAGGAGTAAAGAGAATATCATACCCAGACTCAGAGGAGGCGCAGTGCTGAAGTGAAATTCTCAGGTGCGTGTGCCCGCGGAGCGGGCTGGCAGCGCGGAGGGCGCGGTTGTTGTTTACAATCGGGAGGGAGCTTCACACTCTGAGCTCCAGATCCGGGTGAGTCGCTAGGGACTCAGACTCAAACGGGAGAAGCGGGACTGTCTGGCCTCGGTCGGAACTCGGTCGGAGCTTTCTCTCCGAGGTTTGCTGGGACTCTGTGAGGCAGAGCCCCTAGGGACAGAACTGAGAGCAGCCATAACTGCTCCTTCCGCCCGCCCTGTAGATCCTCTGGGACCCGCCGCCCAAGCCCTGCAGAGCCATTTGCCGGATAGCCTCAGGCAAACGCTAGATTAGCACCGCCCTAGAGATCCAGCACAGAAGCTCTCCCATTGCAGACACAGCTGACTCTCATAGCCAGTTAGCCTGGAGGTCAAATCACCCCCGGTATTGCTGACAACAATCAAGGCTTAACAACGACAAGACT
>NW_006296540.1:1439414-1445185 GCF_000327345.1 Myotis davidii
TGGGGGGGGGATGAGGGCATGAGCGGAGGGGGGGGATGTGGTGACAGGGACACATATGTAATATCTTAATCAATAAAAAACATATTAAAAAAATATTCTGGCTGGAACTCACTATGTTAGCTTATATTGTGTTGCTCTATATACTATGATAATTTCTCATTTTATTCAGCTCTTCAATCCGCTGTCAGCTCTGGCTAATTGAGCCACCCTCCTGGCTACTTACTCCTTGGTTTCTCTCTCTCTCTCTCTCTCTCTCTCTCTCTCTCTGTGTGTGTGTGTGTGTGTGTGTGTGATTATCTGAACACTTGAGTTTTAAATAATTTTCTTAATTCTTGCCCTTTAGCTAGACTTAATTTCACTCTAGAAACTGGTTTAAATAGTCAAGTAGTCACAACCCCAAGCCACATTTCTCTGCTTTGTCTTTGAGGATATTAAGAAAGATAAATCAAGATTTAAATACACAGTTCAGGACAAAGTGATCTATATTTTCCCTTTCAAACTGTCGGCAGCTCAGAGAACTGGCTTCATAAGGCACAAATTAAGATTTTTTCCTGCTTCGGTCTCCTTGCAGTGAATCTATGAGCCAGAATTAGAGTGCTCATAGGAAGGCATTAATACTTGGGGCATCTATATTCTAAAAGGCCTGTGACCCTAAAGCTGTAATGGCCAAAGATTGGCGTGGGTGGGTGGGGCTGTAAGTGTGGCGGGGTGTGCGTGGGTGGGCAGTGCCATGCGATTCCGCGCGCTGGGCTTCCACTAATACATATGAGGACAAATTTAGTGAGATTCACTGTTTATGCTACCAATGTCAATTGTCTGGGAATGTTTTATACTAACAGAAATATAGGTAAAGAACACGGAATTTATGGGAGGTACTAAAAAAAACACTCTTATTTTCTGTATGCCATGATTTTCATTTTCCCTGGGAAATATTGATTTAAAACAGCTATGAAGTGATAGAATTCTCTTCCCTTGATAGTTATAAAATTAGGAGAAAACATGATCTGTGCTCTCAAGGAGATTAGAATTTAACAAAGATTCGTATCCTAACCAATACCAATGGATGCATCAATAAACACATGGTAGAAAACAAATATGAATAAGTAAGGATACTCAGGGGGCTATAACTCAGTGTTAAGAAATAGTTGGATCAGAATAGGCTAGGCCAGTGGTCGGCAAACTGCGGCTTCGCATGTGGCTCGCAAGCCGCGGTTTGCTGACCATGGGGCTACGGTAGGCAATGATATTTCAAGACCGAGCAGCCTCATCAAAAGGAGAATGTGGCATGAATAAACATTTCCTTATTCAGAGGTTTATTTTTCAAAATGTATCTTTCCATACTGTGCACTTGAAGTATTACACTGGACGCTGTTGGTGCCCTGCTGAAATAAATACTCTTTACCAGACAAGTTCATCAGGCCTCCAGCTGTTGTGTTGGCTGCAAAGTGCTCACAGCTGCCCCTACTCCGGAGAATCATCTGAGCTCAGTGATCAAAAGGAGTGGCTCCCAAAAAGGTAACATTAATTTCACCTGGAAATTTGCTATTACTACAGATTCAGAACCTACTCCAGAACTACTGAGTCAGACACCCTAGGGTGGGGCCCAGAAACCTGTCCTCTGTAGAGCCCCAGGCGATTCTGATTCACAGTGAAGCTTGAGAACTACTGTGCTGGTTCATGGGAGCCACCTTGCCTGGGAGCCCGGCACCACCCCCACCCTAGCGCCACAGATGATGACGATACACACTGCAAACGGCCAGCCTCCTTGCCTCTGGAGTGGGGCGCACTCCTCTGTGGCATGATTTATACTCCAGAGAAGCAGTTCACAAACTATGGTTCCTCCTCCAAATCTGTCTTCCTGCCTTTTTTGTAAATAACATTTTATTGGAACAAACCAGGCTCATTTATTTTATTGGCTACAGCTGCTTACATCTACAATGGCAAGGTTGAGTAGTTGCAGGAAAGACTATCTGGTCCTTTACAGAAAAACAAAAAACGGTTGATTCTTGTTCTAGAGCAGCGGTTCTCAACCTGGGTCGTGACCCCTTTGTCTGTCAAACAACCCTTTCACAGGGGTCGCCTAAGGCCATCCTGCATATCAGATATTTACATTACAATTCATCACAGTAGCAACATTACAGCTATGAAGTAGCAACAAAAATAATTTTATGGTTGGGTCACATGAGGAACTGTATTTAAAGGGCCAGAAGGTTGAGAATCACTGTTCTAGAGTCTTGCCTAGTCCCAACCCATCAGACCAACACTAGACTTCACTTGACACCAAGTCCTGGCTTAGCTCTCTCTCCTCCATTCTGCTTCCTTCTCTCTTACAGATTGCATCCAAGTCTTTGCCTCAGGCTCTGCTTCTTGACAATGAAACTTGACAAATATACTCGCATGCTTCTTTATTTTCCTGCTACTTTTTCTGTGTTTGCATTGGCATTAAGGGGGCTGTGAAGTTTCCCAGACATGCTCAACTTGCTCAGTAGGCAGTTCCCTCCTTGTTGGTCTTTTGGATCAGAGATACTCCTCTAAGAAAGGGATGTGTTTCTCATCTTTGCAACCCCAACTTTTCTTTCTACCCCTTCTCTAATAGGGTATCAGTGACTGCTTGGAACTGTCTTTACTACCATGGTTTAAGGGTCACATATTATTTTATTTGCATTTATATTTATAGAGTACCAGGAGAGTCCATGAAATTTCTCACCATATGATATCTGATTTGGCCAATGGCCAAGGACCTCTGGAAATACAATGAAAAGTAAAATAAATACTCATCCCAACCACTAGTGATAGTAAACTGTGGGCAAGAGTTGAGCTAAGATATTATTAAAAATAAAATAGATAACATATTTTGTCTCCAGTTTGCTAACTGTCCTATCAAAGGAATTAAGTTTTAAGTAGCACCCAGGCCTGCAATGTCCATCCTAAGTTGTATACCTTCTTAATAATGAAGCAGCACCGGATTTTTTTTTCCATTAGGGTGATGTTTTCATTGCGTGATACTTGCAGTTGATGCTTAGAAAAATATTCATGGTTTCTAATGCAGCATGTTTTAAAATAGTTTCTTACAGGATAAGGAAGTAGGGCTAACACATAATGTGAACAATATAATGTCAGAGTCGAAATAGCAAAAGTCATTTTCTGGAAGGATAAAGAGCTGGAATGAGAAAGAGAGAGAGACATTAATGAAACAAGATCAAGCATAATGAGGTTGCACTTTGATATTGGCTGACGATTCAGGCTGGGATGAAGAGTGAAGGGACTGTTCTTGTCTGTGTTATAAAGTCTGTGACTATTCCGCAGGACACAGAAAAGGGATGATTTCTCTACCCATCTTAGAAATCCCTGTTTGCCGGTCAGAAGACCACTGCAGGATTTTCAAATTCATGCTTTCATATGGCTTGTAAGAAGCTGCTATATGTGTTGTAGTAGAATGATTTCTTCATCAGAATAGGAATTTTATGAACTGAAGTTTAATTTAGAATGTCATTTGTTGATGAACTTCAGTAAAGTATTTTACATTCGAGGGGCTTTTATCAAAGCCCTTTTCAGCTTCCCAGTTGATTAAAAATCATTGTTGAGCACTAATAGGGTGAATAGTGGAGCACTCAAGATTTATAATTACATGCTCACATACAACCATTAGATTTTAATACAGTCATTCAAATCCTGCAATGATCAATATAATGGAGTAATAGGTAATAAAACACCACATTTGTATATCATTCAAAAATTCTCTCAAAGTATATTCATGACTTTATTTTAACTGCACAACAATGCTGAAAGGGGAATAGATATCTACTTAATTAATTAACTTAATCAAGCTCAATGTAAACTTAATATAAAAATTAATGTTTATCCCTTTTTCCCAAGATGTCAACAGTGGAAGAAGAGTTCCCGCTGCCGCGGCTCCCAGAGCTGTTCGACACTAGCCAACAAATTCTGGATGAAGTGGAGGAGACGGCTGAACCCAGCACTTCCAAAAGAATCCAAAAGAAGGTATCGGAGGGGCTAACACAACTTGAGAAGGCAGCCGAAATGTTATCAAAACTCGACTTGTTCAGCCGAAATGAAGATTTGGAGGAAATTGCTTCCACAGACCTGAAGTACCTGCTGGTGCCAGCACTTCAAGGCGCGCTGGCCATGAAGCAGGTCGACCCCAGCAAGCGTCTGGATCATTTGCAGTGGGCTCGGGAACACTTCGTAAGCTACTTAACTCAGTGCCAATTCTACCACGTGGCAGAGTTCGAGTTGCCCCAAACCAACAACAACCCGACTGAAAATAACACAGCTCTTTCCCCCGTGGCCCATCCTAGTCTCCTTGCGATGGCAACTAAGAGACAGACGAAAATAGAGAGATACAAGCAGAAGAAAGAGGTGGAGCAGAGGTTGTCCGCGATGAAATCTGCCATGGAAAGCGGCCAAGTAGATGATGAGAATGTTCGAGAATATTACCTCCTCCAGCTCCGAAGGTGGATTGTTATCAGCTTAGAAGAGATTGAGAGCATCGACCAGGAGATGACAATCCTGAGAGGAAGAGGCTCTTCATCAGAGGCATCGGCTTCACCCTCATCTCATCAGGACAGGCCTCCAGGGAGACCCTTCATTCTCACTCGGAACGTGACCCAAACCAAAGTATTTGGAGCTGGTTATCCCAGTCTGGCGTCTATGGCGGTGAGCGACTGGTATGACAAGTATGGGAAATGTGGAACATTACCAGATCAGGGCATACCCAAGACAACATCCGAGGTCAAATTAGTAGCTCAGGGAAAGGAAGATCAGAAACAAAAGAAGAAAGAGGAGGATGAGCAATCACACAGCCAAGCTCGGGAGTGGGATGACTGGAAGGACACCCATCCTAGGGGCTACGGCAACCGACAGAACATGGGTTAGTCTTCCCACAACAAGACGGGACTGTGAGGGGCACATTTTCCCCATGAAGGAAAGCTGTGCTGTCTCCCCCTCGCTGGGTTCCTGCTTCAGCTCTGTACCATGAAGGCAGTGATGCTTAATCTTGCTTTGTGTTCAATAAAGTGTCAAGCAATTAAGTGTGTATTTGTTCTCTAGATGATGAACCAGCAATTTTGTTTTGGCATGATCATGCTCATCATGACGTATTCCAGTTTCTTAAGTGGAAAGAAAAGAGTATTGAGAAAGGCTATGTATAATCAATGGCTAAATGAATTCTCCTTAAGGAATAAAAATGTCTGTTCTATTACATGATGAGCCTGTGCAGAAAAATAGAGAAAATAAAAATTAATGTTTAATAGATAGATAGGGGAGCCATAGGTAGGAGTACGTGTTTTAGACAAAACCACAAAAGATTGGGTTCAAATATAAGCTCTGACTCTTACTACCTTTGTAGCATAGATTATGTTATTTGACAGACCTGAACCTCATCTTTAAAACAGACAAATGTGTTCTTGAGTAACACCTATGGTTATATATGTAAACTACTTAGAACAAAGAAAATGTTCAGTGAATGTTGCTTCCTTTGCTGTTCACTCTCAGATGTATGCCTCTAAAATTTTCAAATTTTCAAAAGAAGCTTCCAAGTTAAAACATCTTGTAAAATGGGTCGTTGATGACTACAATAGAAAAAAAAATGCTATCTAAAAAAGATCTACCCAAAAATAGTGCCATTAAACCTAGGTGACTTCATTCAGCTATGAGTTTCCAAACATCTAAAAGGAAACGTCATCAGTTACCTGATGTTCACTACAGACAAAAGGAAGCTTGCACATTACACACACAAATAAACCTTAATT
>NW_006296540.1:1445247-1452846 GCF_000327345.1 Myotis davidii
TTGCCAGGTGCTGGCTCTCAGACAACTCACGATTAAACTCAAACAACTACCCATAGTGCAGCTCTTCCATGCTGCTGGCTAGTGTGAAAGCCATATGCTTTAGACACTAAATGAGGGAGGCAGAGTTCTCATTATGTTAGGAAAGTTGTGACCTTTATTTACATTTTTGCTAACTCAGTGGTCCAGACCATCAACCTATTTTAGTAGAGACTTGGGGCAATAGCGGTATTTGTAGATAAAGTTGTTATTTCCCTCTTCAAGTGAGTGCAAGAAATCCTTGGTTGCAGTCCTCAAGTTCCGTCCCTGGTAACGCACAAAGGATGATCATCATCTTCATATTACAGACGTGAAGTGCCTCTCAATGCTGCAATCTGCAGCATATTGCCTAGAATATTCATTCTCTGATTCCCTGGACCAGAGTGGTTTACAGTAAATAATGTGCATGGCCTAAGCTGCTAAAACAACCCAATCACAATACTACTTTAGCATATTGCTTCTGCCTTTCCTTCTGGTTCAATCCATTTTAGATGAAATGGTCAGTAATCTTGTTTCATGTCATAAAATTCTGCTTTGGATGTGTGTTTCCGAAGACGCGATCTTTCAGACTCAGCTGGTTGCCCTGATGTCAATATATGTTTGTTCTTTAAAAATATTTTTTTATTGTTGAAAGTATTACAGATGTCCCCCTTTCCCCCATTTGACCCCTTCTGGCCCACACCTGCCCCTCACCCCAGGCCTTCACCACACTATTGTCTGTGTCCATGGTTATGCATATGTGCATAGAAATTCTTAATCTCTTTCCTCCCACCCACCTACCCCTGCTTTCAAGGACTTTGGCTCAATCATGTATAGTGGACCTGATTTTTAAAAATCTATTTCACATTATTTATGTAGCTCTGACAAATATTTTCATTATTTTTTTATAAGAAGCCATAATTCTAAGATTTGAAGAACAGAATGAGCTTTGAAAATTTAAGGCAGGCACCCTGTTCAAATATTTGACGCATAAATGGAGTATGTCAGTGCATGTGGCATACGTTTGAGAGAAGAGACTGATGGTTGTGTAATAGCTGCTCACTTATTTTAAAGACTAGAGGCCCAGTGCACAAAATTCATGCAGGGGGGAGGGTGGGTGGCGGGGGTTCGCTCAGGCCAGACTGCAACCACTCAAATCAGGGACCCCTTGAGAAATGTCCAACGGCCGGACACCAGCAGTCGGACACCACCCCTCTCACAATCTGGTATCGCTGGCTCCTAACCACTCACCTTCCTGCCTGCTTGCCCTTAATGGCTTGCCTGCCTACCTGATCTCCCCTAATTGCCTCTGCCTCAGATCTCACCCCTAACTGCTCTCCCCTGCTGGCCTGATCACCCCTAACTGCCTCTGCCTGCCTGATCGCCCCTAACTGCCCTCCCCCGCAGGCCTGATCTCATCCCCAACTGCTCTCCTCTGATGGCCAATTTGGTTCTAATTGGTCAGTTTCTGTGCCAGTCAGCGTCAAAAGCTCCACCTCCTAGGCAGCCATTGGCTCCTCACATTCACCCAGATTTGGTTCTGATTGGTCAGTTTCTATGCCAGTCAGCATCTCTGGGCCTATCAACAGGGCCTGGTCAGAAAGGCGGGACTGGTTGGCAGCTCCAGTGGAGGCCTGGAGAGAAATGGAATCACGGCTGTTGGCCATGGTGGGAGAGAAATGAAGGCAAGGTCTGATCAATGGCTGCCACAGAAGCTATGGATCAGACCCTGCCTCTCTCTGTGCAGGTCTCTCTCCGGGCCTGACTCGCAGACCCTAGGCAGTCAGTGCTGCGTCAGGGTACCCGCCGGGGCCTCAGTCAGTGCTGGGCCCAGCACTGACTTCCGGTCTGGTCGAGCCTTCTGTCATAATTGGTCATGTAAGGGATCTACTTTACTTAGAAGACAGTTCTCCAGACTTAGTACTGGGGTGAAGGCCAATGGAGCAGGTGCTATTTTGAATCAGTTCCAGTCTGCTCTGTCAGTTGGCCCTCCACAACAGGGCCAGAATGCTTGCCTCATCACCAGAGTGACGAGGCAAGCATTCTGCTCTGGCCACTCTGTGCCCACTGCTCAGAGGCCCTCCACAGCCAGGGTGTAACCTTTACCTCATCACTGCAGCAATGAAGCAAGCATTACGCCAAACCACTCACACTGCCCACTCTCAGCAGCCGCCCCCCAGGACTGGGGGACTCTGGCAGGGATGAGAGGACTGAGTGCCGCCATCTTGTGGGTATGGGCACCGCCATCTTTGTGGAGGAGTGATGGTCAATTTGCATATCCCCTCTTTATTAGGTAGGATTCCTTTACTGATGATGTTGCCATTTACATATGCTATACACTTCTGACACCCATAGTAAAGGGGGATTGTGACAATAACACATGAGCATACTTTTCAATCCAATGTTGCACCTGGTCTCATAGTTAATGTGGTATTTCTTTATCATTATCTGTCTTTTGTAAGAGAAAAGTTCCCAGACATGGGGAATATATCATGTTCTCCTGGGACTCATCCTAACATTAAAATTTGGCAGTTGTAGCCTCCAGCTTTATTGTATTTTTTATTACAAAATAGAAAGTCTAAGTTCTGAATTGTTCAACGTGAAATACAGAGCTTACTCTGACACCAATACTATTCCCTTGGGTGGTAACCCAAGTCAACACTTTGAGGTGCATCCTCTTTGAAAAAAATTGATTAATGTTTAGTCTCAACAATTTAATGGTTGGTCACAAAATACAATGTTCCTATATATATTGACAGGTGTTTCATGAGGTATTTTTAAATATGCAGTATTTATTAAGCATTTACTGTGTCCGAGTATACTGTGAGGCTTGTGGATAAAGATAAAGTTCAGCCCTGACCGCTTTGGCTCAGTGGATAGAGCGTCGGCCTGCGGACTGAAAGGTCCCAGTTTCGATTCCAGCCAAGGGCATGTACCTTGGTTGCAGGCACATCCCCAGTAGGAGGTGTGGAGGAGGCAGCTGATCAATGTTTCTAACTCTCTATCCCTCTCTCTTCCTCTCTCTGAAAAATCAATAAAATATATCTTAAAAAAATAAAATATATTTTTTTAAAAAAAGATAAAGTTCAATCCCCAGCCTTGATGAATTCATTGATTAGTTGAGGAACCTGAATATAAATGCATGATTTAAAATATAGTGTATTAACTTTAAAATAGGTTTATGAGCAGAGTGTTATGGGAGCCCTGGTTCTAGGAAACTTAGAAAAGGATATTTGGTCTGAGCATTTAAGCATAATTAAGAATTTTCCATGTGAAGAAAAGTGTGAGTGTGTGTGTGTGTGTGTGTGTGTGTTCATGGTGGTGGTAATGGGTTGCTGTTTGGTCAACCCAATTCTTTCCTAAAGTATAGGAGGGAATGGTATATGGAGAAGATAAATGCTTTTGTAGCAGAGTATTTGTCCATGGAGAAAAGCCCATCATAGGTGGGCTGAATTGGACAGTTAGATTTCGACCAAATTCAATTTCTGTCGCCCTATTGGAAGTCCTAAGGAAATTCCCAGCACATAAGGTTATAACTTATTCATCAATATCTTAAAGAAGCGGTTCTCAACCTGTGGGTCGCGACCCCTTTGGGGGTTGAATGAGCCTTTCATTGGGGTCACCTAGATACATCCTGCATATCAGATATTTACATTATGATTCATAACAGTAGCAAAATTACAGTTATGAAGTAGCAACGAAAGTAATTTTATGGTTGAGGGTCACCAAAACATGAGGAACAGTATTAAAGGGTCCTGGCATTAGGAAGGTTGAGAACCACTGTCTTAAAGTATAATAGACATCTGCGTCTGAAACAGCTGGGACCAAAGGAGTCCACCAGATTTTACTTCTGTAACTTCAAGTCCTGGAATTAACGTAGTAGATGGATGATCAATTGCTCATGCCTCTTAGGCCTTTGTGTGTCTTCAGTACAACCCAGACTTCTTTGTTTCTCCTTGTCTATGGGATTATAATACCACCCTGAAAGGTGAGGCAAACAAATGTCAGCACCTGCATCCTTAGTATGCTGAGTAGTGCATGTTTACACTATCAGCACGGTACCTGCATGCACTTTGCAGCCCATGTGCTGAGACACAGATTCACTTTGATGAAAAGGGGTGGGAAAATGTAGGCCGCATTTAAATAGTGACACATCTGGAGAACTGAGTCAGTTTCAGGAGGGACTGAGCATCCTTCATCATCTTTAACTGCTATTGAGCTCCCACTCTAGGATTAACATGGTTGGTATGGGTTTTCTTTATAGAAGGCATTGGGGTTGGCAAAGTCTTAATTCTTTCAAGATCCTGGAGAAGACTCTTCCAGGCCAGTGGCTGTGTCTGTCTTAGTCACCATTATTTCCCTCGCACTTAGAAAAAATGTTCATTATTTATTGAATAAGCATATGTTTCCTGTATAGCCTTACATAAAATTTTTCTCAGCTATTTTAAAAGTACTATTTATAAGTATTTAAACTTGAAGATGAGAAAAAGCAATTAGGTGCCCATCTGTATATTGGGAACTTTCTTATAAAGTATTCTTACGATGTTCCCTGGGAAACTAAGATGAAGAGAAGTCATAAGGACTATATTTAGTGTTCAAATAGTGAGTATATCTTGACTTGAACAACAACAACAAAAATAACTTGATTCATTCATATTGGTCAACATGACCCAGACAAAAAATGTTTTAGCTTGCTGTATTTCTCTTGTTAAGTAAGACATCAGTGAGCCAATAGTAGTAAGACCCTAACCTTTTGCCCTGGGTTTCAGAGGAGATGACAGTAAGGGAAAGCCCTCATGATAGGTAATAGCCCTGATGGAGAGGGACCAGCTAAGTCAGGAGGTGGGGCAGGAGGTGATGACTGAGCTCTCTGTGAAGCTCCAAGTCCTATCTCAGCCTGAATGTCATCATAACATTGATTCAAATGATCCTTCGAGACCCAACACTATATCTTCATTTGTCATCAGGACAGGAAAAGCCAGACAGCATGGCTGATCCCTAGTCCAGAGGAGTCACCCAAGCTGCACCAGCTTTTACCCACAGCTACCCTGAGGGCTTCATGCTTGATAGGAAAAGATTTACAGGGTTAGCCTGTGGCAAGGCTGATCATTGGAGGGTTCCCTGGAATCGCGCAGTGAGCGGTGTGGCTGAGGAGGGGCCCTGATCTCTCTGTTCTTGAGGAAGGCCAGGAACATGGGGACCCTGATGCTGGTGCGACTCCTCTCTTTGTTTTCAACCGCAAATAATAAGCTTCTTTTCTGTTTTTAAAAATATGCTTGATGCATTGTTTGAAATAGGTACATTTAGAGATAACAGAAAGAGATTGTAAATAACTCAATTTGGTACAGTAGCTTTTCTGTGATTCTACTGGAAATAACCATTTGTAGGGCAAGAAGAATAAATGCTGATCTTACATTTATCAGCCAAATGCCAGTCAGAGGAGGGGGTCATTGACTTTTTCACCTTTATTTTAATTATCAATTATTTAGCACCATCTATAAACCACACACCATGTTAGAAGCTGAAGGGTCCTCACCATCATTGCAAGAGGCAGCCACAACAAAGCTGCTGCCCTTCTTTCCTTCTCTCAACATTTTGTGTTTAAAGGAACTAGGGGGTTGACATTTACAAGGGGGAAAAATAACCCAGTAGTTCTGCTCTTAGCATGAGGGGCTTCATCAGGAAAGTGCAGTTGATGAATAACCTAGTTTGAAAATTGCACTGATGTGTTACTGACCTGCCAGAGAAATGCCTGTGGCTGGGGGCTGTGTTGTGGTGATGTATGGGCAGGACAGGTGGATTCATAGCTAGACTGCTCCCTTGCTCTTGGTAAAACAAGGCTTCTGTCATACATGACTTCAGGTGTCATAATTCCTAGAACAAGAACCAGCATTTTCAAGGAAGTTTCTGGCAGTTGCTTGGAGGAGGTTAAATTAAGTCTGGATATAAGGTTAATATTTTTTTCCTTCTATAAAATTACCAACAAAATATGGTTGTACTTCGAGGATACTTGCAGGAAAATCGTTATCCAAATAATTGGTGGACTTACTTTGTACTTTCATCTGTAGAGTGTTCCAGAATGTTGATGTGTGATAAAAATGATTTCTGTTAAGTAAAAAAAAAATTGGAAAAACAGTTTACTTTTTTTGTTTGAGGTCTTTGTTTTACTCTTAATAAAATCAGAATATAACTGATTCACCGTATAGAGGGGTTGAGAAGTAGCTTATAGATTGGATGCCTGTAAGGAGGCCTGTGAATATTTTAGTGGCACAAAAATGCTTATTATCAATAATAATAGTAATAAGCAGTGAAGGATTCAGTGGAAGAAGTCAAAGGGAAGACAGTGTCACATTGTTTTGTTGGAATTTTTTAAAAAAAACTTTGGCTTTTTAATGCATGTGACACTTTCAATTGTGTTGGAGAGAATAAGTGTTCTAAATGCAGTGCTTGGTTGTCTAAGGAATTCTTGATGGAGACAGACTTCACATGAAGTCTAAATTGTCACTCACTGTCTGAGTTTCAGCATTAAGAACTTTGGAAGGTAATTTGTTTATTCTCAATGTAACCTCAGGCTTATTTCTCTTAGGTTATCTAGAAGAAATGTTACTTGTAAGTAGAAAATATCCCTGAGACTGCTTCAGGCTTGAGCACAGTTTTTCTTGTCAAAAAATTAAGTCCAATCTTGAAGGTTATCAGTATATGCATATATATATATATCGGATGAACTGACTAGAAGGGGGAGGAAAGGAGATTATTCTTACACTGAAAAATACTAAGAATCTAAGAATATTTGATAGCATTTTCTAAGTGTGCATTAATGATCTGTGACATGATTGATATGTTCTGAGTCTCTGCAAAGAAAGGTCATAGGCTGTTACCTATACAGAGAAGATCCTAAAACAACTGTGTAAATTCACATTCTTTTACCACTTCCTTCTCAAATATCAATTTATTTTAATGAATGGATCGTTTTTAAGTATATATATTACTTTTAAAAATAATCTTTAAAATTATTTTAAAGGGAAAATTAATAATATTTTAGTTAAATTGTGTTTGTGTGTGTGTGCATTTTCCATGTAGAAATATGAAAGGTATCATCCACAGTAAATGTATTTGACTTTGCAATGTTATTTCGCTCATGAAAAGCAGCCTTGGTAAGAGGAGTACATAGATTGGACAATCAGAAAGAAAGAGTCCAGGATTCTGAACCTGGTGAGCTGCTGGGAGCTTGTGTTACTCAAAGCCCACCCTTGCACCTTCTTGACAGAGGGGAGATGGGAGGTTTGCATTCTGTAATGACAGTGTGGGACTCCCTGATGCTCTCATGAGTGCTGGAGTCCAAGACATTTTTTTAAAAATATTTTTTTATTGATTTCAGAGAGGAAGGGAGAGGAAGAGAGAGA
The DNA here is from genome assembly GCF_000327345.1 of Myotis davidii. Taxonomy (NCBI): domain Eukaryota; kingdom Metazoa; phylum Chordata; class Mammalia; order Chiroptera; family Vespertilionidae; genus Myotis; species Myotis davidii. Next base: position 1,452,666 of record NW_006296540.1, read on the forward strand.
TAGGAACATCAGTGATGAGAGAAATCATTGATTGGCTGCCTCCTGCCCACCCCCTACTGAGGATCGAGCTGGCAACCTGGGCATGTATCCTTGACTGGAATTGAACCCGGGACCCTTCAGTCCACAAGCCAATGCTCTATCCACCGAGTTAAACTGAGTAGAGCTATTTTTAATTTTTTAA
>NW_006296540.1:1453575-1454534 GCF_000327345.1 Myotis davidii
CTTGGAGGCCTGGAGGACACAGGCTTTGAAGGCTTACAGAGCAGGCTTGCAGGCGCTGTCCAGAAGCCTGGGGTGCCATTAGTATTTGAAGAAATTATAAGTGTTAGATTACTCCAAGTCGTGGAGATATTTTTATCCCGCCATAGATGTAGAGATGGAGTTTATGGTATACTTGGAAGAATGCGTAGGTCCTTCTGCTTGAAATGAATGACTAATGCATGAGGAAAGAGAGCAAATTGGCAAAGTAAGTGGGGAGCAGATTAAGGAGCCTTGCTAAAATTATCTCATGGCAGTGGGGAGCTATTTGTAATATTTAGCAAGAGTGGCATGATGATAATAACAACACTTTAACACTGTTCTTTAGAGCGGCACGGTTTCAAAGAAAAGAGCTCTACCCTCTTCCTTCCTCCTAAGGTGTCTGAATTCAGCCTTCCCAGGTTTGTTCCGAACTGCTTACTTTCCTTGCAACTGTCTTTGTCTAGGACAGCATTTCTCAATAGAGTAGCCAAAGGCTACCTGGGTCAGAAATGACTGCTAGGAATTTTGTGAGGATCAGCTGTGGGAAACAGACTCTCACATCATTTAGCTCCCAAACTCATATTTTCTATGGCATCATTACGGCTTCAGGACAATTTTTTAAAATAAAAAACTATCTCCCTTCCTCTGGAAATGCTGGTCTCCCTCTGAAATTGAAGGATATTTCCTGGAGACAGTCTTCATTCAGTAAGATGCTACCGAGAGCTGAGAAGACCCCAAACAAGCCATTGCATCCGTCTCTTACATCCTGTGCAGAAATCAAAAGTTCCAGTTAAGTTCCTGTCCACTGACTCTGGAACCGAAAACGTACATGCTTGGAGAAATGTCCTGTCAGGTACCTAACATGTAGCCCTGCTTCTGCTCTTCCAGCCCATTGCTTTGGGAAAGGGCACTGTGCTCCTGCTGCTCGGTGGCTGCTCCAG
>NW_006296540.1:1457879-1478273 GCF_000327345.1 Myotis davidii
GGAAAATTTTTTCTGTTGGAGAAACTATTATTAATCTTTTTTTTTTTTTTTTTACGTTTGGGGTTTTTTTTTTATTGATTTCAGAGAGGAAAGGAGAGGGAGAGAGAGATAGGAACATCAGTGATGAGAGAAATCATTGATTGGCTGCCTCCTGCCCACCCCCTACTGAGGATCGAACCGGCCAACTGGGCCATGATTCCTGACTGGAATTTAAACCCGGGACCTTCAATCCATAGGCAGGATGCTCTATCCACTGAGCCAAACCAGCTAGGGCCCAAGATATTTCTTGATGGAAATCAGAAATCAAATTCCTCTGGAGGAATTCTGTTTTTGTTTTTAAGCAGATGTTCACAGGGCTGCAATCCTTATTAAACACCAGCACCAGGGAAATGTTACAGACAGGAATGCATCCTGTCCATCACAGTTTAGACTGGTTTGGCAAAGGATTAGTAATGATTTGGAAAATTCCAGAACTAGTTTGATGTCAGGATGTTAAAAGTACTTTATGCTGGGGTCAGAAAGGTGACTTTGAATCTCGGGGGCGGGCTGGGGGAGAGTCAATTATCCAACCAAAGCCCAGATGTTTTATTCAAGACAACAACTAGACCTTTAGAGGGGCACATACAGAGTTATAAGCCATGGGCTCTGTTTTAAAAGAGGCTGCAGCTAGTTGTGGAAAAATTCAGAACTGTATGATAAATAATGGAAAAAGGCAGGATATATAAAGTGCCCAGTGGAAGGTAGGAAAGGTGAAGGTGGAAAGGAAAAATGTGTATGAGTTAGCGTTCTTTAATTCAAATCAACAATCTTGCTCTGTATAACCTGGGCAAAAGAGAATTTATTTGAAGATTTTTAGAAACACAGGCTTGCCAGGAAATCTTGAGAGTCTGGCTTGGAGGCTTGGAGGACACAGGCTTTGAAGGCTTACAGAGCAGGTTTGCAGGCGCTGTTAGTCCTGGTATTTGAAGAAATTATAAGTGTTAGATTACTCCAAGTCGTGGAGATATTTTTATCCCGCCATAGATGTAGAGATGGAGTTTATGGTATACTTGGAAGAATGCGTAGGTCCTTCTGCTTGAAATGAATGACTAATGCATGAGGAAAGAGAGCAAATTGGCAAAGTAAGTGGGGAGCAGATTAAGGAGCCTTGCTAAAATTATCTCATGGCAGTGGGGAGCTATTTGTAATATTTAGCAAGAGTGGCATGATGATAATAACAACACTTTAACACTGTTCTTTAGAGCGGCACGGTTTCAAAGAAAAGAGCTCTACCCTCTTCCTTCCTCCTAAGGTGTCTGAATTCAGCCTTCCCAGGTTTGTTCCGAACTGCTTACTTTCCTTGCAACTGTCTTTGTCTAGGACCGCAGTGTGCTGACATTTCCAGAGCTGGCCAGACACAGCTGAACATGACCTCTCCTATCTGGTGTGGCTCAGTGGTTGAGCATCGACCTACGAACCAGGAGTCACAGTTCAATTCCTGGTCAGGGCACATGCCGGGTTGCCGGCTCGTTCCCCATTGGGGGGCGTGCAGGAAGCAGCCAATCATGATTTTCTCTCATCATTGATGGCTGGTCTCCCTCTGAAATTGAAGGATATTTCCTGGAGACAGTCTTCATTCAGTAAGATGCTACCGAGAGCTGAGAAGACCCCAAACAAGCCATTGCATCCGTCTCTTACATCCTGTGCAGAAATCAAAAGTTCCAGTTAAGTTCCTGTCCACTGACTCTGGAACCGAAAACGTACATGCTTGGAGAAATGTCCTGTCAGGTACCTAACATGTAGCCCTGCTTCTGCTCTTCCAGCCCATTGCTTTGGGAAAGGGCTGAGGCTCTGAGGCTCAGTCAAGTGCCCTTTCCACTCTGTGGATCGCCCTCTTCTCCCAGGTAGAATTACTTTTACACTGTGCTCCTGCTGCTCGGTCGGCTGCTCCAGGTTAATGGCCCTGTGTTACTCAGCTAAAGAGGCTGGAGGTTTCTGTGTTTCTCACCCAGTGTGTGGTTTCCTGTTTCTTCCATTCTTTGTGTCCATAACATTTTGCTCACATTTTCATAGTTGCTATCGCAGTCTAACTTGCTTGTTCATTAGCTATAGTCATGGCCTTGTTATGAGACAAAACTGGACCTGTATCTCAAAAATATTTGTATGTGCAGTGTGCTGACATTTCCAGAGCTAGCCAGACACAGCTGACCATGACCTAGCCTGTCTGGTGTGTATCACTGGTTGAGCAATGACCTATGAACCAGGAGTCACAGTTCAATTCCTGGTCAGGACACATGCCGGTTGTGGGCTCGTTCCCCATTGGGGGGCATTCAGGAGGCAGCCAATCTGACTGTGTAAGAGATGTAATGCCGTCCTCTTCCCGGAAGCAGTGTTTGTGTTCAGGAGAGGGTACTGCGCAGCCCAAATGACTGACATCTCATCAGAGATGGCTGAGGCTCTGAGGCTCAGTCAAGTGCCCTTTCCACTCTGTGGATCGCCCTCTTCTCCCAGGTAGAATTACTTTATTCTTTGTGTCCATAACATTTTGCTCACATTTTCATAGTTGCTATCGCAGTCTAACTTGCTTGTTCATTAGCTATAGTCATGGCCTTGTTATGAGACAAAACTGGACCTGTATCTCAAAAATATTTGTATGTGCAGCATCTAGAACAGTCTTTGCCCTCTACAGAAGCTCCTAATGGTTCGGTGCATTGAATGGAACTGACACAGTTATCCTGGGGCAGGGTAAACAAAGAATACTGTGCATGCTTTCACTTTGAGTCCATTCAGAATAATTTGCCAGAGGTGTAAATAGGTGTAGAGAGATGAGATGGGCATCCCAAGTCATTCTCTAAGAGATCAACTAAATACTCTTTGTCCCGTTCCTAATATACACTACCAATGTGGGTATCATCTGTCAGTTATTAACTGGTTGGTCCCAGTTGCATAGCTCTGATTGGTTATGGAGCAGTTCTGATGAGATGGGGCAGACCTCAGTCCATTGGTCAAAAGAGAAAACCAGAGTCTTCTTTATAATAGTTGACTCAAACAGCATGAACGACCATGGCCTAGACTCGAGACCGGGAGTTCAGCCAGACATATTCCCAGTATTCAGAGTGCATGAGAACCCCAGCCAGCAGAGGGCCACTAGACTCTCTTTATTTATAAAATTTGAGACCTCGGTTGACCACAGTGAGTCCATCTCAGCAGGTGGAACGTTCCTTCTCTAGGATCACATCAAATGTTTCTTGGGGCCTGCAATTGTGAGCATTGAGTGAAATAATACATGCAAAGCACTGAGTACATAATAACTTCTCACTAAATATTCTTTATTTTATTTTTTAAATTATTTTTCTTTTCACAATACTGAGATTCAGGATACTTCCATTTTACAGATGAAGTACGATAGTAACTCATGTATTGGATGCATTCTTTCGTTGAATTTGTACTACAAGCTTGTGGGAAAGTATCATTATCATCCCCACTTTCCCAAAGAGGAACCAGGCTGTATCCTGGGTCACCTGTCTGGGGAAGAGTAGAACTGGGATTCAAACTTAACTCTGACCAATTCCCCTGGCTTCCTTCTTTCAACGATGACAAGCTGCCTATAAGGATTGCCACTTTAAAATTGCACTTAGCCTTCTTAAAATATTTGTTCTTCAAATGAAATACCCCAGTCAGTTCTAAACCTTCACTACTTGGGGAATCGGAGGCTCACCCAGTGTGATGCTGCAGTGTGCCCCCTGTCATGCGAAACCTCACACAAGGGCTTTTGGCTCTGAGCTGCCTGCACTGTACTGAGAGGCTGGGGGCACTTGGGAGGAAGAGCCTTGTAAATGTAAGCCGCTGTTTCTGCACAAGAGATTTGTTGCCATTACTGAATATATTAGTTCATTATGCTTCTCCATAATAATTAAAAAGCACGTTCAGCAAGCATTGTGGAATCATACATTTCAAACCCTGCACTGACATTTTATAAGCTTTTTGTTATTAATATGTGAGTTTTAACTATTGTTCCCCACCAGGGGTAACTGATAGCTGAATAAAAATTGTTAAATGCAGCTTCAGCTTTCAAATGTGAACATATAGGCCAAAGCAAAATCGGATTGGAAGTTGGACCCTTGCCAGCTCTTGAGTCCTGAGAGAGATCTGAGACCTCGGGAAAAATAGCCAAGTTATAAAATATGATTTCCTTTTGCTTTCACTTTGTTTCTTCAAATGTAACATTCCCATGTCGTCTGTAGTGATGTTTGATCACATCAAAGCTAACTGACAAACATCTTGTGAAACTCTCAAAATATTTTGCTGAATAACCTAGAGAGGTCATTTATACTTTAGTGTGAATAAGACCCAGATTTATTAGAAGTGATTCCAAGTTTTCTCCCCCATCCCAAGATTTGTACCAGTTCTTGACAAAAGTTTCCCAATTCTGTGGGAAAATGAAGAGCAAATTGGCATATTTTCCATGACACTAAATTCATTCATCTGTAAGTGCTGCTCCTTTATTTTGTGGTTCATTCTTTTCAAAATGTTCTGTGTTGATATGTCCCTTTGTATTATGAAATGGTGGTAATAGTAGACTGAAGTTTTTACTTGTTAATATTTTTGGAACTATCCGAAGTTGCTAGCTCTATTTCTGTTTGCCATTTTTATGTGTTTGTTTTTAATTTACTAGCCTGTGTAATATAAATCTGGGAACCACTGATGTGTTAGAGGCTTTGAAATCAGAAGCCCCTAAATTTCCTTTCTTGCTGGATCTGCTGCAAGCCAGATGAGCTGGGACCCTATTAGTCCTCTTACAATTTCAATTTCTCTATTTGTAATGTAAAGGCAGTAGTATTGCTGAAATAATTTAATCTGATCACATGCACAATGTCTAGCTCACAATTCTACTTTTTTAAAAATATTTTTTATTTATTTCAGAGAGAGGAAGGAAGAAGGGAGAGAGAGAGAGGAACATCAATGGTGAGAGAGAATCATTGATCAACTACCTCCTACATGTCCCCCTACTGTGGATTGAGCCTCCCCTGAGCATGTGCCCTGACCAGGAATCAAACCGTGAGCTCCTGGTTCATGGGTCTATGCTCAACCACTGAGTGACACTGGCGGGGCACAATTCTGTTACTTAATAAACAATAATCTCTTCTCTTTATTTTTTTTCTTCTAAGGGAAGAAAAAGAGTGTGATCTTTGGTTGAGATTTCAGGGAAGAGCAGATAATGGAGACAAATCACAAAATATAAAATGGAGATCCCACAGGCAAGTCATATCTGAGGTAAGCTTTTCTTTCTATACCTTCTGATGTTTCTGACATTGAAGAAGTCTGGGTGGCACGGATAGGTTTTGTTACCTTTGATTCCACAGCATCTGGCACAAGGCAGTGGAGAAGCCCTGCTATAGGTAATACGACATGGGAAACAGACTCTGAATTGCCTATTTGCATGCAGGAAGTTTATAGCGGTATAGTTCTCAGTCTAACACCTGTATGGAGGTGAAGGAAGAAGGACCAAGCAGAAGTCTTTGCCAACACTGCAGGAAGTTTGGAGCTGGGATAACCCTGGAGACTGATCCTGAATTGGGACCAGGGATCCAGACCGCACAGTCCCTTCACTGATCAGTCATAGGATGTGGGTTGATATCGAGAAGGGGACATGCTTTGGGAGAGGTGGCTCTCTTCAGCTGAGGGCAACCTAAGGTGGAGTGTTCGCCATGAGCTCTCGGTTGTTGTTATGAGTTGAATGGTATCCCTCCAGAAGATGTTGGAGTCCTAACCCCCATTATCTGTGAATGTGACCTTATTTGGAAATAGGGTCTTTGTAGATGATCAAGTTAAGAGGAGCCCATTAGACTAGGTCCTCATTCAGTATAACTGCATCTTTATAAAAAGAGGGACAGTTGGACACCAAAGCCGATGTGTGTAGAGGGAAGACAGTGTTAGGATCAGGGAGAACGCCATCTATAAGCCAAGGCATACGTGAGGCTTCTAGAAACTAGGGGAGAGGCATAGACCTGATTCACCTTCACAGCCCTCAGAAGGAATCAAGCCTGTCAACAGCTTGAGTTGAGGCATCTGGCCTCCAGAACTTTGAGACGATAAATGTCTGTTGTCTGAGTCACCCAGTTTGTGGTCCTTTGTTACAGCAGCCCTGGGAAACTAATACAGGTGCCAACACTCTGAGCAGCTGTGTAATGTAAACCTGAGTCCTGAAGTGGGGGCAGCTAGTGGCACCACAGGATGCTTGTGGCATGAAGGAGCGTTCATGTTCCAGTTTTGATCAGTGTTGGGTCATTTCCCCCAAAAAAGAATTCTACTAACTAGGCAGTGGACTCATCTGTCCATCTAATGATGCCCACACTCCTCACTGTAATGAAACACCCAGTCCCCGAAGAGTACCTCTAGGCTACCTCTGTCCTGAAATGGACAAAGGTATAGAGATCTGCACATACTTAGAAATCATGGATAAACAGAGGTGACCTAGAAACCAGGCATATTTATGGAGTTAGATCTCAACATAGGCTAGGACTGTAATTACCACTCTTGTGTTGTCAGCTTGTTCAAGGAAATGATATTTTAAAATGTATCAACAGTCCTGACAGTGGAGAAGAAAGGAGGTATCAAAAAAGTAGAATAAGGAATCTTCATGCCACAATAATGCTTAAATGCCAGTGAACAATTCTCTCAGGATACAAGAGAAATATGGATGGATTCACATACTTTTGGATTGATATTTGCTGGGACTACATGTTTCTCTTTGATCTTTGGATTTTGTCCAGCCTTTAAAAGGCAGGGAAATGGTCGTATTCATCCCAGTAGCCTTAGCACCAAGCAATGGGTAAAGCTAGGGATGGAATATGTGCTGAGAGCTGGCAGTATATGAAACTGGCCTACGTAATACCCCTTCTTCCGGTAAGTTGTGGGTGTTAGCTATATTCTTCTTCTATCAATAGAACAGTAGGAAAGGAGGAATCCATTATCTCACTCATGCCCACAACTACATTGTCATCAGAGTTTAAATTGCACTTTTTTTTGTACATCAAAGACAGGAAGAAAACAACTTGCTTTCTACTGAACTCCAGATAAGCACTCAGGGCTTGAGGTTAAAAAGGTAATTATTGAATGGATATTGAAGGCATGATTAAAGCCCTCCAGTACCTGCAAGTTTTCATCTTTGCATTGTATGTAAGCTTATGCCCATTAAGGAAACCACAGAGCTTAGTGCAGAAAGGACAAACTTCCATTCCTTGCTTGCAGCTCACACTACACGGCACTGAGGATTGACATGGTAGGTGCTCCGTAAATATCTTTGGAATGAAATGCTATGTTGCATAATAGAAACAGGTTCCATAAAAGGTGTTTGCCAGGTCTCATCTGAAACTTCTTTCAGGAGAGGAGAGTCATTTCTTAGATGCTATAATTATCAGCTCCCCTTCCATCCCTTTTTACTGTTTATTTGAGAGCTCTCTGCTCCCTTGCCTGGTCTACAGCTCCAGAGGCAGGGAGAAGACACAGTGATGGGGATTCTGACAGCTCCATCAGCTGGGTTCAGTGCTGGTGAAGACTGGGGGAAGGGTGTCCTCAGTAGCAAAGAATACAAAAGACCACAGTGGTGATGATGCTTGCTGGGGTTCTCCTGCTCTCCTTTTCCCTGTGGGTGAGGGGTTCCAACTTGGTGCTGAGGTGCTCTCGACTGAGGACTAGGGTAATGCAAACACCATGTTTCCTGTGCTTTTCTATGAGGTCATCACAGTTTTGGAGCTCGGCAAAATTTTTGGTTCTTCTTCATTATACCCAAGAGCTTTCACAGAGCAATTTTCATCAACATTGGACTTGTTTATTTATCGATTTTGTTGTTTTAGTTACTGAAACAAGCATTGGGACCTCCTTGCCCACCATCTTGTTGATGTCTGCCGTAGTTCCTTTCATGACTGACCCTTCTATATGTGGGCGGTATTCACCTTAGGAAAGTCCCTCCAATGTGAGGGGAAACTGAGTAACACATCAACCCAGCATCTGAGCCACTTCCATCACCTTTCTAAAGAGTTGAGAGCCATTCCAGCCAAGCTAGGTTGAACTCTAGTTCCTAATTTGATTCTTACACTCGGAGAATGTTTTGTATTGTCTGGACTTCTCCAGAAACCCCGCCAAGTCACCGAGGACAGACTCCCACCCGTTGTTAAGTACAGCTGTTATAGTTTACGGTGAGGTTCTGGAAAGCAGAGACTGTACCTCACTTACTGGAACAACTGGCACAGCACCTCTCCATAAGGTACTCAGCAGATGTTTGCTTGATGATGTAATGTCCACTGGGGACTCAATTCTGCTGTTAGCTTTGCAATTTAGGCAACTTTCAAAATCACTCAGAGCTTAACTTTCTCTGTGTCTACCATATAGGACTGTGGTGAAAATCAAACAAGGGAGTGGATAACACAGCCCCAAACCCATGCCTGGTATAGAGTAGGCATTACAGATATCCTTGTGCCTCTCTTCTTCCATCTCTCTTCTTAACCCCACCTTCCTACTGTAGCTTTACCTATCATTGAAACCTCAAGGCTAAGCACAGGACCCCCCATTCTTTCTTCAGTCCTGTATCAAATGCTTCCTTCTTTCTCAGTGGTCTCCCCTTTAGTCTCTCTCATCTCCTTTCTTTCTTTCTACTCTTCCCTTGTATTCAACATTCAGCCCAACCTATACTTTCTCCTCTGACTTTCTTAAAGTTTAACAGGAACAGCAGGTGCCTCTAACCTACCCCCCTAAAAAATAAATAAATAAATAAACAAACAAATAAGAGACTGTGCTCTTTAGTTAGATCTAAATATTAGTCTTCAAACTGTCTGCAGAAAAAACGACTCTGAACCTTGTCTTCTGCTCCCTGCTGAGACAAAAGGGCCTCCTCAAGTGCTGAAATATTAATAGAAAAAAAGCCACCAGTAAGGCAAGGGCCCACAACAGTTTGGGTGGGAGACCAGCAGGTCTTCTGGAGCTCTCTTCTGTGGGGAGCCCACAGGAGGGCTGACATTCAGTCTGCCTTCACCCGGAGGTGCAGATGGCCGCTAAGCCTATTTCAGTGAGCATCCAAGGAAGGGGTGGGAGACTGGCAGAACAGAGCCACAGTCCCTCTCCATGGCATCAAGTTGCCAAGGTCTGAAGACAATTAAAAATGGATAACTTGAGGGAAGGCACACAGGGTGGCAGCTTGAGCCTTATTAAAATTCATTGAAAAACTTTTTTGGGGAAAAAGAAGGAAACATTTTTCTGATTTATTTTTAAGTATAAAAATATATATTCCACAAGATTGGCCTCTTCTAAATAGGGTCGGTAGGGGCATGGATGTATAAAAATAAATCCATTCAGGCTTCCCACAGTATCTTCCTTAAAAAAGATGCCACTAAATTTGTAATACTGCCAAACTCCAAAAGAACAGATTGAAGTACCCAAGATTATAAATTCAAATTTTTTGCCATTGAAATGGCATTTTAATTGTCTTCCCTAGAGTACCCTGGGGGCGGGGGGGTCACTTTCTTTAGATGCTTTCTGGCTCTCTCTATATATATACATATCTTTCTTTCTTTTCAAGTGGTGGGTTCTAGTTGAAAGAGGTAAGAATACTCGGGTAGATTTGGTTAGAAATTATTTTGGGTTTCCCCATAAATCTGCCAAACAATATCCATATGTGAAGATGATAAAACGATAAGCAAACAGTAGTTTGTTATCTCTGATAATTCCTGCATGTCCAAGCAAAGCCTATCTACTTTGTTGCATTCATATGTTATAAAGGAGCCTTCCATGTATAAAAGTATGCTATTTTTTTATTCTTGGTCCTTTCTTCACCATTATAAAGTTTATAGCTCATATTTATAGTAGAGTGTTTAAGAGCTTACACTCAGGACCTGAATTTAATTTGGGGTCTCATCATTTACTACTTGAGTGACTTTGGGCAAATTACTTCATTGCTTTGAGCCTCAGTGTATCTATTCATAGAACGGGGATATTAATAGCTGCCCCTTAGGTCTCTGTGAGGGTGACATGAGGTTCAGCATGAAAGGCACTGAACACACTGTCTGCCATGCATGCAAGGAGTCAATACTATGTTAACTAGTGTTATTTCTGCTGCCTGAAAAGTCAGTATTACATTGATATAATAACATGATATTTTCATAGGCTTTGCAGATTTCAAAGCATTTTCACTTACATTATATCATGTATCCTGTGAGGTTGGAAGGGTAAGAATAACCTATTCCCATTTGACATATTATATTTATAAACTTAACCAAACTCATTCAGTTAGAAAGTATTAGGTTTGGGTTTAAACCGTGGTGCTTTTTAGTTCACTGCTCTATCTATGAAATATTAATAATACAGTTAAAATTTAGTGAGTTGTTACAATGTACCAGGCACTGCTCTAAGTGGTTTACAAGAATGAGCTCATTTAATCCTCACAATACAATGAGGTAGGTAATATTATTCCCCATTTTACAGATGATAAAACTGATATTTAAACATGTGAAGTACTTTACTCAAAGGTACACAGCTTTTACATGGGAGCTAGAGTTGGACTCAGTTTCATGTGACCCCAGCATCTGGCTTCTTAGCAAGGCAACTAGCTTTCCGGCAAAAACACTCAGACTCTCTTAAGTATGTCTGACTTTTCAGCTGTGTAAGCTTGGATAAAATCACTGAATTTTTCTGCATTTTCATTTTCTCATCTATAAATTGGGAATACTAATTCAAGCTCACTTCTCAGAGTTGTGAGGAAAAAATAAGACATTTGAATGGCCCTGGCCAGTGTAGCTCAGTTGGTTGGAGCATCATTCTGTACACTGAAAGGTTGTGGGTTTGATTCCCAGTCAGGGCACATATCTAGGTTGTGGGTATGGAAGGCAGCCAATCGATGTTCTCTCTCACATCAATGTTTCTTTCTCTCTCTCTTTCTCCCTTTCCCTTTCTCTGGAATCAATAAACATATTTTCAGGCAAGGATGAAAAAGGACATTTGAATGCCATTTGTAAAAATAACATGCAGGTACTAATTATTACTAATTTGGTAAAAGTCAGTTATATGGATGTGTGTAGCTGAAATAATAACCAATTATCTGAGTATATATACTGTTTACTTTTTAAAATGCTGTTTGGCAATATGTAGACACAGGCATGACAAGAGCTCACTAGGAGTCCGTCAACTGAGGTTTCTTTAAGAATTGGCTAACACAGCTCAGATAAGTTGGCTTCCTAAGTCCAAATTGTCCACAGCCAGGTCTCTGCTGGTGCTTGTGCTTCCAGCTCATGGCTTCTGGACCAGCAGCCAATGAATTCTGGACACTGCTCTTTACTGGATTAGAAGTAATTCTAAATTCATGCAAAGTGTTTTAATATTTGTGCAGATAACGCGTATGGACTCTGTAACTGCAATTGATTTTGGCTGTTCATTCCTCAACTCGAAGTTCACTCAATGCAATTATTTGAGGAAGGGTGTCTGAGCAAATAGCTGTGTAGACAGACCCGGGAGCCCCTTCACCAGTGTTGCCTACCTTGGTATTTAAAATATCAAACTTGACTTGAAAGACAAGACAATAGGACACATACCGTCTTCTCCAAATTGGTTTTCAGGCTCACGGATGCCATGTCTTCCTACTGTGATCACATAGGTGAAGCCTGAATGTGGCACACCCAGTAAATAATAGTCCTCAATCCATTTTTGTGGTCTGTATTCCCCGTGTAAGAAATAAGGTGATCCCCCAAGTCAGGGGTCCTGGTAGAACACAAAACATACTCAGGAGCCAGGCAGCAAAGCAAATACCTTCGCTTCTACTTAGAAGGGTGCTCATGCACATGGTCTGGAAGCGCATGCACACTGAGCACGTGGTCTGCTTGGCTTTATAATCCCTGACACATGTGACCTGTCCCTTACTCTTGATTGGAGATCAGGTGCACAGTCTTTCGCGATTGGCTAACTCAAAGGAAGGAGTTGGCCTTTGCCGTTTCAAGATGGTGGCCCCCAGGGGAGCTGCAAGTCATGCGGCCAACATGATGACTGTCTAAACTGTTCTTTCACAGAAAAGATGACTTGTTTATTCTCACACCCATAGAGCCTGGCACAGAACACCACATCTGGGAGGGACATTAGAATGTGAGGTTAGCTCCCCACTGTCCAAGCAGAGGAGTGGGGTGGCACGTTGGTGAGACTTAAGACTCTGGCTTGTGTTCACACTGCAAACTCCAGGATGTTCCTTAATCTTCCTGAACCACTTTTGCTGGTCTGTAAGATGGGACTAAAAGTAAATATAGTTTTGAACTGAGGATAATGGCAATGATATAGGTAAAGTACACACACTACATAAAATATAATTATTAATTTCCTGTGTGTTCTCTACCACTTACCCTCTTTTCTCACAATCTGAAGTTCTAAATTAAAAACATTTAGGGAAAGGTCATGGAATGTTTCTTAAACTGAGGTGTTTTACAATTATTATTTTATTTTATCCTCACATGGTTCTATGAAGTAGGTACTATTATCTTCACCTTCTGGATGAGAAAATGAGCCTATGAAAGCTTAAATCAAAGGGCCTTATCTAGTTGATAAAAGTTTCAGAATTTGAACCCTGTGTTCTTTACTTAACAATATACTGGACTTGGAGTCAGGTGGATTTTGTTCAAATAACAATAATAGAGCTCATACTGAGATGTCACCACATACCAGACCTGTGTCAAGCAATTCCAAGCACTATCTCAGTTACATCTGCCATACCATTATCCCCATTTTACATGAGTAAACTGTGAGGTTACCTGGATTGCTGCAGGTCAACAAGCAAGCATGAAGAGTCAGGATATGGCCCTATGCAATCTGGTTCCAGAATCTTTGTTTTCAGTTCAGCACAATATTCCCCAGGGGTGAGTTCACCTCTGCCACACTTCTCTGCTCTGGGACTCAGCTTGTTAACTGGTAAAATGAGCCAGTCGTTTAGATAAACCAGAAAATCCCTTCCGTGAGTCTATCCTATAGAGTGAATCAATGTTGTCATAATAAAAATCACTTAAGGGCATGTCCTGCAGGTCAGACCCACACTGCCCACTGACTCATGAAGTGGAGCTGCTGGGTGAGTCACAAGGACTGTGTGTGCCTTTTCCTCTTTCTTTGAGCTGTTGACATGGAGCTGCAGGGAAACATGCTATCTATACAGCAGGACTTTCCTGTCCTCTGAGGCAATTGCTCTTTGTTATCCTGGTGATTTTCTTCCCCAACTTGAACTTCACTGTAGAGTTAAAATTTATGTGGCAAAGGGATTGCAGGGGTTGTGATAGTCACCAGGAGTGTCCTCATTTTAGATTTAACACAAATGAAGTCTCATTAGTTGCTTTGGTCTCCTTTTCTCTGTTAGGGGACTAGCCCTGCAAAATTTCAGCCTAAAACTTGGAAGCTATAAAAATTCCATCAACACATTTTCAAAACAGCAGAAGGAAAGTCCAGTCATGACATATGTGGGGGGAAAAGGGAGTCCCCAGTGAGGAATTTCTCCTTCTTTAAGAAGGGTCCCCTTTCTCCCACTTAACTGTCTTTCTATCATAAACCCATTTGAGAATATGAAGAAAGCTATGGACTACTTTCCTAGCAAAAAGCATATTTTCTGTCACACACAGTGTTGCATACAATTTCAGGGGTTCATAAGCCCTCCCAAACCTGCCCACAGTCAAGACTCCAGTTAGTAAAGACACTCTTCTCTAGGGCTTTGATTCCTTTTATTTTCTCTTAACCTCTTTTTCTACTCATTTTCCTAATTCTTTTCTCTCCACTGAAGTACAGTAGTAGCCCCTTGGATATGGAAGGGACCTCAAAGCCCAGTGGACCTCTTTTCTGTCGGGTCCAAATGGCCACAGCATAAGCTGCACCTCTCCAGTTAAAAGCAATTCACCCCACACTGATGATTGCTCATTAGATTTTAAAAATGAATGAATTAATAACTAACTGATTTTACTAGAAGCTTTTAAATTTTGTTGAGCAGAATCCTACTTTCTGTTGTATAGTGGATGCTGTTGGGCCCATATCCCCTTTACCTGCTGGTACATCTGTCCCCCAGCTGCCATGAGGTTTGGCTGATTACAATTTACAGCTATTCTTTCCATAGAGAATTACCATTGGCTGAATGTAAGCTGCAAATTGCTATGTGCCCCACTCCTCACCTACTGCAGATTTCAGACAGTGACACTTGCCTGAGGTAGGACCAACACTGTGGTGCAGTTTGAGTCTGCAAGTATGCCTGTGGGATCAGATCTAAGCTTGTCTTCAGGTGAGGTCACAGTCTTGCTTAGCATGTATCCTATCCCTGACCGTGTGACCTTTGTTTTCCTTCTCATGAGCACTTCCATTTCCCCCATTGGGCTCTGCTTCCAGACCTAAGGCAGTTGGTATCACACATGGTTGTGGGGTGAAATTCTGGAGTTGGATCACTCACTACATAGATGGCAATGAGTCACTGGTAAAAGGTGGAGTCTTGATAGTCTCTGGCATGCAGTAGCAATGCAATTGCTAAGCTGTTCACCTGAGGTGAGCTGGGATGGCTACATGTGGAAGGGATGCACTAGCTAGTGCAGAGTCTTGGGCATTTGTTTGAGATGTGTGGGAAAGGAGCAACTCCAAGGACTATGGAATTATGTACTTATTCTAAGTACCACCCATTCATTCAAGAGAGAATATGGCATTTTCAGATCTAGCTATCAACAATTTAAAGCAAAGTGAGAGACAAAGAACTTACTTGAAATTTTTTTTTTAAAAAAGAGCCTACATCTCCTCCAGCTAGAGGAGAAGCACATCTGAGAGTCAGAAACAGGACTTACTTCAGAAGGAGGCAGACCTTCAGAGAAGCCTGAAATAACAGCAAGTCTTCTATGCCAAAATCAAGGACCTCACAGGGAGTGGGTGAGACTCTGAGACTTGAGATGGGGAATGCTGGTAGATGCATTGAGAACCTTGAAACTCCGAATTACCTGGAACTTCAGGAAGGATGATGTAGCCTCCTTCACTTCGTTGGAGATAGAGTACTGTCACGACCTCTTGCTTGAAGACTAGAGGGACTTCAAATGAGGCATGAACCTCACAAGACACCTCAGGATTTGTCCTACTTTCTCTGGCCCACATAAGCATAATTACGGTCAAATTGCAATATAACATAGCCATCCTACTAAAATAAGACAGGGATTATATACTGAAGTAGCTACAGTATTAGGGCTAGCATGTATTGGCTGAACTGGATAGTATACCTGTGTGTGAATCCTAATGATGCTATATCAAGGGACAGAGAATATCAAGCTAGATAAGAATGTAATCTCCTGTTACATAGGATTTAGCACCTGGGCAAGGACCCTGAGTTCTGTGATGGATCTCAAAAGCTTGGATATAAGCAGTGGCCCACATTAGACAAAATATAGATGTCAGAAGTGCGGTGGAAAACTGTAGAAGGAGAAATAAAAATTCTCAGATAAGCAGATATGCTAGGATGGGATGATTGCAGAAGACTGGAAAACCTACCAGCTGACCATATTACTCACAAAAACCTAGAGGACACTACTTTTCAGGTGGTGAGGAATGTGTTGACGAAGGGGGCATCAGTATCACTGATAATCTCCTATTTATGTCTCTGTAGAATGGGACTCACAGTAGAAGATCCTCTTGTAAACTGGGCTCCCAGTAATAATAGAGATGAGAGGATCATGGTTAAACAGAGGACAGGTGGCAGCACATTACAATCAGAAGTGATGTAGATATAATTACCATCAAGCAGAATGGCAGCCAGGGAGACTGACTCAGAGGCATATGTGGAGATGGTTATAGAACACAATGTTCTTAAAGGCATGATAGAAGGGCAGCCAAAATGTGTGTGTGTGTGTATATATATATATATATATTCACACATAAAAGAACAAAAGGCTGAGGGCAGGTGCCTTAATGGAAAGTCATAATATCTTGGTCAGTTTCTATGTCTGATATAGTTCTCAGACTCAGAGGACATCGATTGAAGAAGAGGTAGGTTCCCATGATGGAGAACTCTGAAGCATCATGACAAGTGTACATAATAATAACTACTGTAGTCCTTTCACAAAAGCTATTTACTTGAGTATGTATACACTGAGGAAGGGGAACAACTAGATCTTTGGAGGGCTTTGGATAGAGAATCTGAGTTCACAGTAATATCTGCTGCTGTGGTTTCTCTGATAGAATAGGGGTGAAGTGTGTATTGGAAAACAAATAGGTCCGGTGGGGCCACAGACCTAACATCATTTCCAGGTTCCCAAGTGTGTAATTGGAATAGACATATTTGGCAGTCAACAGAATCCTCACGTTGGTTCCTAGTTCTGAATATTAAGAACTATTGTAATACAGTCCAAGTTGAATCTCCCCAAACCACCCCCTCAACTAAATAAAAATAAGAACGCATTCTGGAATGTCAGCAAGAAGTGCCACCCTCAGGTTTAGTGATCCCTATCATATTCCTATTTGCTTCATCAGTTACACCCTGCAAAATCCAAATGGATCATCCTGGGTGACAATGGACCACCCAAAAATAATCAAACACTAGTATTAGTACCAATTGCAGCTGTTTACTGATGTGGTGGCTTTATTAGAGCATATTAACACGCAGATTTGGGTGCATGGTCTGAGCTATTAATACAGCAGATCTGTTGATTTCTGTAATCATTAAGAAGGATGATTAAAAGCAGTTGGCATCACAAGAGACAAGTGACAATACACCTTCCTGGTCTAGTGCTAGTGCTATGAGGTCTCATGTTCTCTGTCAGATTAAATTCCACAGGGGCCTGGACTATCTGGACAATTCAGAACATCACATTAGTCTACAAAATTGATGATGTCACCTTAATTTACCCTGGTAGACATTAAATAGCAAGTACTTTGGAAAGACACATGCACTGCAGAAAATGAATGATACATCTTATAAAATTCAATGCCTGCAACATTACAGATTTTAGGGACCTAGTAGTCTGGAATATACCGGGACATCACTTACAAAGTAAAGAACAAATTACTTCACTTTACTCTCTGTACCACTAAGAACGAATTACAGCACTGAATAGCACTCTTTGGATTTAGGAACCAGCATTTTCCACACATGGTGCTTTTAAAACCCATTTACTAGGCAATATGTAAAGCTTCTAGCTTTGGTGGGGGTAAAATTGAGAAAGACTACTGGGGCCTCTGGCAAGACCCAATAGGAGAGTATGGAGCAGAATCTGGTAGTTCTGGAACAAGGTCTTACCATTTGTAGCAGAGCACTTAACACACCATTCTAAAATCACTCCTGACATGCTTTTGGGCTCTAATTGAAATTGATCCCTGACTATGGGTTATTAAGTGATCATGTGGCCAGAAGTATAGATCAAGTGATGTGTTCTGTAAAACCCACCTAGGCATAAGGGTAAGTACTAGTAAGACCAGCAGAAAGTCATCATTAAATAGAAGTCGTACATCTAGGATCAAGATTGAGAAGGCCCAGAGGCATCCAATAAACTATGGAGCAGGAAGCCCAGACACAAATGTCACTTCCTGTACTGTTGTCCTTTCCTCAGCTCACACGTAGGCCCTCATGTTGGGTATTCCACATGACCAGCTGATGAAAGAAAACACTGAGTTTGGTTAAAGAATGGCCTGGCTTTGTATAGGTACAAGCCATACATGGACTGCTGCTACATACACTACAGTCTCACTCAGGAGTGCCCCTATAAGACAGTGGTGTGTGGAAATTGTTCCAATTTGTTAATTTATTATAGTTGAAAGAAGTGAGAGAGAGGGAACAGGAAAGGGATTAAGAAAAAAAAATATGTGAAAATTCTTAAATGTTACTGAAAACTTAGACAAACCTCCCAGTTGCTTTACATTGCCTTCACATGCAACAATAGTACTATTGTTCTGCAGGGAAAATGGACAGAGCTTTGGGCACTGAATCTGGTCATTCACTTTGTGTGGAGAAAGAAGTGGTTTGGAGTAAGGGTTTCCACAGAATTATGAGCAGTAGTGAATAGCTTAGTTAGCTGTTCAGAGAGAAACTGTGGAAGGAGCAAAATTGGACACCTGGGGACAAGGAGTCCTAGGAAAGAGCCATGTGGATGTTCCCATGGAAATAGGGAGAATGTATGAACATTGTATGCCATACGTCATTGTCCATCAGAAAACATTCATGGTAGAAAAGATTTAACCACCCCAATGGGAAAGCTAATGTAATATAGCTAGTAGATGTAAACAAGCCTTGGTCATCAGTCACTCCAGTAAACAGATCAGTCATTGTGGTAGAGCGGAGGCTGTGCATGGGTTCCCCAACCTGATATAGCTAATACTACTGCTGAATATTCTACCTGCCAGCAACAGAGACCTTGATTCTGTGTCATCCTTAAGAGCCCAAGAAGTGATAAGTTGACAGATTGGACCTCTTCCATTTTGGAAAGACCAGTAAGCTATGTTTACTGGGTAGACACAGAATCCACTCATAGATTTGCCTTTGCCTGTCAGTAGTGCCTTGGTCAGTACCAGTATCCAAGACTTCACAGAGTATCTGATCTACCAACATGGAATTCTATATCCCTTGCTTGGATCCACTTTATAGTAAAGGAGAAGGGTCTTTGAACATATAGTTATGGCATCCACTGATCCTTCCTCATCACATCCTATCCAGAAGCTATAGCCTAGTAGAGCACTGAAAGTAAACTCTTTTTTTAAAAAAAATATTTTATTGATTTTTTTACAGAGAGGAAAGGAGAGAGAAAGAGAGCTAGAAACATCGATGAGAGAGAAACATCGATCAGCTGCCTCCTGCGCATCTCCCACTGGGGATGTGCCCACAACCCAGGTATATGCCCTTGACCGGAATTGAACCTGGGACCTTTCAGTCCGCAGGCCGATGCTCTATCCACTGAGCCAAACCAGTTTTGGTTGAAAGTAAACTCTTGATGCACAGCTAAAGCACCTCTGAAAAGACAGTATGCAAAGATTGAGCCCTATAAGTATATACCATAAGCCATTAATCATTATATGATATTATGGTCCCAAAAGGTAGAATACATGGGTCTGAGAACCAAAGAGTGGCAGTAGAAGTAGCACAATAATTTTGACTCCTTGTTACCCATTTATGAAATTTTTACCCTTTTCTGTAAATTTTGGTTCTGTGGCTTTAGAGATCTTAGGGCCCAGAGGGACACACACAGTAAGGGTACTCTTAATCTAAAGTTACAGCTGCCATTTAGTCCTTTAGGATCCTCAGGGTAGCTGACTATCAGCCAAAGAAAGAAACTAGCATAGCAGCAGAGGTATTTAACCCTGATTATCATGAGGTCATAGGCTTGCTTATACATAATGAAGGCAAGGAGGGATATGTCTAACATAGAGATAATCCACTTAGGTGTCTCTTGGTACTTTCATGCCCAATTATTATTTCAAATTCACAAAAAGAGCAACCATTGCCCTGACCAGTATGGCTCAGTGGATAGAGCGTCGGCCTGTGGACTGAAGGGTCCCAGGTTTGATTCCGGCCAAGGGCATGTACCTTGCTTATAGGCACATCTCCAGTTGGGGGTATGCAGGAGACAGCTGATCAATGTTTCTCTTTCATCGATGTTTCTAACTCTCTATCCCTCTTCCTTCCTCTCTGTTAAAAAAAAAAAATCAATAAAATAAATTTTAGAAAAAGAGCAACCATCTACACTAATAAAAGAGAAACATGGTAATTGGCGTACGACCGCTACCCTTCCCATTGGCTAATCAGCGAGATATGCAAATTAACTGTCAGCCAAGATGGCAGCCAGCAGCCAGGCAGCTAAGAACAGGAGGCTTGGTTGCCCCAGTGATGGAGGAAGCCAAGGTTCCCCTTCTGCAGCTGCGGGGCTCTGAGCTCCTGAAGCAACAACTCCAAAAGATACAATGTTTCAATTATAGAAGCTAAAAGATGGCGATTAATTTGCATACTCAGGCTCCAAGCTGAGCGAAGCCAAACAGCCCTGAAGCGGCAGGGCAGAGAGGCCTCAGGGCCCCGGGATCAGTGGAGCCGACAGGCCTCCCAGCCCCGGGATCAGCGTAGCTGAGAGGCATCCCAGCCCCGGGATCAGCGGAGCTGAGAGGCCTCCTGGCCCCGGTTATCAGTGGAGCTGAGAGGCTTCCTGGCCCCGGTTATCAGCGGAGCCGACAGGCCTCAGGACCTCAGGATGAACGGAGCCGAGAGGCATCCCGGCCCCAGGATCAGCGGAGCCGAGAGGCCTCCCGGCCCGGGATCAGTGGAACCGAGAGGCATCCCGGCCCCGGATCAGCGTGACAGGGGTGTGGCGCCCCAACCCCCTGATCGGCCCTGCTCTGTGTGTGACAGGGGGAGCTCCCCAACCCCCTGATGGGCCCTGCTCTGTGCATGACAGGGGGCAGTGCCCCAACCCC
>NW_006296540.1:1478371-1479460 GCF_000327345.1 Myotis davidii
CCCCCCAACTCCCCAATTGGCTGTGAGTCTGACCACGGGCTGCACCTAGAGATTGGGCCTGCCCTCTGCCACCTGGGAGCAGGTCTAAGCCAGCAGGTCGTTATCTCCCGAGGGGTCCCAGACTGCGAGAGGGCACAGGCCGGGCTGAGGGACCTCCTCTCCCCCCTGAGTGCACAAATTTTTGTGCACCAGGCCTCTAGTCCTATATAATAAAAGGCTAATATGCAAAAAGACCAAACGGTGGAACAACTGAACAACCAGTCGCTATGACATGCGCTGACCACCAGGGGGCATGCACGGAACATGGCGGGTGTTGGCCGCAGTGGGATTGTGGAGCAGGTGAGTGGGGACGCCAGACCAGGTGGGGCACCAGTCACTGTCATCAAGGCAAGCCTCTGGTGGTTACTGAAAATTCTTTGCCCAATGGTCCTGCCTATCTAGTGCTCATACCTGCTGCCTGCACCTGCACTAGCCCTGATTGCTCAGCTTCTCCACCTCCTCCTGCTCCTGAGGGGTGATCGGGGCCAGGGCCCTGCCTCTTGCACCCACTGCCGGCAATGTCTCTATTTGCACCCACTGCCGGCGCCAGCCCCACTCACATCCGCAGCTGGCACCAAAGCTGCTTCTTGTACCCACTGCTGGCACCTGGTGCCGGTCTTGATCGCTCCGTGCCATCAGCGGATGCGAGCAGCAGCTGCCAGCCCCGATAGCCCCAAGGGCTTCTCCATTTCCCCCTGCTCCTGAGGGGGTGATCAGGGCAGCAGCAGCAGCTCGCACCTACTGAGGGCACCCCGCCCCACTTGCATCCTCTGCTGGTGCCGGCCCCATTGCTCTGTGCCATGTGAGTGGGGCCGGCACTGTCAGTGCCTGAGAGCAGTGGCAGCAGTGGGAGTGGGGCTGCTGGCAGACAGGAGACTGGGGGCCGCAGCAGGAGGGGCAGGCAGGAGTGCAGAGGATGGGCCGAGACCCACCCTTGTGCCCACCACAGCCTCGCAGCTCACAGTTCCTTTCAAGGTGCACAGATTCGTGCACTGGGCTCCTAGTAGAACTATGTAAGTGACATTTAACAAAAACATGAAATTTGTCACA
>NW_006296540.1:1480312-1497764 GCF_000327345.1 Myotis davidii
ATATGCATCCCTATATTCATAGAAGCATTATTTACAGTAGCTAAGATCTGGAAACAGCCCAATTTCCCATCAGTAGGTGAAGGGATAAAAAAGCTGTGGGACATTTACACTATGGAATACTATGCAGCTGTAAAAAAGATGGATCTCTTACCCTTTGGGACAGCATGGATGGACCTGGAAAATATGCTGAGTGAACTAAGCCAAACTGAGAAAGACAAATATATAATCTCACTTATCTGTGTAACCTAATGAACAAAATTAATTGACCAACAAAATAAGACCCAAAGCATGGAGGCATGGAACAGACTGACATACCTTGATATGGGTTTGCGGGGGAAGAGAAGAGATAAACCAAAGAACTTATATACTTATATGCATAGCCCATGGACATGGGCAACAGGGTAGTGAAGACCTGGAGGGAGGGTGAATAGAGGCTGGGAGGAGGGGGTAAAGGGGGAGAATGGGAGACATCTATAATAGTATCAACAATAAAAATATATTTAAAAATGAAAAAAGAGATAAGGGAAAAGAATAAACCATGATATAGTAATGATACATTATCTTAATTCTGTCTTTTCACTTTTACAAACACCAAAATTGAGGTCTCATGCTAACCACCTCCAAGCTCATTTCCTCAATGGTCTCTGAGAATAATTCTGCTTTAATTTCAGGGTGGCTTAAGGAGTACTACCGAGAACCTGCTAAGGCAATTCATTTCATATTTGGAGGTCTTTCTACTTTCCAGTAGGTAAGTAGAAAATCACTGCATCCAAGTCTTGTTGCCCATACTTGACTTTTAGCTTTGCCTTCCTGTCTTGGACTTAAGTTCCCTCAAGAATGAGACTTGTCATAGTTTAGATGAGCCCTGCTAAGATATGCAGTCCTGGCCCTTAATTCTATTTGAACAGTTGGTATCTTTCTTCATGCTGCTCAACCTCACTGTTGCTAACTACTTGATTGTCTATCCGGCACTTCCCATTTCACCTCATCTGAAAATAGCCCTTGTACCTCTTCCTGGATCATCCAAAACTACATCATAATTTTCTGGATCCTGTGTCCTACCCGCCTTCTTGGACCTCCTCCAGGTATGTTCTGCAAGGGATGGCTCATCATAACGGGCTCTGCTTAGATTTCAGAAACCCTTTGCTTCCCGCAGTTTATAGGTGACTTTGTGGAAGAGATTTAATATATATGTTCCAAATTTCCTCATCTAATAAATAGAGCTAATAATTTCTAATAAGGGTTAAAGAAGAAAATACTCATAAAGCATTTAGGTGAGTGCCTGGAAAATAGTACCGTTTAATAAGTGAGTTTTTCGTGAGTTAGCTATTATAGCCTGCCATGCAGTTTTGTCAGGAAAACAGCAACCACTTTAGGAATTTCAGGCAGGAAGGAATTGAACATGGAGAGAGGCTCACACATCTGGGAAGGACCTGGAGCAGGAAGATTAGGAAGGCGCTGTCGGATTTCACACACACTGATGTGCAGGAATGACAGGGAAGCACTGCTGTTGGTCTCAGCTGCCTGCATTATGGAGGTGGGTGATGACCAGCTGTGTGCCACAAAGCCATGGCAAAACCTCTACCTGTCAAGGCCCATTTACCTGTACATAGCTGACAGTAATGGCTTCCCCTTTCCTTTATATTTTATAGTCTTGTGCAAATACTTTACTGGTTAAGTATAAATTGTGGAGGAAGTACACCATTGAAAATTCAGGTTCTAGAAAAGTGATGGCGAACCTTTTGAGCTTGGTATGTCAGCATTTTGAAAAACCCTAACTTAACTCTGGTGCCGTGTCACATATAGAATTTTTTTTATATTTGCAACCATAGTAAAACAAAGATTTATATTTTTGATATTTATTTTATATATTTAAATGCCATTTAACAAAGAAAAATCAACCCAAAAAATGAGTTCGCGTGTCACCTCTGACACACATGTCATAGGTTCGCCATCACTGTTCTAGACCTTCAGTCCTGCAGTAGAGGGGAGAGATCAGAAATGTAGGGGTGTTGCTTTTGTAGTGCTGAAGCTGTTTAGTTTGATATAATCCCTTTGATTTATTTTGGCCTTTATTTTCCTTGGCTTTGGGGTCAATTTCATAAAATGTTCTCTGTGACCAAGTCCATAAGTTTAGTACCTCTGCTTTATTCTATGTAATATTGTTTCAGATCTTATATTTAGGTCTTTGATACACAATGAATTAATTTTTGTGCCTGGGGACAAACTGTAGTCTAGTTTCATTCTTTTGCATATGGTTTTCCAGATTTCCCATCACCGTTTATTGAAGAGGCTTTCTTTACTCCATTGTGTGCTTCTGGCTCCTTTGTCAAAAAGTATCTGCCCATATACATGTGGGTTTTGTACCTAGGCAAAGCTAAGAACCATATGATTTCATAATGTGGATATAAAACTGACAGTCATGGACACAAGCAGCAGTATGGGGGAGGGAGGAGGAGCAGTGAAGGGAGAGGCAGAGGGTACCTAATATATGGCAAAAGAAGATGATTTGACTTTGGGTGGTGGGCACACAGTGCAATATACAGATCTTGTAACATAGAAATGTATACCTTAAACCTATATGACCCAATGTCACTCTAATACATTTAATTTTTTAAAAGAAGAAATGTAGGGATGGTGCTAAGTATCAATAGACAATATGTACCACAGTTATTATTATTGCTATTATTATGAGTGCCATTCCAGCTCTGTTCTGTTAGGAATCATGTAATAGACAATCTACTGACAAGTAAGTCAGAGGGTATGATAATTAATCATTAGTGCTCACACACGTGCAGTTGCACATCTTTGTATCAAAGTCAGCTGCTCCTTGTTATATTGTGGTCCCTACAAGCACCCTTTATAAGAATTTATGGAGCAGTGGTAGTTCTTTAAAGGACTCTTAAACCCCAGGGGTGCTGCCCCGGTGGCACTTTACGTTCCTTGTAGACTCATTAACTAGAACATCTGAGTAGAAGGGATTTGGGTGAGTGTTAAATAAAACTTTCCTTTTATTTGAGGGAAGTGAGGACTACAGCATGAGGTATTTGCACAGGTTCTCTCAGCTAGGTAGATGCAGTTAGCCCTCGACCTCAGGGCCCTCTAAAAATCTTGCTTGTGTGAGCAATAATGCCTGGCACTGTGCTGGTCAGAATGAGTGGATAAAGTACACACACTGAAAGACTGGAAAAGCTGAAATAGATACCTATATCTATATCTATATCTATATCTATATCTATATCTATATCTATATCTATATCTACATCTATATAATCTATATCTATATCATCTATATCTATATCTATATCTAAATCTATATCTATATATCTATCTATATCATCTATATCTATCTATATCTATATAGGTATATATTATTTATTTTAAATCTACAGTTTGGTTTTTAAAATCCTTTGGAAACCAAAACTAATATTTCATTGTAATTTCATGTTGTTCTTTGGTTCAGCAACTCACACCATTCATAGTGTGCCCCTGTGCACACAAATTATTACTAGACAAGAGACAAGAGGTGGAGGAATGAATAGAGAAACCCCTAGCACTAACTGGAGACAACATGGACCCAGGGCTAGAGCAATGATTCCTTTACAGGAGACCAGCCCCTCATGATTGCAGGACTTCAGTAAGACCTATGCAGATCTGAATTCAAATCCTGCTTCTAGGACTTTCTAGCTGTGTGCCCTTGAGGGGATTTACTACTTCTGCTGGGCTTTACCTTTCTTAGCAGTAAATTGGGGTTTTGTAAGGACAGTGAGAAGCATGTAAATAAAAACATTTTGCCTGATAACTGAGACATAGTAAACACTCAATAGATAGCATATCTTCTTCTTATTTTTATAGCTGATTTTACCCCTTGTTCCTTTTCCATAAATTTCCAAGAGAAATCTATGTAGTAGATTTCTCTTGAATGTAATGCACAAAATTAATAGATCTTATTGTTACAATAAGGAAAAAAGAATGGTATCTCTCATTCTTTGTCCTCATCACTAGAAAAAAATAAGCTTATAGGATAATGAGTAGTGAAGACAAATCTAGACCAGGATTTGGCAAACTATGGCACACTGGCCAAATCCGGCCTACTGTCTGTTTTTGTAAATAAAGTTTTATTGAAACACTGGCACTCTTATTTGTTTACATATTATCTATAGCTGCTTTTGTACTACAGTGACAGTTGAGTAGCTGCCACAGAGAGCAAGTGGACCGCAAAGCCTAAATACTTGCTATCTGGACCTTTATAGAAAATGTTTTCTGGCCCTGACTGGTTTGGTTCAGTGGATAGAGCATCGGCCTGCGGACAGAAGGGTCCCAGGGTCAATTCTGGTCAAGGGCATGTACCTTGGTTGAGGGCATATCCCCAGTAGGGGGTGTGCAGGAGGCAGCTGATCGATGTTTCTGTCTCATCAATGTTTCTTACTCTCTATCCTTCTCCCTTCCTCTCTGTAAAAACACACACAATAAAATATATTTAAAAATAGAGAGAAAAAAAGAAAATGTTTTCTGGACCCTGATTTACCCAGATATGACCCAGTTGGATGTATGACAGAAATCTCAGAATGCCAACATCTGTAAGGGAAGATATGTGAAGAACAGAAAAGAAACAGGGCAATTGGATTAGTTAGAGAGGTTGTCAACTGAAAGTCAAGAAACTTGGGTAATAGTTTCAACCTGACTAGCAGCTAGCTGAATGACCATGGGTAATATCTTCATTCCTTTATTGCTTCTTTATCTGAAAAATAAAAAAAAGTTGAATTAAATCAGCCCTATGGTCATTTTATCACTAATATTCTATGATTCTTTAGAAAATAAGGCTTTGGTAGAAAGGAGACAAGACTTGGATTGATATCTCCTTTATACATTTAAACTCCAATATCACTTTAGTTAGGGAAGCCCGGGAAGGGATCCAGGAATGATACAGAAGTGGACTTGAATTTAGGAAGAAAAGCAAAATATACATATTTCCCTCAAAAAACTGGAATAGAATTATAAACTTTGTTAAGACTTTCCAAATTCTAAGGTGGATAAGTAGGGTTTTCTAAAGCTATTTTTGGCTTTTTAAACTTTTTTTTAAATTTTATTTGAGAGAGAGAGGGAGATGAGAGAGAAAGAGAGGAAATCGATTTGTTGTTCCACTTACTTATGCATTTATTGGTTGATTCTTATATGTGCCCTGACTGGGGATGGAACCTGCAAACTTGGTGTACTGGGACAGTACTCCCACCTACTGAACTACATGGCTAGGGCTAATTTTGGCTTTTGTCAACTACAAGAACCACATGGTTCAGGTACAAGAGCCAAGCACTAAAAGCATTGAGGAGATTTCCTTTCCGGAGAGCATTGCTAACATGAGGTTATGGCAACAGAGCACTCAGGTTGAAAAGTATAAAGAGCCTTTTAGAGAGTTGCTTGGGAGAAATAGATATTAATGTTTAAAATTTACATATATAGAGAGAAGCACATACATATTTCTTTTTTATTAATTAAGGTCTTACATATGTGTCCTTACCCCCTCATTGACCTCCCATTTATGCCCTCACCCCCTTGTTGCTTTAGCTATGTATGACTTATATGACTGCATCTTTACCTGTCCCCTAGCCTGACATTTAGTAGTAGTTGAATAAACACTTTTGAATGAATAAATAAAAACCACCAGAGTCTCTACATTAGACTACTTACTCTTGGATTCAACAAATGTTTATATTATGGCTAATATTTCGATTATTGGATCCCTTTTCAAGTTACCCCCTTAGAGAGAGTAATAAGTTACTTTTAGCACTCCAAATATTATCAATAATGTTCCTGAGATGAAATGCAAGGTGGGAATTTTAGAATCATAGTTTTAGAAGTGACAGGAGCTGGGCGAACCTCTTCACTCTCAGATGTATTTTTTTCTCAGCCTCTTACCCAAGGTCTCAGGGCTAGTTAAAGACAGTTATGAATAAAACCTGTTCTTTATATTCTTAGTTCAATGTTGTTGTTTTTTGCTACACAATACCTTAGCTTACATTTTAGACTTTTATAATGATCTTCTGATATAGAGCATCCTTGAATATGGTCAGGAATTTGGGTGTTCTGGTTAATGGCAGTATGGTTCATTTATTCATTCACTTATTTCTCCAATAAGTATTTATTAAACACCAGCCATATCTGTTGCAATATGCTATGCTCTCTCATAGACAAAAAGGAATGAGACATAATCCCTTCCCTTAAGTCAGGAGTCTCCTGCAGGAATATTTCTCTGAACCTCTTCTGATGCCCCTCAAGCTTACGTCCAGCACCATATTATACGGAATGTCCTGTTAACAATTGGTCTCTTCCATTAGTCTGTAAGATGCTTGGGGACAGAGACTATATGTTACTAATCATTGGGCATAGCCTGTCCCCTCTAACCCCCAAAGTTATTTAAACTGCATTAACCTGATCTTATGGCATATTTGGGAGAGAAATATAATAATAAATTGCTTTCCAGTTTAAGACATATGCCATGGACTAAATGTATCTCTCCCAAATTCATAAATTGAAGCCTTAACTCCCAATTCATGGTTTGTGGAAATGGGGCCTTTGGGAGGATATTAGGATTAGATGAGGCCAAGAGGATGAAGCCCTGGTCTTATGGGATTAATCCTTATAAGAAGAGATACCAAAGAGTGATCTCTCTCTCTCTCTCTCTCTCTCTCTCCCCCTCTCCTCCCCACCTCCTCCCCTACTAAGGAAAGGCCATAAGGCCATGTGAGGACACAAGAAGGTAGCCACTTTCAGGCCAGGAACAGAGTCTTCACCGGAACCATATTGGCCCATTGATGTCAAATGTACAGCTTTCAGAAATGTGAGAAAGTAAATTTCTGTTTAAGCAGCCCAGTCTATGGTATTTGGTTAGGCAAATACAATGTACCATGCAATACTTTTCACATTATAACTATACTGAAAACAAAAAAGTCTTCCACAAAATTATAACATTCAAAACTTTGTAGACTTTCTGGATTTTTGTAAACTTTTCTAGGGAACCAAAGCATCTCTAGTTGGTTAAGACTGACAGTTAATGAAATTCTAGCTAAATGGAGAGACCCCCCCTTGAGCAAGAATCACGACTATATCAGTTTCTTGTGGCTGCTGTAACAAAGTACCACAAACTAGGTGACTTCAAATAACAGCAATTTATTCTCTCATAATTGTAGAGGCCGGAAGTCCAAAGTCAAGGTCTTAGCTGGACTGTGCTCCCTCTGAAGGCTCTATGAGATGATTCTTCTTTGCCTATTCCACCTTAGGCCTTCCCGGGATGTCATATCTCCTATCTCTGCTGCCACTTTCACATGGCTAACCTCTCCCTCTGTGTCTCTGTCATCTTGCCTCTGTGCATGTCTGTCTCTGTGTTTATTCTCTTCTTCTTGCAAGGACTTCAGATTTTGAGTTAGGGCTCACTCTGATGAACTCATGTTAACTTAATTATATCTGCAAAGACTATTTGTGAAGAAGACCACACCAATATCAGTGGTTCGGACTTTAACATCTAGTATTTTTTGGGAGGACACAGTTCAACCCATGCAATGGGTTCAAAATCTTATTTTTACCTTCTACACAATAATAGCATCAACTTATACTATTTGGGGGCCATGCATTACATGCCAATCATGGTGCTAGATATTTAATTATTTCATTTTATCTTCTTAACAAGGCTGAGAGGTGGGGAATGTTAGCGTTGTTAACAGCTGTGAAATTGAGACTCAAGGAGGTCAGACATCTCCCACCAGCTTTATTAAATGGTGGAGCCAGGATTTCACTCAGATGTCACTGATAAGAAGGTTGGTGTTCTTAACCACGATGCAAATATTTGTGTTTTACCCATGAGCTTATTAATCAGTTTCAGATTCCCTATGTCTTAAAACTTTAGAACTATTTTCCTAACGTCTGCATTGAGCATTGTCCTATCATATATCCAACCACTACCTAACTGAGGTAGACACATAGATCTATATATATGCTCTTTCCTGGTTAGGTTCTCTAAAACTCTCACATTTTCTTTAGAACAGCTCATCTGTTACACCTTGTCTCATCTTTCCCCTTGTCCTGGTAATCCCTACTCTCCTTAAAGTGATTTCTAGATGTGAGGTCCGGTCCCAAGGAGAAACTCAATGACTCTTCTATAGCTTTCTTAGTCCAACCTTAGCCTGAAGTCAGTTTCTGTATCTAGCGAGCCTAACCCTCATACTTCTATGTTCAGTCACTGCATTTTCAAAGCTGACCTAAGACACTAGTTTAGTCAATTTGCCCTGGATTTGGAACTCCACCATGTACGCTGGGGCTTCCTCATCTTTTCCTGCCCCTGAGCCCCAGCCAGAGGCACATCCATGTACCAGCCTCACTTAGCTCTGCATGGATTTCCCCAAGGCACTTGGAAAAATCGTCCAATTATTTTCAATTGCATTTCTGCAGTTTGCAGCTCTTTGAAAAATTCCAGATTGATTTTTAGCCAAGCAATGCAGCCTCAATCCTAATAAGGTTCAAGCACTGAAAAAGTACAGCGATGAACCATTGATTAAGTTGACACTGCAATCTATTTTCCCTGCCCCTGGTAGGCTGAACTCACTGCTAGCACTTGCATTTGCTAAATGTTCCAGGCTTTTGTCTTCATGAATAATCTTATCTGAAACCAGAGCCGGTCCTGTGTTGGTTGCTCTGTCTGGGTATCTGTCAGTGCCTCTTTCCAAGGGTGTGAAAATGAAAGCTGAGGAAATTAAGGAAAGCATACAGGGAATTCACTAATCTAAAAACCTAGTGTCCTTCTCAGCTACTGTGCACAGTCCCAGCTTTAGAGCGGAGAAGGAAGACTGTGGTTGGAAAATGAACATGTCCACAGGGAAATAAGACAGCGGGAGAGCACACAACTGAGTGTCACGTTTAGGGCATGAGTGGCCTTTCCACATTAGGAAAGTGTCCCTGGACAGTGCAGTTCTGTTGCAAACATAAATCACCAAGATATACAACATTGGGTCGTCTTCCCTCCATCCTAATTCATCCCCTTTCTCACCTTTGAAAACATGTGCTTCCGTTTGAATCAGCCTTGAAACTGCTGTGTGATCTTGGGGATGGCATTCACTTCTCTCAGCTTCAGTATCTTCATCTCTAAAATGGGTATATTACTGGCATTACTGCACAGAGCAGTGGTTCTCAACCTGTGGGTCGCGACCCCTTTGGCGGTTGAATGACCCTTTCACAGGGGTCACCGAAGACCATCCTGCACATCAGATATTTACTTTACGATTCATAACAGTAGCAACATTACAGTTATAAAGTAGCAACGAAAATAATTTTATGGTTGGGTCACAACATGAGGAACTGTATTTAAAGGGCCAGAAGGTTGAGAACCTCTGGCATAGAGTATTGTCATGATTGAATAAGCTAGTGGATAGAGTGAGTCTAGTATATAGTGAGCATTCCATAAATTAATAATAATGAAGCCAGGTTTCAATTTGAAACAGATAAAATCATGTAGAAAATCAACTAATTTTAACCAAGATTTTTTTTCTCTTTATACTGGTATAGAAATGAATGGGTAAATATCAGTGGGAATGGGTGTGAGGGGGCAGCCTGACAGAGAGACCCCCTCATGGAGTAGATAGCCAGACTCACAATGTCAGTGATATGTCTCTGCATCAGCAATGGCAGGATGAAATAAGTGACTGGGGAAAAGGCATATTTATTCTTCTCAAGCTGCCAGCGCTGGCCGCTCCTTCTCAGCTAAGGCATCCTCCCTGCTCCCTTCCCTTCAGAGTGATTTCTAGTCACATAACAGTTGTCCTAGCATAGCAAATATTAGGTCTTTCCAAGTCTCTTGTAGCCACATTTTAACCATTTGCATAGAGTCAACATGCGCATATATCTATACATATAGTCACTCTCCTATGAATATTTATGGAGAGTATATAAATGCTTCCCACACAATCCTTCACATAATAGGAGAAGAATGGTGACCTGATCCCTCAACTCCATCAGAATGCAAATTATCTCACCCCGGACATGTAATTGCTCAATACACACGTCCTAGAGAGCTGAGTCTCATGTGGAGCACAGTCACATTCCATACTCTCTCATCAGTCAACCCCTCCAATAATAGTCCCCCAGTCGTTTCCCCCCAGCTCTGTGCCTATCTCCCAACTGTTCTGAAAAACTGCAACAGTCATGTTTGTGCATTCTAAAACATCGTGTATGCCCAGGGAAGCTTGGCTCAGACTCTTGATAAAGTGGTTGCCTTAAGAGATAGAGGCAGAAGGAGTTCTTTCAAACAGCACTGTCCAAGAGCACGTTCTTTGAGGGTAGAAATGCCCTTGATTGGTGCTGGCTAGTATAGTAGCCACTGGCCACATGTGGATATCGGGCACTTGAAATGTGGCCAGTGGAAATGAGGTGTTGGATTTTTAATTTAATGTTAACTAGTTTAAATTTAAATAGACATCTGTAACTAGAGTTTACTAAGTTGCCACTTAGAAATTAGGCAGCCCAATATCCTGCTTTTGAGGAGGTGAATAGGAAGTAGATGGAGACATAGATATAATGGATTAAAGTGGAAGTTAAAACAGGCTACATGCTGTTTCTGTTCTAACACACTCAGTGTCTGAATACTCAAGATCTGATAGCCTGAGGAAAAAACTGAAGATTTTAAATGACTTATCTATTCCTTATCCATTTACTGAGAGCTTTAATGTGTCATTTTATAGCCTCAACATGCCAGGAAGTGGGGATGAAGAAATAAATAAAGTAACAGCTCAGCCTTTGCCCATAGAGTGTATATATTCAGAGCATGAGATAGGAACACATCAGAATAATTTTATATATTAGATTGTAGAAGAGCAGCCATGAAAAATAACAAAAGTATATTACATGTTTGAGAGATAACATTAATTCCAATTGCTGTGAAAAATTCAAATTCAGTCTGGTCTTCCCGAAATATAAAATATGACTCCATAGATTTAATGCACTTTTAAAAAATGATAATCAAACATTGACCACTGTTTCTATTTTTCAACTCTTTGATCATTCCTCTGCCAAGTGTCTGTGTTGTCTCTCCAGGGTCAGCTAGCATGGAAAGCCCTTACTTTGCGGTCTCAGAAGCCTGGGATGTTTGGGGTGAGATAAGTAACCCAGGAGTGGTTTCTCTGCATAGCTTCTGAGCTGTCACCACATTGTTATTATTTATAGACCAAACAAATATCCCAGAGTGACGACAGCTGTGTATTCAGCCTGCCCTATTCAAGATAAGTCAGAACTCTAAATATTTACAAATATATTGCCCTTCAATGACTGCTTCCAGTGACAACAGACCTATCGCCAGCACCAACTACATGAATATATCATGCTGCTGTTCTGGCGGATGATTTTTTTCTAAGAGCCTCCTTCCCCTGCCATCTTTCCTGTCTTGTCTCCTACCTCTATTTATTCCATAGTAGTTACTGACTGATCAGTGTTTGCCATGCTGGGGATGCAAAAATAAAAGCAATTAAGCTTCAATCTCTTCATTTATAGAATTTACAGAACCATTAGGGCAGTTTTTCCTAATGGTTAGGATTATATGCTTTGGAGTAGGGGGATGCGTCATCCTTAACTACTTACGCAATCCTGAGAAAGTCACACTTTTATGCTTTAGTTTCTTTTACCATACAATGAGAGTAGGAAAGTGTGTACTTTAAAGGGTTACAGTGAAAATTATGTAGATAATGCATATAAAGCTCTCAACACTTTATCATGGAATATGATCAGTAAATATTAGTCTCTACTATTGTTGTTATTAATCTGATTAACTTCCCAGGGCTTTTTACAGGTATGTTGAACTAGATAATGTTTTAGAAAGCTTATCTATGCCCCACGCTTTTGTTTCAATTCATGATATTTTTCATATTTCTGTTATAGCACTTTAGAGGTTATTTACATGTTATTATTTATATCTCCAATTTCCCCAAATAGACAATGTGCTACTTGAGGGACTTTGAGTCATTCATCTTTGTTTAGCAACAAAATATCTGGCCCTTGGTCATCACTGAAGAAGTATATATGGGATTTTTCTTTGCTAGTTTCGAGAAGCTTACAGTGAATTGGGGTGGGGGTTGGGGGGTGGGGGCAGAAGTAATGCTGTCACCTGCATGAGTAAGTTAGAACAATTGGGAAGTTCAGTATACATATTCAGTTTCTCCTTCCTCACTCACCAATCAGGGGTCACCCATTTGTCTAGGGTAGAATAAAAGAAGTTGGGTAGAGAAGCCAGGACTGACAGATTAATGGAATCACGTTGACATGGAGAAAATCATTAGGATTGGGAAGACCAGCTACTCCCTACTGGAATGATTAGAATACCCATTTTAGAGATAATTAATCTTAAAGATGTTTAAGGCCTTGCTCAAGCTGTTAAGTTGCACATCTAGGATGGGAGCTTAGGCTGAGAGAATTCAGATCTAAACTACTGCAGAGAGGGCCTGTACTATTTTCATCTTTAGTAATGTGAACCTTTAAAGGAAAAAAAAGGCACCTAATAAGAAGGGCTCCTGGTGGCTAGCAGGGCTCAAATAAGAAAGCAGAGCCTAGCAGCCATTTCTGCACGGGGGCCTCTCATGCAAACTGCACTTTGTGAAGTGCCTGCCTGCACTATGTTTCTGCCATCTGAGCCAGCACCTACTAAGAAGTTCCTGGAGTCCTATTTCAACAGAATAGGACTCAGCTTTCCCCATCCAATTGGAGCTGTGCAGCTCTGACCAATCAGAATGGCTTTTCAACGCATCAAACAGTGAGGATTTGGAGTTCTCATTTGCATGAGGATGGACCAATCAGGAATAAGGCAGTGGGACTTTTTTCATACAAGCTAACTCCCCTCTGGCTACAGAGTGCATTTCCCACCAAAGATAGAAGACCCAAGTCCTCATCTTTCCAGCTAGAGCTGAAACACTGATGATGCCTCCTCAATGATGCTTCCCAGGAGTTGAGTAGACCATTGTGGAGCACAGCTGCCTAGCTGAAGGCGGGCGTGGTCTCAGGGCTGCAGGACCTCAGGACAGCCACACAGCTGTGCCATTTTCACAGCCAGGCTGTTTCACTGTTGAGCAGTTTGTGCTGAATAAAGTTTCCTTCTTCAGTGCACCTCAGATCGGGGATTCCTGTTGGTATTGAATTGGCACCAATTACCATCAGTTGACAGTATCTCCTTCATTCATAGGCTAAATATTTTTTTTTTAAATTCACTACTGTGTGGCAGGCACTTTCATAGCACACAGAGCAAGGAAGTGTTTGATGTTCTGTCAAAATGGTGTAGTCCCATTCCTCCTGTCCTCCCTCTTACAATTAAAAAACCCTGGTCATAACACAACAAACCAGGCCAGAATGTCTGAAAGATGAAAAGAAGGAGGACTCTCCAGTGATGTTGGGACTTGAGGAACAGCATAGTGATACGTTCCCTGGGTTTCTTTATTGCCTCCAAAATGTTCCCAACAGAGTCCTGCAGAATCCTCCATCCCAGAACTGCCAACAGATGCAGACAAAAGTTTCCAATCTGTTCCCCTTAGCCAAAGGACTATGAAAGGGGTGGCCTAACACCAGAAAATGGTTATGGCAATATGCACCTTAGTCCAGTTAAACACTAACAGAAAAAGCATACCATCCCTTCTCCACAGTTACTTCCACTCCCTGGCCTATGTCCTGTGGTAGCAGATATTTTGCACCAATTTCCCACTAGCTGATGTCTGCTGGGCAGAACAGGTACCTCTTCTTCTATTTTCTGTTTAGTAGAGTAGGTAGCAGCACTCCAACTCAACTACAAGATGGTATGAGTGAGCTGAGTAAGTAGCTGGTTTCTCATCTCCCACCCAGCAGAACCAGGCAGTACTCTGATATCCCCACCAGCTTGGCATCATTGGGGTCCATGGGCAAGATGAGCCTCCACCTCTACCTGGCATCAATGAGACTGAACAGGTGGTATAAGTTGGGGGTGGTAAGCATTTCATTTTCCACCCAGCCATGCTAATGGGTCCCCCCCCCACTCTGTAGCAACAAAGTCTTATGAATCTGCCCTGTGCTTACCCCTACTTGGTGGTAATGGGCCCAGAGTCAGGGCCTGATATTGCTCCCTACTTGGAGACAGCAAGGTAATATAGTGTGACCACTGGTGCCTCATTTTTAAAGAAAGGAATCAGCAGAGCAAAGCAGGGAGTGGAAAATCTGCCCCACCAATCTGTAATGGGACAGTAAAACTCAGTGCCACTCTTATGCCAGATGATGTTGGTGGGGCCCGTCTGCCCTTGTGTTACACCTCAACAGAGAGACCAACTACTAGAAGAAAAATATTAAATCAATTCCAGAGTGTCATAATATAATACCTAATATGTCCAGGATACAATAGAAAATCACTTGTCATACCAAGAACCAGGAATATCGCAGCATGAATGAGAAAAGACAATGAACAGAAACTAAGCCTGAGATGAATTAGATGTCAGAATTATCTGACACAAAGTTTAAAACAACCATCATAAAAATGCTTTAACAATGATCCTGGAACAAAATAAAAATATAGAAAATCTCAGCAATGAAATAAAAGTCATAAAAAGAACAAAAGGGAAATTAGACAACTGATATATACAACTACTAAAAGTTAAAAAACAAAAAAATAAAAACATTTACTGTATGGTCTCAAAAAGTAGAATGGAGATGACAGAGGATAGAATTAGTAAACTTGAAGATAGATCAACAGAATCTACCAAATCCAAATATGAGAGAAAATGGGCTAAACAACATCATCGATAACAAAACAAACAATCTCAGGCACCTGTGGTACAATAAATTAAAAAAAAAAGACTTCAAACATTTATATCACTAGAGTTTCAGAAGGAGAGGAAAAAGTGGTACTAAACCAACTTACACCATATCAAAATAAACTCAAAATGGATAAAGATCTTAAATGTAAGACATGAAACCATAAAAATCCTAGAAGAACCAGTGGCAGCAAAATCTCAGACTTCTCTCATAGTAATATGTTTATGGGTACCTCTGTACGACAATGGAAACTAAGGGGAAAATAAACTAATGGGGCTACATCAAAATAAAAAGCTCTGCACAGCAAAAGAAACCATCCACAAAATAATAAGAGAGGCCACTGCATGGAGGAACATAATTGCCAATGATACATCCAATAAAGGGTTAACCTCCAAAATTTATAGGGAATTCATACAACTTAACAAAATGAAGATAACCAATCCAATTAAAAATGGACAAAGGACCTAAATAGACAAATCTCCAAAGTAGACATACAGAAAGCCAAAAGGCATATGAAAAAATGCTCAAAGTTATCAATCGTCTGAGAGATGTAAATCAAAATGACAATGAAGTACCATCTCACACCTGTCAGAATGGCTATCATCAACAAATCAACAAATGACAAGTGTTGGCGAGGATGTGGAGAAAAAGGAACCCTTGTACACTCTTGCTGGGAATGCAGACTGGTGCAGCCTCTGTGGGAAACAGTATGGAGTTTTCTCAAAAAATTAAAAATGGAACTCCCATTTGACCCAGTAATCCCACTTCTAGGAATATGTCCTAAGAAATCAGAAACACCAATCAGAAAGAATATATGCACCCCTATGTTCATAGCAGCACGATTTACTAAGCTAAGATTTGGAAATAGCCTAAGTGCCCATCAACAGATGAGTGGGTTAAAAAACTGTGGTAGATAGAATACCACGATGCTGTTAAAGAGAAAGAACTCTTACCATTTGCAACAGCATGGATGGACCTGGAGAACATTATGCTAAGGAAAATAAGCCAGTCAGAGAAAGATACATATCACATGATCTCATTCTTATGTGGAATCTAATAAACAACATGAAGTAATGAACAAAAATAGAGCCAGAGACATAGAAGCATCAAAAAAACTGTCAAACCTCAGAGGGAAGGCAACAGAGGGTGGGGGGGTACAGAGACCAACCAATGAACTCATATGCATATATGCATAACCCGTGGACACAGACAATAGGGTGGGTGAAGGCCTGTGGTGGGGCCTGAGAGAGAGGTCAATGTGGAAAAAAAAGAAAC
Organism: Myotis davidii; assembly: GCF_000327345.1. Taxonomy (NCBI): domain Eukaryota; kingdom Metazoa; phylum Chordata; class Mammalia; order Chiroptera; family Vespertilionidae; genus Myotis; species Myotis davidii. The sequence continues at coordinate 1,496,384 of NW_006296540.1, forward strand.
ATATGTAATACTTTCAACAATAAAGATTTTTTTAAGCAAAGAAATTAGAGCTACAGGGAGAAAAAAAAGAGTGCTACTAAAGTATTTAAAAAAAATAATGACCAAGATGTCCCAAGTTTGGTAAAAGACTATAGATTCCAGGTGATAAAACCTCAAATAGGATAAACCCAAATAAATTCATGCAAAGGCACATCATAATTAACTCCTGAAATTAAAGAAGAGATGGAAATCAGTCATAGAGGAATGATGCATCACTGACCAGGGAACACCTGGTAGAATGGCAATGGGTTGGTTCCTCATTCAGAACTATGGAGGCCAGAGGAAGTGCTATAGCAGCCTTTGAGTGCTGAAAGAAAGGAACTGATATGCATGAGTTCTTTGTTTAGTGAAAAATCCTTCAGGAATAAAGGGGAAAGAAAGACATTTTCAGATGAATGAAAACAAAGAGGATTTGTTGTGAGAAAACCTCTCTTTGAAGAATGGTTATATAGGTGGGTTGAAAGTGAGAGAATAGGAAAAGTTACACCATGCAAACACTGATTTAAAAAAAAAGTGGTGTTAATATCAGCTAAATTAGACTTTACAGCAGAAAATAGCCTTTGTCCCCTTTAAGAGATATTAACTATTTACATGTTAATTCATTGTTATTGAATGTTACATCTTCAATTTTCAGCCAGATCATGGGTTTAGAGATATAATTAAGCAATAATTTAAAAGTTAATCTCTTTTGAAATGTAATCACTTCACAATATTTATTTCTAATGTGTATTTAACTTTGTATATGTGTCCTTGAGTGATGTGGCTGATAGGGAAATTCCATATACAATGTGGTGTAATGGGATTTTGAGCTGTTTCTAAAATATAGGGAAGGGATCTTTTGAGTGTCAGACACTTTCATTTGATTTATTGAAGCATGGATGGATAAGATAGATAGGGTCCCTCCCCTCAAAGAAATTAAGGTGAGGTTGATTAGGCAGTGATGAATTTGTGGGGTTGGGTAATAGGGTAATGGTGAGGTCAGATTCAGAGGAGTTAGAAAAGTGATTGATAAAGGATTACCCATTGCCTTGATTTTGTTTGTTTCCATTTTTGTAGTGAAAATTGATGTATTTAATGATGGAATTCTCTTCTAATAACTACTCTATCTGCAATAGTGATTCTTTAGAAATACATTAAGAGCTTGCCAAAACCAGTTTGGCTCAGTGGATAGAGCGTTGGTCTGCGGACTGAAGGGTCCCGGGTTCGATTCCGGTCAAGGGCATGTGCCTGGGTTGCGGGCACTTCCCCAGTAGGGGATGTGCAGGAGGCGGCTGATCAATGTTTCTATCTCATCAATGTTTCTAACTCTCTATCTCTCTCCCTTCCTCTCTGTAAAAAATCA
>NW_006296540.1:1498314-1498807 GCF_000327345.1 Myotis davidii
GGAAAGCGGTGGTGGTGGGAGCCTCTTCCGCCTCCTCAGCAGCGCTAAGGATGTCCGACTGCAGCTTGGGCCTGCTCCCCGCTGGCAAGTAGACATCCCCCGAGGGCTGCCAGGTTGCCAGAAGGGTGTCTGATTGCCAGGTTAGGCCCGATCCACCAGGGAGCTGGCCTAAGCCAGCAGGTGGACATCCCCAGAGGGGTCCCAGACTGCGAGAGGGCACAGACTGGGCTGAGGGACCCCCCCACCCCAATGCACAAATTTTTGTGCACCTGGCCTCTCGTATTAAATAAAATAAAACAGTGGGTTTTTTTTCTCCAATGTAGTTACACCTATGTAAAAACATTCATGCATAAGGACAAAGGCTGAAAGGAAAATTGGGCCTATGAAAATAGCTAATCTCCTGGGGTGGTTGCATTGAGGGTGATTTGTGATTCCTTCTAAGTGACCTTTATTGATATAATGTGCTCTTTAGAATAAGTAGAAATCAGCAGGA
>NW_006296540.1:1498889-1500669 GCF_000327345.1 Myotis davidii
AACAAAAGTCTCATGAATTCTGCTGTCTGTGAGCATGGACACCTGGCCCATGCCTACTTGGGGGTGTGGCTCTATGTGGCAGAGTCTGCCCTTGGCTGAGTGAGGCTCACACTCCTGAGTGAGGACCTACTTGTGAATTGCATGTGAATTGGTCTGTCCTTCACTCCATTTATCAGAAGAACAGCTCTAATATTAAAGATGTTTCATATGTGTACTTTTCCAAGCATGTTTATGTCATTATCAATCTTTCTGAGAATGCTGTGAGATAGGCATGAGAGGGGCGTATGCCTGCATTTAACAGACAAGGAAACTGAGGCATACAAAGACTCCACAACTTCGTATCTATGGAATGTTTGGTAGTAAACCCATGCCCAGTTTCCTCATCTATAAAATAATGATGACAATATCATCAACACTAATAAAAGAGAAACATGGTAATTGGCATACGACCACTACCCTTTTCATTGGCTAATCAGCGAGATATGCAAATTAACTGTCAGCCAAGATGGTGGCCGCCAGCCAGGCAGCTTGAAACTAACATGAGGTGTGCTTGCTTCAGTGACGGAAGACTCCAACGTTCCCCACCTGCTGTTGCAGGCCTCTGAGCCTCCAGTTTGAAACATTTTAACAAATCCTACCAGACTTCAGCCAGCAGATTCGCAACATTGTAAGCAAAGGCCAGAAACCTACTTTCAGCAGCGGAGGCCTAAGAGCTGGAGCCAAGCCTCAAAGCTAAAGCTGGCCCAGAATAAAAAAAAAAAAAGAAAGAAAAAGAAAAAAGGGAGCAGTTGGGAGCTTCAGTCACCCCCAGCCTGAAAACAGCCCTCAGCCCCTCACCCAGACTGGCCAGGCACCCCAGGGGGGACCCCTGCCCTGAATGGTGTGTGACCAGCTGCAAACAGCCATCATCCCCTCACCCAGGCTGGCCAGGCACCCCAATGGGGACCCTCCCCCTGATCCAGGCCACCCTTCAGGGCAAACCAGCCGGCCCCACCCATGCACCAGGCCTCTACCCTATATAGTAAAAGGGTAATATGCCTCCCGGCACCGGGATCAGCGGAGCCATGAGGCCTTGCGCAGCCATGAGGCCTCCCAGCACTGGGATCAGCGTGACAGGGGGCAGCGCCCAACCTCCCTGATCGCCCTGCGGCTCTGTGTGTGACAGGGAGCGGGGCCACAACCTCCCTATCCATCCTGCTCTGTTCGTGACAGGGGAAGGCCCCCCAACCCCCTGATCAGCCCTGCTCTGTGCCTGATAGGGGGGAGCTCCCCACCCCCCACCCCCCCACAGGCCCTGCTCTGTGTGTGATGGGGTAGAGCCATAACCTCCCCATCGGCCCTGCCCTGAATGTGAGAGTGATGGTGCCCCAACCCCCTGATCGGCCCTGCTCTGTGCATGACAGGGGGTGGCGCTGCAACCTCCCCATCGCCCCTGCCTTGAGTGTGACAGGGGACAGTGCCCCAACCCCCCAATCGGCCCTACCCTGATCATGACTGAGGGTGGCATCACAACCTCCCAATCTCCCTGCTCTGTGCATGAGGGGGTGGCACCCCAACTCCCCAATCATCTCTGCTCTGAGCCCAACCAGAGGCTGCACCTAGGGATTGGGCCTGCCCTCTACCACCGGGGAGCAGGCCTAAGCCAGCAGGTCATTATCTCCAGAGGGGTCCCAGACTGCGAGAGGGCACAGGCCAGGCTGAGGGACCCTTACTACCCCCTGAGTGCACAAATTTTTGCGCACCGGGACTCTAGTTTAAATCATAAGGAAATTTATGTAAT
>NW_006296540.1:1501529-1541563 GCF_000327345.1 Myotis davidii
ACAGCACAAACTTATTTTTCTCAGTTCTGGAGGCTGAGAGTTCAAGATCAAGGCTACAGTAGATTCTGTGTTTGGTGAGGGCCCATTTTCTAGGTAATAGATGGCCATCTCCTCACTGTGTGTGCACCTGGTGGAAGAGAAAAAGGAGCTCTCTGGTGTCCCTAAATGGGCACTTACCCCATTTATGAAGGCTTTACCCTCATGACCTAATCACCACCCAATGCCCTCACCTCCTAACGTCATCACACTGGGCACCAGATTTCAACATGTGCATTTGGGGAAGATATAAACCTATAGCTCATAGCTTGGCTGCACGCATATTAGTTACTAGAGTTGTCCACTCTATATTGAATAGTGGTGGCAACAGGGAGATGGCACTGCTGCCAGGAACTCTTGGAGGCACTTGAAAACCACAACAGACCGCACGTAGCAGATATTCTTAGAAATAATATCATCCACCAACGTGTGCACTGAAGGCGAGGTCTTTGCAAGTTCATGTGCAATGTTTTATTCCCTTAGCAATGGTGGGAGGAGTTAGCAGTTACAGAACACCTGGTAGTCTGGCAGGAAAAGAACAGTAGCTAGTAGCAAGAGCATAAAGCAGCAACAAACCTATGGCTTAAAAAATGCTTATAAATTTAGAAGCTGCTGTCTCCCATAGTGCAGATTATATTTTCCTAAAATAGTCACACCAATATGTGTCCTATCCCAGATGGTGTGCTTACTACGTGGCACTGATGCTTCTATCCATGGAGGTGAATTCTAGGTTTCCAACTCTTAAAACTGGGGAGAACGTTGTAACTGCCTCAACCCATAGAATGCATAGGAAGTGATACTGTGTTTTCTAAGACTGGACCATAAAAGGGGAAATCGCTCCCCCCACGCCACTGTGGGTTCTTTCTCTTGGGACAGGCCTCTGGAGACCCCGAGCTAACATTTAAAATCCAGCTCCCCAGAACCTGCTTGCTGGAGAGATTATGTAGAGAAAACAAACTACATAGAGAGAGAAGAGCGAGAGTGAGAGAGAAGCGTGAGAGTGAGAGAGAAGAGAGAGAGAGAGAGAGAGTGTGAGAGTGAGAGAGAAGAGAGAGAGAGAAAGAGAGAGAGAGAGAGAGAGAGATATGAGTTGCCGCATCTGTTTCAGCCTCGGGCGCTGGGGTCTTCCAGACCAGTCATCAGACACAGGAGTGAAGAAGTACTGAGATGACACCAGCCCCAGCCACCACATGACTGCACTGTGTGAGTGAACAGACCCCACAGCTGAGCTGCACCCAGTTCCCAGGCCATAGAAACTGTGAGTGAGAAATCACTAATTATTGCTGTTTTCAGTTGCTAAGTTTGGGGTAATTTGTTTGCATTATATAAGCTGGAACACCGGTGGTGCCCCAGGTGCTTTGATTAGAAGGCTGTCGCTACAGCTGCTTAAAAAGTGTTCCTTTTCCTTTTATTTTATTAAAAATGTTTAGCCCTAACCATTTCGTTAATAATCAAATACGTATTGAGTGCCTACACTTTGCCAAACTGTGCTGGTTGCAAGTGGTGCAGAGTGACAATGTGAGTCGCTGACTTCCGGAAACTTAGAGCCCAGTTGGGAGGGGAGAAGATGCCAGCTAGCATGTGATGCAGAGAGCCTCACGCTCTTTCAAAGCTCTTCTATGTCTCCTTTTGGGGAAATAATCATTTTTGCACTAGGCCTAGGCTGATTTACATTAAACTAATGGAGCTCAGGCTTCAGAGTCCTTCAATTTTGTAATAAGTGTTTTCAACATCCTCTCTGCAATCACCAGGTTTTATATATTTATAGGTATTATATATTACATATATTGTTGTGTAATTTGCAAAAATAGGGTATTGCAACTGAAAAGCATTTGCAACTTGTATATATCTCTTCCTACTCTGCCTTTCTTTCCATTGTTCTCCTCCTATCAGGTGGTGTTGGAGAGTCCATGACATTTTTGATAATGGCTAAAAGCAGGTTAGGTTGAGGGTAATTTTGGTTTGAATGTAGTGGGTCTTACCTACGTGGGTCTCAGTTAACTCTCTATAAAGTTATCGCTGGTCACCCTGGGTGTGGGACTGTTTCCAGGAATACTGCTGCCTGCTGTGCAGACTGACCAGAAGGTCAGAACCAGAAGTTATCTTGTGATAAAAACACATCCTGTATAGCCAGCCCCACCACTGGGAGTGCTTGGGTAGTAGAAGGGAAGCAAGGTTCAATATATATGGAGCCAGACACTGCTGTGGAAAATTCTTTAAACATGAGACATTAAATAGTAAGCAAAATATACAGTTCTCATTGACACCTGGCCAAAGATAAGTCCTCCCCTATCAAGGAAAGTCTAGTAATGCAATATATTCATTTTTATTTTATTATTAATTTTTTAATTCTCTCCTGAGAACATGGAGAGAAAGAGAGAGAGAGAGAGAGAGAGAGAGAGAGAGAGAGAGAGAGAGAAAGACAGGGAGAAACATCGATGTGCGGGAGAAACATCAATCAGTTGCCTCTGTATGTGTCCTGACCAGCCATCGAACCTGCAACCCAGTCATGTTCCTGGACAGGAAATTGAACCAGCAACCTGTTATTATACAGGACTATGCTGAATCAATTGAGCCACACTGGCTGGTCAGTGTATTCAGTTTTAAACACAAATGACTAAAGCTGATAAATAGCTCAAACACTGCAAAATCTAGAAAAGGAGCATGATACTTTTATTATTTAATATCAACTCAGCAAGAAAGTAAAATCTTTTGCCAATGTCATTATATTATTCACTCTTCTCCATTAATTGGATTATCAAACAACTTAGAAGTCTAGTTAGCAGTGCTATTCAATATTCATCTCTGCCTCTTAAAAATTTACTGCCTTGGGTATGAGCTGAATAGATTATTTTTATAAGTTTTGATAGTCTCTATGTCAAAACAGTTTCTATTGACTCCAGTGCTTATCTTGTTTGATTTTCTTTCATATTTCATTAGCTTTTAATTTGATTTTCTTCATTCTTTAATAAGTAAATATAAGACAACAAAGAAGGTCTGCTTCCATGTTGACCAAATTGTGTGTAACTTCTCATTTCCTTTAAATTTGTAATCCTCGTAATATTTTTTATCATTGTAAATAAATATTCACTTTTATACCTAATTTTTAAATACTTTTTATTAAAGAAGGGCATCAAACTATAGAAGCTTCAGGCTCATATACCTGGGTCTATTCCTGACTGGACATTGAAGCATGTCTTCTTTGGGGAATTCTGTTCTGATACCTGAAGCCTGAGTTAAGCACCCCCTTAATTCCCAAATCATCCTGTGCTGATCTCTAGAGATCACCACTTTGAACCAATACATAGTTTTTCTTTTAAAGCTTATAAGACTACTAGAGGCCCGATGCATGAAATTCATGCCAGGGCCTTGGCCCCCACCCTGGCTGCAGCCGCCTCTGCATTGGCCCCCACCTGCTGAGGCTTTGTCTGGAAGGAGGGACGTCTGGAAGGAATCTGGTTTAATTAACATATTACACTTTTATTATTATAGATGAGATAGCATGAATGTTAATTTTATGTGTCAACTTTGCTAGGATATGGTTGGTGGGTTAAATACTAGTTGAGATGTTGCTGAGAAAGTATTTTGTAGATGTGATTAACATCTATAACCAGTGACTTTAGGTAAAGGAAATAATGTGGGTGGACCTCATTAAATACTTTAAGAGCAAAACTAAAGTTGCTTGGAGATGAAGGAATTCTGCCTTAACAGTGTAACATAGAAACCCTGCTTGAGTTTCCAGCTCACTGACCTGCTCTAGGGTTTAGGGTTTATAGGCCATCATAGTCCTGTGAGCTAATTCAAGTCTCTCTCTCTCTCTCTCTCTCTCTCCCTCTCTCTCTCTCTCTCTCTCCATTATCCTATTGGTTGTGTTTCTCTGGAGGACCCTGACTGTAAGAGGTAATAATTGTCAGGATTTTATGGAAAATAAACCAGATTAGCAAGTAAATGATCTCAGCACTCAGAGCTGGTATGGGCAGACCAAGTCCATAGACCCTTTTCATTCTACCCTGCAGCATTGATTCTTTCTGGAGTCAGAAAACCTTCTTGGTCCAACTTTGTCTCATTGCATTGAGTGATCTTAGAAGCTTGGTACCCATCCCCCCTTAATCTCTCTTTCCTGTGTGTCAAGTGTGCTAACAATGGTTCTTATCCTACATATATCACAGGGCTATTTTGTTATTCAATGAGAGGTGTAGATGAAAAGCAAAACAACTATACAAGTTTTGTTGTTAAATAAGATGTGAATTTCATGACTTTTCACAGAGTCAGTAGTAAATATACTAGAACAATTGTGCTCTCATATACTTTGTTTAATTATCAAAGCACACATGGTTAAATAAGTATTATATGCATTTTGAAGATTAGGAATAAACACACAGAGGTGTCCAAACATAATATAGTCAGATAACAATAGAGCTGGGGCATTCTTCACTATATGAAAGTAGAAGAAAAAATACCATAAAAGTTTAATCCATTTGAACCCTGAAACCATTGCCATAAAAAAATTCCTTACATTGCAGGAAGAAATGACTTGAATTCAGATCACTTTTCTTCCCTAAAGGGAGCAATTATAATTTCAGTGATTAAGCTTTTAGAGTTGGCATTTCCATTTGGAAGACTCTGTGTCTGATTCACCTGCCACCACAAAGCTAAAGCTATCAAGCATGTGCTGCCCAGCTGGCTGAAGAAGATTAAACTCCAGAAAGGTATTTCAATAAAATTTAAATAATTCACACTTTGCCTCCTTCTGAATGGCAAGGCCTCTCAAGTGCAAGAGGAAGAACAAGCAGTGAAGTCTTCAACAGAAGACTGAATGATGGAGGGAAGACTATCCAGAATCTGATTTTGTATGTAGGCTGTGGCTGACAAAGGGATTTGATGTCTTTCCTTTATAAACCTCCAAACTAAGTACTCTTATAAACTATTTTAAAATTAAAATGCACAGAGAACATAGATTGAATTAAGACTAGAATTTGGTTACCATATTTTTAGGGTGATATCGATGAACCAGAGCAAATTTCAGCATTGTGAAGACACTGTTGTAAGAGGGACAGTTAAGGAGCTGGAGGTGCCCAGCCTGTTGCAGGTTTAGGGGAAATAAGAAAACTGTTTTTCTATCTGAGGGGTAGATGTTTAGCTCCAGAGGTGGAATATAAAGGGAAGCAGATTGAAATCCTTTGTAAGAGCACTGCCCATTCATGGAGCAGGCTGGTGTGTGGAGCAGGACTCCTTGGTGCTGAAGGCAGTGTTCAGAATGGTGACCAGGGATGTTGAGGTCTGCATTCCTACTTTGGGGCATGCAGTGTTAGACTGCGCACGATGTAAGGTCTCTTCTATTGCTAATATCCAAAGATAAAATGTTGGTTGGAACTGTTTCCATTAAAAATATGCTCCAGCGTGAATCTGTTTAAGCAGAAAACCATGATTTGCTCATTTAATTTGTCTTAAGGGGGATTAGTATGCACTAAAGACCTTTTACAAATTTACACAATCTTATTTCTAAGTCACAGATTATTCATCCATAGAATGGAAGGAATATGGTGCCTACTTCATGTGACTGTTGCGAAGATTGGTTTTAGATGATGCACATAAAGTGTTGAGTGCCTTGCACAGAATGTTTTCCCAGGAAGTGTCAACCATTACTGTTGTATGTATATTTATTCCGCCTTATAACCTTGTGAGACTGATGATGTCATTCTCATCTTAGAAAGGGGGCATCAGAGGTCTAGGTCAAGTAAACTGCTTTAGTCCCCTTCGTTGGAGAGATGTGGAAATGGAAGTGAAATCCATGTCTGGTCACACCAAAGCCACGACAGGTTCTTTAGTTCTCAACATGGCTGTTGAGGCCTTTCTTATTTTCTCAGACATTTGCCATGAAAATGCCTCTGTTGTTTCATTTTGATGTTTAATCATTCTGAGTTTCAACAGAAGCAAAACTGTGGTTTTGTGTTATACACACACATACACACACACACACATACAGCCTCAGTGACTACAGCAGAAACGTTCAGCATCAACATGATTCCATTATTTGAAACATCATTTGCTCATGGCTCCAGCAAAGCTTTTGATCATGCCAAGCTGTGTGCTTCAATGAAATCCATGTATAGAATCCTATCTGGCTGCAGAAAGATTGCATCAGAGAAGGCTGAATGGTTCAATTGCCGTTACTCTAAAGCCAGCATTCTGGGGAGAGCATTAGTATTCACAAACATCAAAAGAGTCGCTAGAATGGAAATTGACCCTGTCTTGTAATATAAACAGGTCAGCTGTTTGAGAGTTTTCAAAGACAGTTATGATGTAATAGCCTATATCCAGTCTTCGCAGTCTAATCTGTCTTAAGCTTCTCCTCTGGCATTTCTCTTTCCCAGGAATGAAATAAAAGGAAAAGTGAATACAGATAAAGGAGAGAGCTCATCCCTCTTGCCACTTAAGAAATGGCCTATTGTCCGGCCTCCGTAGCAATATGGCAGCGCTGGTAAATTCAATATTTACATCACTGGAGCTGTTTTCTCAGAGACTTTCTTTTCATGTGAGATGTTATCATCTTGTGATTTATGATCTATGCATCGCCGCTGACATTTTTTTCTAAAGTTTCATTGTTCATAAGTGTACATGACACTAAGCAAATAGCTAATACTGATCGAGTTGACTGCAGGTGCAGCAGACATTTTAAATAAGAACACAATTCAATGGAAATCTGAGTCTAGCTAGCAGGATGTTAACAAAATACAGTATGCTGGGGTGCCCGGCACTATTGATTCTGTGGTGTCTCTATAAGCAACAACACACAGTGCCTTTGCCACAAAAAGACGTATGTGGTATGTGTTTTATCAGAGCCCCTCCCCCCCCTCAGGGGGTAGGTTTTAGGGGGAATTGGGTTGAGGCAATCCATTCAAATGTAAAATGTAAGTCAAAGATGGAAGTATACTCCTTTTGTTTAGGTTCTCCTTTCCCTTTAAATTTGCTGATTTTACTGGTCTCTTGACAACTCGTCCCCTCTCAAAATCCTGCAACAGTTATTGGTGAGCCTAAAAATTAGGAGTGGAGAATTAATTTACACTGAAAAATATAACATCACAGTTTTTCCTAAAGTGACTTTTTCTAAAATTAAAGGTGAAAAGCCGCCAAGAACCTGCAGTTGGCAGAAATGCAGACTTATTTAACTCATCGCTATAAAGGCATTAAAATTGAACACATAGCTATAACACCATGGGTGTTTTACCCAGACCAGTATTTTGGGGGCATGTTTGATCTGTGAGATTCTAACCAAATGTCACATATCATTCCGAAATAGGGTAAGAGGTCCATGGCTCCAAATCAGGTCAAAGGCTGGTGAATATTTAGATGGCTGGATAGTTCTCAGTTCTGCCACACACAGATCTCTAAGGTGTTTTCCCCATAAACACTTACTTCCTAATGGATGGTGAGCAAACATGTTCACAGTTTTGGAAAATCTCTCAATATGTGGTTTTAAAACAAAAGTTAAGTGTATGCCAAAACTGGTTTGGCTCAGTGGATAGAGCATCGGCCTGCAGACTGAGAGGTCCCAGGTTCGATTCCGGTCAAGGGCATGTACCTGGGTTGCGGGCACATCCCCAGTAGGAGATGTGCAGGAGGCAGCTGATCGATGTTTCTCTCTCATCGATGTTTCTAACTCTCTATCTCTCTCTCTCCCTTCCTCTCTGTAAAATATCAATAAAATATAAAAAAAAGTTAAGTGTATTTTCCAATTTCTGATTTAATAGGAAATGGCATTTGTCAGCAAGTGTTTTCTTTGAAATTAAGTATCCATCAGCTATCTAATAAAGTCAGTTGGATTAGAAAATTCTATGGCCAATAAATCCTGTAACCATTTCTCTTTCTCAATCCCCAGTTGCCCACAGGCAGTTCAGAATCTCCCAACATGGTACCAGACACACACTAAGGCATGCCATGTTATTCCAGTACTAGAGGCCTGATGCATGAAATTCGTGCAAGAGTAGGCAGGCTTTCCTTCCCCCAGCTGCTGGCACCAGCTTCCCTCACAGCCCTGGCTTCATCCAGAAGGTCGTCCAGAAGGACATCTGGTCTAATTAGCATATTATGCTTTTATTATTATCGATTCCAATGTTATGTACCCCTTCTCCTCTCACAACTCCATTTTCTCAAAGACAGGCAGCATAAAAAAATACAAAGAGCTACTGAATCAGAGAAACCAACCCAGGATCGCAGCTCAACTGTCCCTGGTTGATTTTGTCAAATTAACTATCTCCTTTGAGCTTTGGGTTTCTTATCTATGAATAAATACTTCACAGACTTGTAAGTACTAAGTGAGATAATGAGTTTAAAGTGCTTAGTACAATTCCTGGTCTGTAGATGTTGTTCAATTACTGTCGGTTTGCTTTTCCCTGCACCACAAGAAGATAAAAGGGATGTGATGATTCACTTCATGTTTTGTGTTCTCTGACTTTCATTTTAAAATGGGTACCTTGTTGGCCCAATGAAAATATAGATGATGGAAGTTTAGAGGGTGGGGCAGGCTAGTGTGAGAAATAGTTTTTAAGTAAGGACACTTTCTAGTTTAATAAGTCTTACAGTGAGGATACTGAGTCTACCCATGTCTCTGTTAACAGAGAAATAGGAACAACCTCATAAAATTATGTTAAATAATGCCTTTCATATGCTTAGTGATCTTGATTTTAGGAAATTAAAGATCATTATTACTTGATCAAATTTAATTAAACAGAAACCACCACCTTAGAGCCCCTGGACTTCTATAAAGAGAATATGATACTGGGTGTGAGGGGGTGGGGTGAGGTTGAGCAGGGTATAGAGGGGTAAATGGTGATGGGCAGAGATTTGACTTGGGGTGGCAAACACATGATACAGTGTACAGATGACATATTGTACAATTGTATACCTGAAACCCATGTAATTTTGTTAACCAGTGTCACCCCAATACATTGAATAAAAGGGGTGGGAATAATATGAATGCAGCGATTAAATCACAGCCAATAAAGATTCTCATCAGAAAAGAAAGTGGAAGGAATTACCTGATTCTGAACGCTGAGTCAATTCTATGCTTTGGATGTTTCATGAGAAGTCATTGAAATTTACCTGTGCTTTGATGGAGAAGACCACTTAGCAAAGCTATTCATTATTCATCCATTCATTCATCACCCCATATTTATCAAGTTTCTTCTGTGGTAGACGCTATGCTGAACATCTTGTAAGAAATACATGAGTGAGCAAGATGTATTTTCTTCCTCCTCCGCCATAAACTTGAAGGATGATGCACTCCCAATGAATATAACCAATAAAACTTAGAATGCAGAAAAATATCAGTTTTGATCTGAAAACATCAGGAAATATTCTTTGAATAGGTGGTATTCAAAATTAAGATAGTTTGGTTGGAGCATGATCCTGATGTGCCAAGATTGTGGGTTTGATCCCAGGTCAGGACACATGCAGGAATCAACCAGTGGTGCATTAATGGGTGGAACAACAAATCAATGTTTCTCCCTCTCTCATTGATCAATCAATAAATTTTTTATAAAAGATAGTTTCACCAAAATAGTTTCACCATTTTTTATTAAGTACTTTCCATATTTCAAGAGCTAGCTAAGTACTGGAGATATAGCATCAGATAAAATGGGATTGTGTCCCTTCTCAGTTATTTCCTAGTTGTGAGCTGTAGTAAAAGTTATGTAATCCCTCAAATGCTAAATTTTCTCAACTTAGTTAAAATAAGCTTTTACTTTATAGGTGAATATTGAGTGAAATAATGCACATAAAAGTCATTACGTGCTCGATAAAAGTTAACTGTTGTGTTTATAACATTCCTTTTGTTTCCTCTCTTCTATCATCTTTCTCTAAACTCTCCCATCTCTGGATGTTAGTTTCAATCTCATTATGTAAAACTTTAATCAGCAAAATTTAAGCACAAACTTTGGTAGCTTCTTAGCATCTCTTTAGAAGCTCTAAATAAATGCCTTGTTTTTGTATCTAAGGCGTTTCACAATCTGTTTCTAACCCTCTTATCATATGTACTGTCTAATTTCTTGATAAACCAGATTCCAGGATGTTATTGACATGGGCTCTGCTGTTGTTGCAATGGACTCTTATGGCTTTACTTATCTTTCCTTTGGTTCTTATTTTCTGAAATAGTGTTTAAGGCCCAGCTGAAATGTCACCTCCTCTGTTAAGCCCTGCCTAGTTCTCCTGGCTTATTACCTTTCTTTGAATATAGTATTGATCATGTTAAGACGCTTTGTTGGCTTTTCATTCCCTGATGAATCAAGTCCAAACATTTTAGCATGACATGTCCTTTATAATCATTTGGTTCTTTCTTATGCTGTGTTCTCTGCATGAAATGTCTTACAGTGCTGTAAGATCTTTGGCCTTTCCAGTGGCCAGATCTGAGCCTTCCTGGGTTGCTTCAGTAGGAATTAATTTCTCCAACCTTTAGGTTGCCTCACCACTCCACTTACATTCTAATGCAGCACTTACCTCCATCTCAACCCACAGAGCATGCCTCGTGTTTCTACCTCGCTTAAAAGAATATGAATTCCTTATTCTACAGACTCATTTTTTATTTATCATTTGTATCGCACTGCCGGACACAAGGTATAACTCAATAAGTGTTAACTGAATGGCATAGAGTATACAGACAGTCCCAGGATGGAATAGTCACTCCCATGTGGTGCCCATTTTGCTGGATTCAAGGAGTGAAGTTCTGTGCTTTATTTTGGTGTCATAAGCATATAGAAGGATTTCCTCTTGGATATCTTCATCTCAACATTAAGACTCTTGCAATGGGCTTTAAAACAGAGACCTTGAGGGAGCCATGGGGTGGCTGACAGCAGTTGGTCTGACTGGCCCCTCTGGGGACAATGGGCACTAGAGGGCAGTAACTAAGCAGATTCTTGGGTTTGGGCTCAATGCCCAGGCTTCAGTTTTCCCCTGTAGGATGAATCATAACCTTTGTGAGGATGGATTGGCACCAGGCCTGGCATATGGTAGTTTCTCAGTAAAAATAAGATTGTTTTCTATTTTATTTCCCTTCACTCAACCAGTTTAGGACCATTTAAGATAGCATATAATTAAATAAATAATGTCCCTCTCCCCAAATCTGCACCAATTCTTGGAACACAGGACGATGTGTTGGTGCTATCACCTTGGTCTTCACTCCGTGCTTATGCACGCCCTGCTCCATAGCCACAGAGGCTGCTTTCTCAAAGGCAGTGGCTGGATGCTCCTAAATAGTGGCACTCAAACCAGCAGGCAATCAGAGCGTGGTGTCTTCTCTTTCTTGGGTAAGTGTTAGATGGGAGCAAGCTCCTGGTTGGTTGTCTTAAAGAGGCGTGGTGCTCTGCAGTGTTTAATAATCTGCTCCCCTGCTCTGCTTGGGCACTTCAGTCCACGACTTGAGGTGGGAAGAGAGTCTAACGCAGCATTGCTCTCTCTTCTGTCTGGTCCGTGACTCTTTGCTGAGGAGGATGGGATTATGATGGAAAGGGAGAATGGGGAAAACTGACAATGATAATATTAATGACATAATTGGTAAGAGATAAATCTGCAATTAAAATCTAGACCAAAACATGCTCTGCATTTTGGTTGCATTAATCTTGACGTTCAAGCCATTATTTTCCATGTAGTGAGTGTCTCATTAATGGCTATATGCAAAATGAGGACTAGATAATTACTGTTGGAGGAGGGGCATGGAACTTCATGTTTAGTGTTCACTCCACTATGAGATTCTATATTTTCATGAAATGATGATCTCCTGTCCCGTGAGCCTCTACATGTCCAGTCATCACTGAGTCCACATGTATGATAAGGATCCTGGAGCTCCAGATAGCATCATGGAGCTGCCTAAGGGTCTGGAGAATCCATTGCCCATTGCCTACTGCAGTCATTAGAAGGATCTCAGAACTTACCTTCTCTGTGCTAGTTTTTCCTTTTTCTGTTGCATGGTAAAAAGACTGAACATTCTGGGCCCAGAAAAAGACCTTGGGGGAAACCAAATCATCTATTTCTTCTTTCTCCCCTCCTTGGCAAGTTTTGTCTAATAAGGGTGTGAGGTAAAGTCTGAAGGGAGGGCTCTGGTTCCTGAGAAAGAGTGGAGGTTGGAAGAATCCTAGTGTCCTTTCCATTTTAACCTTTAAAGCTCTCCCCATTGATGTAGATAATGAAAATTAGGATGGAAACACCAAGGTGGTAGAGTTTGTTTGAAATTGAGACTAGATGTAACTTTTCTGGTAATCCTTAAAGGATTTGAGTATTGATATCACAACAAACTAAAACAGGTGCTCTCACAGTAAGCAAATGATTTAAAACACTGTAAGCAACCTAGCTGGTGTGGCTCAGCGGTTGAGCATTGACCTATGAACAGGAGGTCATGGTTTGATTCCTGGTGAGGACACATGCTTGGGTTGTGGGCTTGATCCCTGGTTGGGGGTGTGCAGGAGGCAGCCAATCAATGATTTTTTCTCATCATTGATGTAATCTCTCTCTCCCCTCTCCCTTCCTCTCTGAAATCAATAAAAATATATTTTTAAAAACAAACACAAAACCGCTGTAAGCAAAAAGTTAAAGATATTTGATCAAATGACATAAGGCCTCCATTTTAAACTTTCAGTTCTATCTTATCTTATCCGGTGTGCTCCCAGGATAGTTCATAATAGATGATACCACTGAAGATGTAGACTCTGGAGGAAAGCAAATGAATGCTTAATTCTATAAACAGAAGCAGGAGATCTTGAAGGACCTGCAATCTTAGGGGGCAGGCACAGCCACTTTCAGAAACAGTGTATTTTAGTCATGAAATCTCTAAATGAATTTGTAATCACCTATTCAAAGAAAAATAATAATACTTTTGAGATACAGTAACAAGAATTATGTGGATAATAAAGTTCGCATCACTGAAGGAAATAAAATACTTTAAATGTCTTTTTTTTAACAATTTCATTGAGATATAAGTCACATGGCATAAAATTCACCCCTTTAAGGTGTGTAATTCAGTGGGTTTTGGTGTATTTACAAAGTTGTGCAACCACCAGCACTAATTTTAGAGCACTTTCCTCACTCCCAAAAGAAACATATGCCCATATGTGGTCACTGCCCCCTTCTGCTGCCCCCAGCCCCTAGTGACTAGAAATCTACTTTCTCTGTGGATTTACCCATTCTGGATATTTCATATAAATGGGATTATGTAATATATATATGACCTTTTATGTTTGTTTTTTAAATTAGCATAGTGTTTTCAAGCATAAATTAGCATACTGTTTATCAGTATTGTAGCATATATGGCATATTTTCTGTTTATATGGCTGAAAACTCTTTCACTGTATAAATATATCACATTTTTAATCCATTCACCAGTTGATGGACTTTCCCCCAGAAACTAATTGGCTATTTGAATACTGCTGCTGGGACATTCACAAGGTAGCTAAATCTTTCCCTTACCTTCAAAACTGGGAATAACAATAACTAACGTAGAGGATTGTTGTTTAGATTCAATCATATAATGTGTATAGAATCTCCTAACAAAGTGCCTGGCACACTTCTATCATGTGATGGGGGCAATTCAGGAAGGTTTGGATCTCAGTTTGAAGATATTGGAGAGAATGGTTCTGTTGCTCTATTTTTTTCCTCTATTTTTTTTTCACTTTCATTAAACTTGAATATTAAAAACATAAACTGAGAGAAGGCAAAGGGTATGAACAACTGGGATTGTACTGAATATCCTGTGTGAATGGACGGCTGGAATGTTGGGTGATTGTGTAACTGGACATCTATTCATTCATGTGTTCGCTCATCCGTTATTTGTTCCTTGGAAATATGTTCTGAGTGTCTGTGCTGGATTCCTTTCTGCCTCTCTGCTCTCCAGCCACTCAGTAAGTTCTTTCCTCTGTTTACACGTATTCCTTGTTGAGATCTCAGTTCAAATTTAGTTTTTTTAGAGCTAAGTTTGCTGGCCACCCCCCAAATCCACTTCATCCCAGATGAAAGCAGAACCCACAGACTTGGTAGGCAAAACCTGTGGATTATTGATTACATCAGTATCTACCTGTTGATTCCACTGAACTTTAAGCCTTATCAGGGTGGTACTGTGTCCATTTTTCTCACCACAGTTCCATAAGTGTCTGCTGACTGGCTGATTGAATGAGTGAACAGTGTTAGGCACTGTTTAGGTTTCCTTTTAAACTGATGGTGACTCCAACCTGCTTTAGTACCTGCTGGGCAAGTCATCTAAGGTGGATGAGTGAGTGTCCTCTGATTACAGGAGTGAGGGTGAGATAGCCCTGGGAGAGGATGGACCATAGGCCTAACCTTCTAAAAGCATCTTTGAACGGAACTGCCATCTTTACCACAAGGTCTTTTAGTGACTTTGGCTATGGAATAAAAATCAATCCTTTGCTCCCCATCTGACACATTTTCATTCTATCTATCTATCTATCTATCTATCTATCTATCTATCTCTTATTTCATCATTTGGAGCTAAAATCCTTCTTCACTTGTTTTGTTTGGTTTTATTTTTCTTTTTTGCCTTAGGAAGTAGTGATTATTAATTCTGAACATATTTTTTTCTATGCAAAACAACTTCCTCTGGTCTGGTCAGGAGTTAGGTTCACCTCTGTGTTTCTTTCAGCTTATTAGTAATAGGCATGATCAGTAGGATGGGTTGGGAAGCGATGGACAAATATGTTTTTAATATACATAGAATTTATTCTCTTAGCCTAAAAAAGCAAATTTAAGTGTACATATTTGTTAAATAGTCCTTGGATTGCTGAGAAGACCGGCTTTTGTGGTTGTTACTGTTAATATGTGAAAACAAGCAGCCTTTATCCGGACTTGCAATGTGCCCAGTGAAATAGTAACCACTCCTCTGCAATGAATACTTGCCTTGCTCTGCCTGGGAGTAGAGTTCTGCTGATCTGTGGCTGTGGCACCTTTGGGTTCACCGAAGAGAAGACTCTTGCTTGTTTCTCTCGGGAATATGAAGCAAGACCTTTTTCTCTGTATTGTCACTGCCCACCAGCTCTGAAAATACACCTCATTACACTAGACTAGAGGCCATTGGGGCAACAACACACGGTTTCGATATATGGGTGGATCTCCCACCCCTTTCCCGGAGGCTTGTAAGTCTGTGAGGTGAAGATAAAGTAAGCGAATCCCCATTAACTGATTTAACTGGAAACCTCAGAAGGCGCTTTCAGCATCCTGTATTAGAGGTATCATCTGTGGGTGCGATTTTTCATTTCTCTGTTTACGGCAACCTGGAATTTGACTTGTTTTGTTATTCACAACACTTGTTTGTACAGTGGTCTCGATAATTAAACCAAAATGTCACTAGATCCAAATGCCTTTCCATATCCACTTTCTTGTTGAAAGGTTTATCCCGCAGGAAGTAACCCAGTTTCTGCAAGTTCTGCTTTGCCTTAGGGAAGAAGAGGCACAGAAGCCAACTCATCTTTTCAAATGCTTTGCTCAAACTGTGGAACAATTAAAATTATTTATATCCATCCATGCCACAGAAGTAACGAGATGATTAAAATATACTTAATGAGTTTGCATTTTCCAGTTGTTTGACTTGATGTAGCAAAACATATATATGATTTTAATTATTGTTTTGGCTTCAGAAAATGTCTGTTTTTTTAAAAATCAGCAGGGTTCATAAGAGAGTTGATATGTTGACTTGTTGATTCTTTCCTTAGACTTAGCAATTAGAATAATATGTGGTGGTGAGGAAATAATTTAACAAATTTATTTAAACGTGTTAGAGGTTTCAAAAGACTGTAATGCCAAGGTCTTTCTCTCTTTTTTTAATGTAATCTTTAAACCCACAGGGTCCAGTGAATAGGATAGCATAATTCACATAGTATTTAGAGGCAATTGTGTAGTGGAGGAGGAAATGTATTTGCTTCCTCCCCTTTCTCTATCTCATTCTCATCCTGGTAGATTAGAGGAGGCTGCATAGGTGGAGGCTAATCCCACCTTCTGTGCCCTGGCACCTATTTCCCCCTGAGACTCAATTCAGCAGTTACTCCTCCTTCCTGTTTCTTCAACCTCTGCCATGATTGACTCTCAGCCTAAAAAGTACTCCTGTCCCTCCATGAGTATACTCCAAAACATATTCTTACCTCTGATCCAGCAATCACATTCCTCTACTTAAGTGAGTTGAAAACTTATGTCCATACAACAATTGGCACATGAATGTTAATTGCAGTTTTATTCATAATTACCAAAATTTGGATGCAACCAAGCTCTGCTACAGAACGTCAGTGGATAAATGAACTGCGATACAGTCAGACAATGGAATATTACCACTAGAAAGAAATGAGTTATCAACTCATGAAAAGACATGGAAGAACCTTAAATACATATTACGAAGCAAAAGAAGCCAACCTGAAAAGTCTATGTACTTTATGAGTCCAACTATATGACATTCTGGGAAAAAATAGAGCTATGGAGACAGTAAAGGGATCAGTGGTTGCCAGGTGTTGTTGGGGAGCGAGTGATGAATAGAGAGAGTGCAGATTTTTAAGGCAGTGAAACTACTATTTATGATATTATAATGATGGATACATGCCATTATACATTTTTCAAAACCCATAAATGTACAGCACCAAAAGTGAACCCTCATATAAACTATGGACTTTGGGTGATAATGATGTGCCAGTATTACATCAGTTGTAATAATGTACCACTCAGGTTCAGGATTTGATAGTGAGCAAGGCTCTGTATATGTGGGAGTGCAAGTGTATAGTAAGTCTCTGTACCTTCTGCTCAATATTGCTAAACTGTTCTAAAAATCATTTCCTTCTTTCAGCCTCTACCCTCTGCCCCTGTACTACCTCCTTCTTTCCAGCTAGAACCTCAGTTTTCTGACAGCCCAATAAAACCAACCAGCAAAACCTGCTCTCTTGTATTTATCATAGTAACCCCTGTGACTACTATCCTTTCTTCCCTGGCTTATCTCATTCATCTATTTCTTATGCAGACATCTTAGCAGTGTCTCTATGCCTGTTGGTTTCAGTTTCTCCTTTCCATCTGAATCATTGGTCATCAACAATGTGGCTTCTTCCATTCTTACCCACACTGACAACGCAGTTAACAGTAACTTAATGTTGTCAAATCTAATGGGCATATTTTGGTCCTTACTTTATTTGAACTCCTGTTAGCATTGGCACTTCATACTAATCTTCTTAGAACTCCTTTGTCTTTTTTTTTTTTCTGGTACCTTCTCTCCCCAAACATGTTGATGTTGACTCTTTCTTCTCAGTGTCCTTCAAAAATACCCTTCTGCTTCTATCTGGTGTTGTTGCCCCATGCCCCATGACCCAAGGCTCTGTCTGTAACCCAACTTTTTTTTACACAACATATTTTGTCTGAACTAGCAACAACTTGAGAATGTTCTTTTGAGGAATTCTTCTTAAATTCAGATTATTCTCAAGTCTACATCTTTGCCCCTAATTTCTCCTCTTAACATGGGAATCCAGCTTCTTCCCAATGAAGAACCTCTCCATCTGGAGGCTCTGTATTTACTTTGAATTCAACATGTTTAAAGTTTATCTCAATCTGCTCCTCCCACGCAGCTGGTCCACCTTCCTCTATCCACCATCTCCTAACTTCTCTGGCTCATAGGCTTGTTGTGAGGGTGAAGGCAGTCAATATGTGAACATGTTTAGCACAGAGCCTGGAAAAATGTAGATTTCAAGAAATATTTGCCATTATTACTATTGCTATGCTTATCTCACTTAGTGATATCACTGAACCACGCTCCCAAGCCAAAATATTGAAAGTCATCACAAATCTCATTTGCCATAAGTCTCACCTTCTCCTCCACAACCAAATAACTACAAGATCTGGCCTTTGCCTGCTTGTCCAGCTTTCACTCCCACCATTCCCTGCATCATGAGCTTTGTTCGAGGAGGACTCGGATATTTGAGTCTTTTTTTCTGTCTCTTTTCTCTTTCTCTTGTGGAGTCCTCTATGTTTCTAGTGATCTTCCTTTCTTTCCTTACCTGCTTTATTTTCTGTTGCTTCTTTACACTCAGTTCAGCATCTTCTCCTTCCTCTCAATCCTTAGTGTGATTTAGATGCCTGTTCTTGGATTTCACACAATGTTCTATGCGGTCCTGTATTCCATACAGCCTTCCACACTGGACTGTGTGAGTTACAAGGACTATGTCTTATTCATCTTTGTTTTCCTTCCACTCGGCAGAGTACCTGGTGTATAGTGTGTATTCAATAAATATTTGTTGAACTAAACTGTTGATTTAGCTTAGACATTGGACATTTAATTTAGACAACTTCAAAACCTTATGCTGTGTCTCCTCATATGTTTCAGAACCCACCTGTTTTAACTTATAAAACTATAGATAAATCCCCATTAAATGTTATTCGTGTTATAGCCCATGTATATTTTGAAAATTAAAGAGAAGACTTTTTCAGATACTGATCTTCCTATTTTTAACTTGACGATCAAGTCATCAAATTACACGTTTAAGCTGGTAGAGAATTTGACAGGTTCTAAAATAGAGTCCTCAGGTTCCATATATTCATTTAATCAGTAAGTACTACTGAGTGTGGCCTCTTCATAAAGTTTTTTTTTATTTTACTTAAAAAAAGGGTTTGCAATTTTTCTTAATTACAACTGTAGTGAAGCTTATTATAGTACTATTAGAAAGCATGGGAATTTACAGAGAAATAAAACAAAAATTAGCTATAATTCTACCACTAAAGATAATTACTGTTATAATTTGGTGCATGATCTGCCAGGATTTTCAATAGTTTTTCTTTGCAAGAATGCTACCATTCAAGTACACTTTTGAAGTCTGTTTTATTTTTCTCTTAGCAATATAAGAAAAACATTTTTCCATGTTAATAAAGATTTCCCTCTAATGTCATTTCTAATTTCTTCTTGGTATTTTATTGTGTGGGTATAAACCCTTATTATCTAAACATTAAAATCATTTACTGCTCTGGCTGGGTAGCACAATTGGTTAGAGTGTCATCCTGATATGTCAAGGCTGCTGGTTCAATCCCCGGGCATGGTATATTCAACAATCGACCAATGAATGCATAAATAACGGGAACAACAAATTGATCACTTTTTCTCTCCCCTTTCTTCTCTCTGTAAAATCAGTCAATAAAATAGATATATTAAAATTGTTTACAAAAGTTGTAATGAAAAATGTATGCACGTCTCTTTGCTATATTATCTGTTTAGATATTATTTGCATGATAGGGTGCTTACACACATATGTAAGTATATAGTTTACCATACAAATACATTTTTGAATGTTCTCTTGTTTATGTGGATGTGTCTCTTGGAACACTGACAAAAATGGGCCACAGTGATTCATGTCTTTCAATTTTGCAGCTGAGATAAAAATATTATTGCTTTGTAGACTTCTGGTGCTAATTTGCAAATGACTCATTTATGTAGGGTTGGTAGGATGTGTAATGCAGTGGAAGTATTTGGCCCATCCTTTGTGGAAGGCAGAAGGATGTTTTAAAGCACCAAGAGGGAAGCACATATAGTTTCCATGGTCACTAGTTTCTCATTGTTCTTCCTTATTGTGATTTTGTTTGGTATCATTAATCCCTCCCACCCATTTAATCATGAATTAATGATGGCTCTTGGGTACGTTTTCCTTTTTGTGTGGATTTCTTTCTTATAAAGCAATCTCTGTGCTATACAGAAACACATAATGAGCATATTGCTAAATTGCATTTAAAAATGGGCTATTGTTTCAAAATGAACTTTAAAATATGGGAAGTCTCTGAAGTGTAGGAAAAGATGAAAGGGGTGGATTAAATGAGACATGGCCACCACAGGGGACATTCTAACTGCATAGAAATCCCAGAAATCTCAATGAAATCACTACATAATTTACACATGTTTATAAATAATCCATCTCAACCTTTTTCTTTAAGGATCCCATTTTCAAGTGCATAAAGTAACCGATCCTGGTGACCCAACACCAGCGTGAGATGGGAAAGTGTGTTTTTAGTTTAAAAAATGACTTCATGGCTTGTGGTCAATGGAATATTTGCCAGTCTCTTTATCAAGGCAAAGGGACATTAGAAAATGCACAGCCTTTGATCATTTATTAATGCACCATGCTCTGAGCCTCTTAAAATAATTTTAGCACTCAGGAATGGGCTTATGAGAATGGCAGATGCTTGTGAGGGTGGCTGAACTGCACTTTGAAAAGTGCTTTTACCATCCTGGCTGAACAGTACTCCACAATCCTTTCCCTTGCTGGAATTAGACACAGATATCATTATTACAACTCCAGTTTTCCTAGTGGGATAAAAGCTAGCAGAGGAGATAAAGGGTAATGATTTGTTCCTTGAATGATTCAGAGTCTGCAAAGAGAGGGAATACTAGGGTCTGAGGCCGAATTCCAGCTACCCACCATCCTGCATTCCACGCCTCAGAAGTAACTTCAGGTATTAAAGAACACAGCTTTCCCTCCATTGTTGGATGAGGGTCTTGCCTTAGCCAGGATAGGAGCCTCACATGTGCCTAAAAACTGGGGATTAGCCTTTTGGTGACCAGACATACTCATCCCTATCTTCCCCGGGAGTTATTCTGTGGGTGAAGAGATCATTCATCATCAGTGAAAACACAACTCACTTGTCTTTTCACACACAGGATCGGTCTCCCAAATGTGCACATCTGGAAATCTTATCTAGGCCTGCGTAATGGCCAGTGTTTAAGCATAATCTGTGTGTAAGTGAATTCAGCTGAGAGGGACTTTGCCTTTCAGCTTTTGCTGTCTGAAGCCTTGGCACTACCGACCTCTCTTCTGTTAAGTTTTATCGTCTGTGCAAGAAAATTAATAGGAGCTGGACAAGAAGCTCTAAACCAATGATTTTACAATGAATATGGCTGTGCTTCTTGCCTTGAAATCATGTAGACTGTACAGTACCCCTAGATAGCTCAGCAGCTTTCCAGGCTGTGAGTCAGCTTTTTGGATTAGAATGTCTTCTGATTTCAGGGGACGGGGTGTCCCTGAGGAAGGGTGGACATTGCACAGGGACCCAGAATTGATATTTTTGTGTATTATGGATGAAGAGTGTTTCGGCTGACTTGTGTAGATTATCTCAATTAATCCCTACAGAGTCTTGAGAGGGGCGTTAGTACCCAGATTTATAGATGATATTCAAAGGGTGAAGTGACATACCTAAGAAGTAACAGAGATTGAAGACCACCTTCAGTCTTCATGAGTTTTTCTTACAGTTTCTTTCACAAATATTTTCTCTTTGGCTCAAGACTTTACTGATGGGTGTGTGTTGACTTCTTTTCTCACTAGATAAAATGATCAGAGGGCCATTTATGCCAATAGAAATGGTATATATGGCAAGATCATATGGAAATCCCTGGGGGATGGCTGCTGGTTTGCCTAGTAGTAGATGATGTCATCGGGGATCCACAGGAAGGCATCACACATTTCCCTGCCTTCCTCTTGGTTTCCATGTGAATGGTCATTGCTGGCCTCATCAGTGTTTGGTGTCATCACAAGCCCCTTATCAACCAGCACTGCATATAATGTTGACAATGGTTTTGCAGAGGTCCTGAGTCTTTATTGAAAGCCCAGAGTCCCTGAAGAATGGCTGGTAACAGTGGAAAGAAACTGCCTCTAAAGCAGCGGTTCTCAACCTGTGGGTCACGACCCCTTTGGGGGTCGAACGACCCTTTCACAGGGGTCGCCTAAGACCATAGGAAAACACATATATAATTACATATTGTTTTTGTGATT
The DNA here is from genome assembly GCF_000327345.1 of Myotis davidii. Taxonomy (NCBI): domain Eukaryota; kingdom Metazoa; phylum Chordata; class Mammalia; order Chiroptera; family Vespertilionidae; genus Myotis; species Myotis davidii. The sequence goes on from NW_006296540.1 coordinate 1,523,330, forward strand.
GATCACTATGCTTTAATTATGTTCAATTTGTAACAATGAAATTGGGGTCACCACAACATGAGGAACTGTATTAAAGGGCCGTGGCATTAGGAAGGTTGAGAACCACTGCAAAGGGAGTCTTGCTACATCTTGCTGACTCTGCACCTCTTAGAAAACAGAGAATGCTTTCATTTTATCAGGATGTTATTCACTGTATTACTTAGAGTTTGGGCTCAAGCAGATCTGAGTTTAAACTGTGGCTCTGCCACGTCTAGGCTCTGTGCCCATGGCAAGTTGTGTAACTTCCGGCACTTGTTTCTTTATCTGTAAAATGGGGACATCCCTAATTCCTCACCTATAGGACTATTTTAAGGTCAAATAAAAAAGTGATGGTAAAGGACTTAGAACAGTGCCTGGCAATGTTGATGTTCATTGTTATTTTAGTCTTTAAATATTAATTCAAGCGATTCTAGAGAATGTTTATGAAAATATTAAGCAGAAACAGCAGAGCAAGATGCTTACTATTGTTGAAACTCTATAAAAATAGGAGTGACTACAAATGAAGGCAGAATAGCTTAACCACTTATATCTTGTAGAATCTGACAGGCCTGGGTTAAAAACTTGGCCCAATTTATCTCTGTGTGACCTTAGGGGTTTTTTTTTCCTTAATCATTCTATGCCTGGTTCCCCATTTGTAAAATGGCATTAATTATAGTGCTAGCATTCTCAGGGTGCTTTAAGGATTAAATGATAGGCTCTATGAAGTTCTTCGCACAGGGCCTGATACATAGCATGGGATCAATACACATTAAATATTGCAAGGCAACAAATGTATTGTTGTGCCAGTGTGATGAGATGGTCGGCATTTTAATTTAAATACATTTCACTAACAGTTCTTTTACATATGTTATTTCAGTATAAAAGTGGGAATCCCGACCAGAATTATTGCAATCCAAGTCTGTCCTTAGAACTGGGATTCAAAATGACATTTAAACTGTCAATATTTACAACCCCTGACACCTGTGATCATTTTTAGTGGATCCGGCCTAAAAATATCCAAGGAAGTCGATCTTGTGACAACCCAGACTGGAGATGACAAATCAAAGGAAACAAAAAGGGGAAATAGATTGTTCTTTGTACATATGGAAACATGATTGGTGTTTGGGAATATACTTTTCCAGATGAGGAAGTTGAATTATAATGAGAACCTCATTCAGTTCCCCGTGGGAAGAGAGATGACAGGGCCATCCCTGTGAGTGGGAAAGTGAAGGAAGCAGGATGATGACCCGAATAATGTCATCAGCATCGATTAGGCCCACTGAGGTCCCGTGAGGTATGCGCTTCTCTAAGTCTCCAAGCCCCTCACACAGAATCGGTGTGTCAGAGCCAGGAGCGACCTTAGCAAACACCTTTTTAGGCCTCTCATTTACAGAGCAGTGGAGTGAACCGCCCTGTGTGCGGCTAATAAGTGGAATAACCACTGCTTCAGCTTTCTCTGACACCTCCTAATCTAGCTCACTCTCCACTGTTAGGGGCCTCCCTGCTCAAGGCAGGTTTGAAGAAATTACCTTGTGGAGGGAGGCACAATCAAAAAAGAAATGAAGATAATGTAGGAACCTAGGAAAATTCCTAATCTGCTTTGATCTTCAGTTGCCTCAACTGCACTGGGCTGAAAGGATTCAATTTAAAAACTCTCCATAGCATCAGGAGATGATGATAAAAATTAACAAATGTTGGGGCTTAGATGGGCCAGGTATGGCTCTAACTGCTGCCTTACATAATATCTCATTTAATCTTGAGAAAAACCCTAAAAATTGGATACTATCTTTATTCCCATATTATAGATATTATAACCAAAGCTTAAAGATGTAAAATTAAATGCCTAGAGTCATATAGTTAGAAGGTGATACAGTGAAATGTAATGGGGGTTCTGACTCCAAAATGCACATTCCCAATTGCAGTTGACCCTTGAGTAACACAAGGGTTAGGGATGCTGCTGCTCACAGTTGAAAATTTGCGAATAACTTTTGACTCCCCCACACCTAACTACAGTCAACGCTCAGTATCCGTGGAGGTTGGTCCCAGGAACCTGCCTCCAGTGGATACCAAAATCCAAGGGTGCTTAAGTCCCTTATATACAACATGGCATAAAACAATGCATACAGTTGGCCCTCTGTATCCAAGGATTCCCAACATGAATTGAAAATGTTGTTTTCAATCCACTTTTTTTTTTAAAATTTATGAATGTGAAATCTGGGTATACAGAGGGCCACTGTATATTTCCTGAAAAATATCCGCATATAAGTGAACCCACACAGTTGAAACCTGTGTTGTTCAAAACATGCCTTTGAATGAATAGGGAGAAGAAGGCTCCCAAATTAAAGCATAGTAGCAAGGGAGGCTTTCCCCTTCAGAGAGGAGAAAAAGGAAAGACACTGCTTGTGTAGTGCCAGCTATGCGCCAAGTACTTTGCCATTTGACTTGCATAGCTCTCTCAGTGAAATCTTACCATACCCCATGAAGCTGCGTGCAGTTGTTGTTTCATGGATACCTTCAGGGACACCCAGAGAAGTGACAAAGGAAAGGTTAGAGGTAAGGTTTAACTTAAATCTATTGGTCACTATGGTCCATGCTCCTCCTATATCACACTACCTTCCTGACATGTTAATTTTATCGTTTTACATCTCTTAACCACACGGAGACTAGCACACATTCCCGATGCACATCCTCACATCTCTCCCCACAAACACACACGCTCCCTTACTGCTTCCCCTTCCCCTCCCATTCTCTTTCACCTCCAGTGTGTCCTCTGATGAGTCCTCTGCTACTGCACACGATGATTAGCTTTATTCTTAGGGATGTATGAGGCTGTAGAGACAACCTGTGCTGATGGAGATTCCAAACCACTGCACAAATGCACTGGGTCATTTATTCATCTCCACTGATCTGGGGACTAGATATGCACAGAGAGAAAGTAGTGAGTCCTTGTAATGACACCGGGTGAGCTTGCAGAGCATACTCAGGTCTCTGAACAGGTGCTGCAGCTGAGCCCTGGGGAATCACATGAAGACATTGAGTTCACCCCAAAGATTGTAGGTGTCCCCAGACGGTAAGTAGGAGCTTCTCCTTCAGATCCCAGTGCTCGCTCTCAGGCCGGCTTCTGGCCTCAGATCATTAGACCAAGAAAGAAAAGCCTGGCTTGTAATTTGCATTGAGGTATGTGGATTTTTGTATGTTGTTGTCATTCGTTCAATCACTCATTCATTTCTCCAGGAAGTATTGAATGTCTATTGTGTGAAAGACACTGTGTGAAGTGCTAAGCTTACACCAGTGAACCAGATCCAGGCCCAGGGCTTGTATACAGAGCTAGCAGTTGAGATGCACTGTTTTATCACCTTTTAATCTGTTGTGACTCAGTTGATGGACAACCTTATGTATAACTGTTATTTTACCCCTTTGCAAAATTACTAGTAGAGTTATGCTAGTGTGTTACAACACTCTGAGCAAGGAGGGATGGAAATTAGTACACATGGACCATCCGTTATCAGCCAACCTCCTCCATACAAATTGCAGTGCAGGGCCCTATATTAAGTGTTTGACAAACTCCAAGCCACTTAGCTGTCTTTTTTGCTTGAGCAATTTGATCAGCTTACCATGACTATTGTCTGAAGCAGGAGTCAGAGCCCCCCTTCCCAGAAGTCACACACTATTCACTCACAGCTTGATATTCATGCCCTTAATGGGAGGCCATGTGGTACAACAGAAGGAGGAACCAAGCTCTGAACTCAGATGTTTCTGCATCCTGTGCCTGCCACATATTAGCAGGTGATGAGGGACAGAGCCTCATTCCTTCCTCTGTAGAAGGGGATTGCAATAACCGCCGCTGAGGTCTGCTGGAACAATTATGTGAGATACACGATATAAATGTTCATTCCCTGCACCTCAAGCAGGTACTCAGTTTCACATCAGTTCTTTTACAACCAAAGCATATTTGGAAATATGTGACTTGTGGTATAAAAGTCCCGCTGAACTGGGCCCAGTTTCCTCTCCAGACTGATGCATATACAGTGAATTGCATATACACGCAATCCCAATGTATTCTACAGACCTAACGCTGTCCACCAGAGTGGGGATTCTTGAGGGCTGGAACCACAGCCAATTTGTTCTTGTATCTCTGGAGTCTAGCTCAGTTCTGGTCTGCCATGTTGTAGGCATTTAATAACGCTTGTTAAATTAAAGACGTCTCAATCTCAGAACACCACTGCTCTATGCCAAGTGCCTCAATGACTTTATTTTATGATGACATTTATTCTCTTCAACATCAGATTAGATCTTCTCTCCCGAGTCTTTTTCATTTCTAGAGCTGTTAACTTTTTTAAAAAAATAATAATTTAGAAAGACTTTGTATTAAGGATACCTTTTAAAGCCACTTGGCTTCTTGAATTACAGCCATTTGATTATATGGCTAAAAGTGATACTATGAAGTCTTGCAGCTTGCTGGGAAAACCCATAAGGCTCATACTTGGTTATAAAATCGGGTTTGCTAGAATTGGAACAGAGCTGTGTCAGCAGAGTTTCTTTAGTGAGAAGGTAATTTTAACTGAATATCTGCATTATTTTGTTTACTCAGGGTCTAAGTGTGCGACTGCTTCTTCATGTTTCATTCAGTCACATTAAACCCTTATTGTAAAGCATTTTATTCAAACACAGCATTTACAAAAATTGAGTGAATTCCAAGTGCTAGGAAGTAAACATTGTTACATTATTTCTATTTTAGGGATAAGAAAACTGAGGCTGAGATGAAAATGAGGATAGGTCAACAAAAAGCCCATGAATCAATACAATACCATTTAGGGTTAACTAGGGAAAAGGCTCGTGTAAATTGCTGAAAAGTCTGAATATGTATTATGAAAATACTGCATTATTATTTTCTTTTTTTAAAAAAATATTTTATTGATGTTTTACAGAGAGGAAGGGAGAGGGATAGAGAGTTAGAAACATCGATGAGAAACATTGACCAGCTGCCTCCTGCACGCCCCCTACTGGGAATGTGCCCACAACCAAGGTACATGCCCTTGACTGGAATTGAACCTGGGACCCTTCAGTCCGCAGGCCGACGCTCTATCCACTGAGCCAAACCGGTTTTGGTGCATTATTATTTTCAATGGCATAACATACAGAAAAAATGCTTCCTTATTATGTTCTACATTATAAATTATCTTATAGTAAGAAAGAGTGATTGAAAACTAATTTGTTTTTATGGAACATTGATTCTATAAGTGGAACAGTCACTAAAATAATAAAATACGTAGATATGATAAACTTCTGAGTTTCCCCCATATCACAGAGATTAAGAATAGAGGAACATTAGTTGATTAATAATTATAACAGATATTAAAATCATAATGGAAGGCTGTTGTGGCCTTAGGTCAAGCGCCAAGGATTGCCTGGCTTCAGCCATGTGTCCAGCTCGGTGTGAAGTCTGAGGACAGCCAATGCAGGAAGAAGTCAGAGCAGAGTACAAGGACCCGTATGGGATAATGTTGGTCCCATAAGTTAAGTTGGGCCCTAAGGAGAATGGCTTCTTTCCTAAAACTATTCAGATCAAATATCCTGGAAAGAAAGAAAAGTAAGGCCTATTCTTCCTATTTTTTCCAATCCTACACCGGAGTTTTCTCTTTCTCATCCATTGGAGAGAAGGGCATCCAAAACAAATTAGGAAGTGGTGCTGGGGATACATCGAGAAAGGTGTCTTCCACAGGACTTAGAGCTGAACTAGCCTAGGCCCAGGCCCTTGCCCTTGCCATGCATTCAAGAGAACCTAGGTGGTGCTGGTAGTGGAACAGAGTTGGGGGGAGAGAGAGAAAGAGAGAGAGAGTTTTTTTCCATTGATTTTTTTAGAGGTGTGTGGGGAAAGAGAGAGAGAGAGAGAGAGAGAGAAAGAAGAGAAGAGAAGAGGAGGAGAGGAAGGAGAGGAGAGAGGAAGAGGAGAGAAGAGAAGAGAAGAGAAGAGAAGAGAAGAGAAGAGAAGAGAAGAGAAGAGAAGAGAAGAGCGAAGAGAAGAGGAGAAAGGGAGAATAAATTGAACCTTGGGTATTCTTCCCACTCAGATACAATAAAGAAACAAAAAAACATAGTGAGGTCAAACTAGAAACAAGGGGTATTTAATTTTAGTAAGTGACTCCACATAACCGTATAGTGCCAAGAAATTTGTAAAGCCTGATCTTGCCAGAGTGGGTCTCCTTCCTCTTGGGATGCAGTAAAGGGGAGGTCTCATAGAATTCCCCTTGGAGGCCACACTATAACCATTTACATTTTCTCAGCAGGGATGGAGTGGGTACTATTATTAGACTCATTTTATACTGTTTCTCAAAGAATTTAGAAAATTTTCCCAATTCACAGTTAGTAAACCATGGAGATTCAAACATAACACTGTGTGACTCAAAAAATGCAATCCCATATCTGGCACAATTCCAGTGCCACAGTTCCTCATTGTGTGACTCCAGACAAATAAATAGTTGCTGAATAAATAAATTTTCAGTGAAAATACCCTGTATCTCAGACTGAGGATAGGTAAGCCCCATTTCTTAGGGTTGCTATAAAAATTAAATGATATAGTTAAATGACCAGCTATAGATGAAAGTTTAGTAAGACTTGTAAAGGGCTGAACTAAACTCTTTCTGAAAGAAAGAGGAGTTAGGACTAATTTTTTTCTTAATGCATAACCTTTGAAGTAGATGTCAGAAAGAGCAAGTGTTGCCCTAGCCGGTTTGGCTCAGTGGATAGAACATTGGCCTGTGGACCAAAGGGTCCCAGGTTTGATACTGGGCATGTACCTTGGTTTCAGGTTCCTCCCTGACCCAGGCCCTGGTCAGAGATTGTGCAGGAGGCAACCAATTAATGTGTTTCTCTCATATAGATGTTTTTCTCTGTCTTTTCCTGTCTTTTACAATCTCCCTAAAAAATCAGTGGAAAAGTATCATCTGGTGAGGATTAACAGAAATAATAAGTGTGCTTTCACTGTCTATAATTAAGAATCTAATGAAAGCCCTAGCCGGTTTGGCTCAGTGGATAGAGCGTCGGCCTACTGACTCAAGGGTATGCACCTTGGTTGCAGGCACATCCCCAGTAGGGGGTGTGCAGGAGGAAGCTGATCAATGTTTCTCTCTCATTGCTGTTTCTAACTATCCCTCTCCTTTCCTCTCTGTAAAAAATCAATAAAATATATTTTTAAAAAAAGAATCTAATGAGGAATCAGACTGGACATTCCTCTTTGAGTTGACTCTGAAGATCTTGATACTCTTATGTTAATATACAAATGGGTGCTTTTAAGGGGCTTGCAAACACTTAGTTCTCTAAAGAAATATAAAAATTCTTCCCTGCACATGATTATCTTACCTGCATGATTCTTTTCTTTACGAAATACAAAGATACCAATTTATAGGTGAATAATTACACTTGTGAAATAAAAATAGCATTGCTGAATCTTTGCTTCCTGCGTGAAAACAAACCTACCTAGAATTTAATTGCAAACAAAGAAGTGATTCCCAGATGAAGCACCACAGACCCTCTAAGGTGCCCCTGAGGTCAGGTGATTCCAGTGGATCTTCTTGTGTATGAAACCTGCTTGGTGCAGTGCTTGGCATGGGTCCGTCAGTGTTTGCTGTGAACCCTTTCAGTAAGACTTGATGCCTTTCAAAATTTCCAGCTTCATTGTGGTGTTTAAATTATGACGGAATTTGGAGAGATTTGGCAGAACTGCTCAAAAATATTTATGGTTTCATCAAGACTTACCTAGATAATTCAACCCAGGAGTCTAAACATATATCCTATATGTTAAACTTGACACCAATATCCCCTTTTTTTATAGGGCACTCCTCCACTTTTTCCTGCACCCCATCCTTAATCCCAGCAGATTACCTCATACTTTTCATACTTACCCTCATACTTACTTTCCCTGAGCAAACTAAAAATATATCTTGAAGAATTTTATTTTAACATAAATACACTCTCTTTCATTTGCCATACTTTTATTTTGTCTCTTGAAAGGACGCTTTTTATCTTCACTTTTTAATCTTTGCTCCACAAAACACCTCAATTTTCACAGCTGAACTGTGAGAAAACACAGAAAAATTAGCACATTTTATTTGGAGCCAACTGATAACAAGGCCAACAGAAACCTAAGGTGCTAATCTGTTCTTCTCTCCTTTTTAATCAGCATCATCATTTATCTATGTCACCCAAGGTGGGAGCAATACCTTTGGGAGCACAGTTAGTCTTCAGACTTGATAAGAGAACTTTGTAAGATGCAATGCAGATTCCAATATTTTATTCATGGTTTTCATACTTCAAGTCATTACTTCAGTTACCTTCCATTCAAGGCAGCAAGTTCATGTACATGATGCATTTGTTTGCTAATGGCTCTAACAATGGCCTGGCATGGCTGGAGGTAGTCTCTGGCAAGCAATATTAGTCTCTTGTTTGGAGATGCAATCATATGAAAAGGCTAATTCAAAGGGACATAAACTATTTGAGGGAAGGTGGCCAACAAAATTACATTTCTAAAATGTGAATTGTAAGGATCAGAATGAAGCTCACTCTAAACATTATAGTTCATAACCTTATTTTTGTAACATTTTATCTGGATGGATATAAATTAATCTTACTGCGATATCTGGAGCATTCTTATGTATAAAACATTGTTCTGGAAGATCTATTTTGGAATCAGTCATGTCAGTAATTATCTGTGTGATCTTAATTAATTTAATTAATTTCTTTGAATTTTAGACTCCAGATTATGCATGCTTTGATAATAGATGCCCAGAAAATACTGTTGAGTTAAATGTGTTAGAATTTAAGATCCCCGTCCATCCAAAATTCTATCTGGCAATGATTCAAACTGATAGTCTCTTTTGTCTGTTTTCTCTATTTCTGTTCTCATTCTTTTAGTTCAGACCACCATCCTTTCTCTCTAAAATTAGGTCAACTGTTGCCTGTTTTCCTACTTGTGATACGGCCCCTCTGTTAGTGTCTCCTTTACAAGGCAATGAGAGTGGTCTTTCTGAAGCACACTTTTGATTGTTCACTTTCATGCTTAAGATTTCTGCCATAGGTTGAATGTTTGTTTTCTCTTCAATTCATATGTTAAAATCCTACTCCCAATGCAATGATATGTGGAAGTAAGGCCTTCAGGATGTGATTAGGTCATGAGTGAGGAACCCTCATGAATGGAATTAATGCCCTTATAATGGGGATCCCAGATGCTAAACTTTACATCTCTGTGACTATTTTGTAACCACCAATTTTTACATAATATTGTAATAACTATCTATGGCCCAGGTGGGTGCAAGACTTATTAGAGGGATCACTTTCTTCAATTATATAAATGTCTAACCACTGTGTGCTACACCTGAACCTAATATAAGAGTATTGAATATCAACTGTAATTGAAAAAAATTAAAATGATGTTTGAAATACCCTCAAAAAAGTGGGCACTCCAGAGAGAACCCTCACCCCTTCTGCCATGGGAAGACACAATGAGCAGATAGCCAACTATGAAAAAGGAAGCAGGTGCTCACCAATACCTAATCTTGCACTTCCCAGGCTCTAGAACTGTGAGAAGTAAATGTTTGTTGTTTAAGCCACCTTGATATGATATTTTTGTTACGGCACCTCAAGTAGACTATGACAGTTTCTCTGTTGTCCTCACTAAAAAGTACAGTTTGTTTGCCATGGGTTAGAATTAGCTCCAGTTCACTATTTCAGCTTTATTTTGTGACCACTCCTTTCCTTCGAACACTTTGAAATTCTATTGTTTTCTAGATATTTTTTCACCCCTGGGTCTTTGCAAATGACACACCCACTGCTTAAAACATGAGTCTCTTCCTCTTGACAAGCTGGCTCTTCCTATTCATTCTTTAGATTGTAATTTGCAAGTTATTTTCTCTACAAGGCTTTTTGCTGATATTCTGAATTTGGTCTCCTGTGATAGTCTTTTTCTCACCCATCTTAGCAAGTTTTAAATTGTAATGTAATAGCCCATTTCTTTGTCTGTGATTGTCCCTAGACTGCAAGTTATAATGAGGGATAGAAATTACATCTGTCTTGAGCGGTTGAATCACTTGTTCCTAGCAAAGTGTTTCACAAATTATCTGTTTGTTAAAAGGATTAATAAATGAAATACACGAAAGGATTTTGTTTAAGTTCTTTCACTCATTTTCTATTGAACATGGAGGCAAATTTGTTACTATGCATGGTTTCAATTTGGACCCCATCAGATGTAAAATGTGTTTTTATATGTACAGAGAAAATAGGATAATATGTTTACTCTAGAGAATAAGTATGCATCTTATCACTTAATAGAAAGAGAACAAAGAGAAATATGTAAGTATTAAGAGATTAACAAGTAAATTGTTTTTTTTCTTATTAATTACCATGCAAGCATATTAAGCTAAAAATGGTATGTCTTTGATTATCCTTTCATACCTTAAATTGTATTAATAGGCTCTCTGGAGTGCGAAATGAACAGAATTATGCGCTTTGGGGGGGAAAATAGTCACTTTCTAATAATGAACTAGTTTGTAGGACATTACCATCTGTGGAGGAAGTTATTAGTAAAAAAGCAGAGATTAAACCAAACCTTAATGTTCTTTTGTTTAATATGTTCAGAAAAAGAAACTCAAAACAATAGTTTCAGATGGCATATGCAGGTTGTTTTTAGGTTCATTACCAGGCCCAGAAACCCATATGAGGATGAGCATGAGGGAATGCTTAAATTATATTTCAGTATAGTGAGTTGTGTTTCTTCCCATAGATATTTCTTGAATGATTGGTTCACTGGATTAATATTTTGAGGGCAGAACAAAAAGGATTGGCTAATTAATTGGATGTGATGTCATAGAAAGAAGTGGTCAAAGATGCCTGTAATTTCTGGCCTCAGCAAATAGACAGACACCATTGCTAACAACAGGGAAAGCGAAGGCTGACGATAACAGATTTGGAGGAGAAGATCAGAAACTCAGCTGCAGACATGCTAAGGTTGACATTTTGATCAGACACAGGCAAGGGGAGATGTTGCATAGGCAAGGGGCAGCGGGTCTGGACTTTGGGAAAAAAGCTGTACCAGAAATACAATGTTTATAAGTGTTTGAGACTCATTGGCATGCGGATACTACTTTATTTTTATTCAGTGGTTTGTTTTTTATTGAATTTATTGGGCTGACATTGTTTAATAAAATTATATAGGTTCCAGGCATACAATTCTACAACACAACACATCATCGGTATATTGTATAGTGTGTTTACCACCCCAACTCAAGTCTCCTTTCATCACCATTTATGCCCCCGTTACCCTCTTCTACTTCACCCAACCCCGTTCCCTCTGGGAATCACAGTACTGTTATTTATGTCCAGGAGTGTTTCTTTTTTATTAATTTTCTTAGTCCCTTTACCTTTTTCACCCAGCCTCCAAACCCCTCTCCCCTGGTAGCTATCAGTCTGTTCTCTGTATCCATGAGTATGTCTCCACTTTGTCAGTTTATTTTGTTCATTAGATTCCACATATACGTGAAATCAAGTGGTACTTGTCTTTCTCTAGCTGGATTATTGTAATTAGCATAATACTCTTCAGGCCCAACCATGTTGGAGTTCTTTCTTTTTTACAGCTAAGTAGTATTCGACTGTGTAAATGTACCACAGCTTTAAGAAAACACCATTTTTAGATATTTTTTATTGATTTTTAGAAAGAGAGGGAGAAAGAAAAACATTGATGTGAGAGTGGAACATCGATCGGCTGACTCTTCTACTCCTCTTATTAGGGACTGGGCTGGAAACGCACGTATGTGCCCTAGGCCTAGAATTGAACCAGCAAACTCTTGGTGCGTGGGATGACACCTAACCAAACTGAGCCATACCAGCAAGGGTTACTATAACTTTTCTTTTCTTTTTTTCTCTTCTTTTCTTTTCTTTTCCTTTATTTTATTTTATTTTTATTGCTTTCAGAGAGGAAGGGAGAGGGAGAGAGAGATAGAAATGTCAATTATGAGAATCATTGATTGGCTGCCTCCTGCATACCCACCACTGAAGATCCAGTCCACAACCCGGGCATGTGCCCTTAACTGGAACTGAACCCGGGACCCTTCAGTCTGCAGGCTGATGCTCTATCCACTGAGAAAAACGGGCCAGGGCATGACAACTTTTTTATCCACTCATCTACTGATGGGCACTTGGGCTGCTTCCAAATCTTGGCTACTTTAAATAACGCTGCAGTGAACATAGGGGTGCATATATTCTTTCAAATTAGTGTTTCAGGTTTCTTTGGATATATTCCCAGAAGTGGAATCACTGGGTCATAAAGCAATTCCATTTTTAATTTTTGGAGGAAACTACACACTGCTTTCCACAGTGGCTGCACCAATCAGCATCCCCACCAACAGCGCACAATGGTTCTTTTTTTCTCTACATCCTCACCAACACATGTTGTTTATCGATTCATTGATGATAGCCATTCTGACAGGAGTGAGGTAATACCTCATTGATGTTTTAATTTGCATTTCTTTGGTGATTAGTGACAGTGAGCATCCTTTCATATGTTTACTGCCTATCTCTAGGTCCTCTTTAGAGAAGTGTCTATTCAGGTTCTTTGCCCATTTCTTAATTAGATTATTTGGTGGGGTTTTTTTTATGTCAAGTTTTATAAGTTCCTTATATATTATGGATATGAAGCCTTTATTAGATGTAGAGGCAAATATGTTCTCCCATTTAGTGCATTGCCTTTTCATTTTGTTGATGGTTTCCTTTGTTGTACAAAACCTTTTTAGTTTGATGTAGTCCCGATTGTTTCTCTTGCCCAAGGTGATATGTTAGAAAAAATATGCTATGAGAAAGGTCCAAGATTTTACTACCTATGTTTTCTTCTAGGATTTTTATGGTTTCAAGTCTAAGATTTAAGTCTTCAATCCATTTTGAATTTATTCTTGTGTATGGTGTAAGAAGGTGGTCTAGTTTTATTTTTTGCACATATCCAATTCTCCCCAACACCATTTATTGAATAAACTATCTTTACCCTATTGTATATTTTTGCAACCTTTGTAAAGTATTAATTGACTGTAAAGATGTAGGTATATTTCTGGGCTTTCTATTCTGTTTCAGTGGTTTCTATGTCTGTTTTTAGGCCAGTATCATGCTGTTTTGATTACTCTGGCCTTGTAGTATAGTTTGATATCAGGTAGTGTGATTCCTCTAACTTTGTCCTTCTTTCTCTAGGTTGCTGTGGCTATTCGGAGTCTTTTGTGGTTCTATGTAAATTTTTGGAATATCTGGTCTAGTTCTGTGAAATATATCCTTGGTACCTTGATAGGAATTGTGTTTAATTTATAGATTGCTTTGGATAGTGTCTTATAGATGTTAATTCTTTCTATCCATGAACACAATATATGCTTCCACTTATTTGTATTTTCTTTAGTTTCTTCAGGGTCTTATAATTTTCTGAGTACAGGTCTTTTGGATCTTAAAGCTCTAACACTAGATAAGATCACCAATGGAGAGAGTGTAGGTAGAGCAGTGAAGAGAAGCCTGGGACACTCCAGTGATAAGGGATGGGGAAGAGGAGGAGCCAGCAAGAGAAAAGGAGAAGGAGGGGGCCAGAGAGGGAGAAGGAGCACGAGAGCATGTGGTGTCCAGGAAACCAAGTGAAGAAAGCACAACTGATCATTGTCTCCTCCTTGCTGTGCTTTCTACTGTTGGCTCCATAAGATGAGGACGAGAGTTGATCATTAGGTATAGCAACATAGTTGGTGACTTTGAGAAGAATGGGGGAGGTCAGAACTAGGTTCTCACTGTAGTGGGTATGAGATTGAGAGGAAAGTAATTGTAGACTACAAGTATAGACAACATTCTATAATCTATATATTGTATATTTAAAAGCAGTTTTGAACCAGTTATGAGTGAATGTTTTCTGGGTTTTTACATGTTAAAAAAATCTGTAGAACCAGAGTCACTTTTCCTTCAATGAAAAAAAAGTCCGCTAATAATAAAAATACCGTGTACATGAGCAGCAGTGAGGAAGCATATGGACTTTAATGATTGGTAAAAATACTACAACTCACTGACAAGCTTGCTAGTTACAGGATTCTTATTTTAAATGGGATTTTCCATGAGCAATAGGCAGAGGAAATATCAAGTGTTGTCTTGAAGATGTAAGACTATTACTTCCCCTAGTCTATTTCCCTTGAATTCTGGTAACTAGCTGCTTTGTTCTGTGTCAATTCAGCTTTTTCAATGCCTTATATATTACCTTCCCCCCGAAGCTCTTCATTCATTGGGCTTAGTGAAGACAGTATGGACTGTTAAAAACAGAAAAAATGCTGTGAATTTTTATTCACTGTGTAGCAGTTCTGTAATAGGCACACATTTTGATTAGCTAGTTTTGTCATGATCACCAAGTTTAAAGATTCTGTTTGACCCAGGAATGGGAATTTATTCCTAGATTATGGCTATAGGTATCAATCCTTATCTTATATAGCTTTAATCAGCTGCCCAGAGTCTACAACACTTATTTCCACTGTATGGGCTCCTAGGAAGTAAACTAAACCATGAGTGCCTCTATGGGTATTAACTGTGGTCTCTCTCCCATGTGAGTCCAGTCTGTTTAGTAGACTATCCTGGTATTACTCCCATTCATGCTAGAATGGAAGCTTGGTCTGCCTATTCTCAAGAATTTTTCTTTCGCCAGGTGTACTCATTCCTATTAAAGTTCAGAGTAGTTAAAGATACTTCTATTGAGGACCTTATTACATGAATTGATTTATCTTTGTATATAGGTCTCTTTCGTCATGGAGTTCATAATCAAAATAGCACAGGGATACATACATAAGTCGGAATATAGTATGCTAAGAGCTGTGATGGTTTGTGTGTGAAAACACTCTGGGAGCATAGGAGGTAACAATCTGCTCTTAGACACTTGAACTAGATATTGAAGTGAGCCTAAGAGTGGACCACGTGGACAGGAGGTACAGAGGCACATCTGGCTATAGGACTCACAGCCAGAGTGAGCAAAGGCTTGCAGGTAGAGATAAGCTTATGGCTTGAGTATTGGATGTATAGGGAGAATGTGCAGAGCAGTGAGACTCATGGTCTTATTGCTAGATTCATACTCCACAAGACATATCTGGCTGAGACATGTCGTCACTTCATAAAGTCTTTTGTCTTCAGTTAACTATTTTAGTCATTTGTATACTAAGAAACAAATCAATTTAGAGCATCAATCAGTGAAGGAGATAGAATTTGTAAGTACCACAGATCAGGGAGGATAAGAGGACACCAAGCTTAGGACGTGGAGGTGAAATCAGACTTAGTGTATTCAGTGAGGATGGCGGCTGGCCTCTATCTTGCTATTAGACTTCCACCTCCCAGTGTTGCTCCCTGACTCTGTGACCGTGAATACATGAATATTTTAAGTAGGAAGACTGACAGATGACCTCTTTTTACATTCTGAGCTCGGTTCCAATGGGAGAAACTCCCAATATGGTGGCGGGACTTCCCACTGACTCTCTAGCTTTAGCTCTGCTTGGGTAGTTTCCCTCATGTTACAACCTACTGTTTCTATGACCTGGCCCTGTCCTTTTCACTTCACATAGCATGTCTCCTCTCCTTTGTAGTCAGAGTGCAAGTAGGAATAGAGTCCAAGGTTGTGAAAGATTTGATTCATCGTCCTCCATATTTCCCAAGGCAGAACTACTAGTTATAGAAACTTTTGCTCTATCTTCCAATTTAACCTTCTGTGTTTTCCTCTAAAGTCTGCTCTTCTTTTACTAAAATGTCTATTTCTATTATTAAATTGTATTTCAGAAGGATCTGATAAAGACTAGTAATAAATACAAGATTCTGCTTTCCCTATATTTTCAGAAAATATCTTATTTTTTAAAAATACTTGTTAGCTTTCTGGGAAATGAGTCAGTCAATGTGACTAACTTGGAATGTAGCTTTTATCTCTGGTTTAAAATTTATAATATAATTAGGTCATGGTTTCCTTATGTTGATGTGTGCTTCACGGTAATTCTGATAGCTGATAGTTTAATTGAATGTTCATGTGTCTGAAACAGATGCTATAAGCTAACTCCCTCATCAGACTGGAAATGTTAGTCAGACAAATTTAGAAGGCAGTTCTCCCCCATTGTTCATGCCCACCTCACAGTGCTAGAGCTGATTTAACAATAGACTCATTTTACCACAAACATTGACGTTACTCATAAGAGCTGTGTGTTTAATTTTTAGTCGTCACCAAAAGAGGCATTTCGGAAAAAGATTCAAGCCAAGAGTGTGATGTAAACTGCTTTTAAAAATTGTTTTACATATTCAAAGGATGGAGTATAAAAGTAATTATGCTTCTCATTATTCTATGCTCTTTAAAAATAAAATTCAGTATGCCAAAAATTATTTTGCTCTTTCTCTTGATTAATGTCAGAGCATACTGTGTGTATTTTTGGTCTAATGACTGAAATTTTGGGGGAAACAGATGCACACATCATGAGGACCTAAAATAACATCACCATGAGTTCTATTATAACATATAAAACACCTAGAATTTATAGTAATTACCTGCAAACTTATAAATAATGGAAGAGATTTATCATGTTGACCTTGCTTAATCATAATTAACAAGACTGCCTTATACTGGCTCTAATTGCTCCCTCATTATACAGAAACTTTTCTAATCCTTCCCAGTCATGGGAACCTGTGTAACAAGCTACAGTGCTACTTTGGGTTGCTGAATTTCTTTTTGAGAAATTATTCTTCAGTTCTACCTTTTTCCTTTGAGCTCCCCCTGTCCTTTGTGCATTATCTCCCACTGTGATCTCTGAATTATTGATACAAGAGATTCTCCACATGTCCCTTATAGGAGCTCCTGGGCCTTGGGAATGCCTGCCCATGCAGAGCTTTAGTCAGCACCCTCCTGCCTTACACAATGCACACAGAAGTGCAAAAGCTCAGCATTGAAATTTCTACTGCTGTGTAAGCAATTCTGTGAATGATTCCCCCCAATGCTGTTAAATAATGCCTTTGAGAAACTGTATATATAACTGATGTGAGGATGATATCTACTTAAAAAAATAAAACTATGTGTGTTTGGGGGACATAATGCAATATTAAAATTCTATTTCAGTATCTATATAGTAAGAATAAACATATGAAGAAATAGAAAATAATTCAATATAGGTAGAACAAGGATATTCCCCAAGCCTTCAGTCAAACACTTGACAAATATAAATAGGATATGTTAGATGGAGAATAGATGGAGAACAATTCTTTTCTTAAGATTGTATCTATGATGTGAATACAATTACACACACACACACACACACACACACACACACACACACGTACAGTCATCCCTCAGTATCCAAAGGGTATTGTTTCCAGGAACCCTGGGGATACCTAAATCTGCTGATGATCAAGTTCCTTATATAAAAACTGGTGGCCTGGTGCATGAATTCCTGGCATGTGGGATCAGGTTGAAACCAGCTCTCTATCACCCCCTGAGGGGTCCTGGATAGTGAGAGGGCACAGGCCAGGCCAAGGGACCCCACCAGTGCATGATTGGGGCCAGGGAGGAATGTGGGAGTTTGGCCAGCCGGGGAGGTACCATGGGAAGGCTCCAGGGCGTGTCCAGCCTGTCTTGTTCAGTCATGATTGGCCAGACCCCAGCAGCAAGCTAACCTACTGGTCAAAGCATCTGCCCCTTGGTGGCCAGTGCACATCATAGCGACTGGTCCACTGCCCTCTGGTGATCAGTGCACGTCATAGTGGTTGAGCGGCCTTAGCATATTACTAGCATACTATGCTTTTAATGGTTGAACGGCGGACCAGACAACCAGACACTTAGCATATTAGGCTTTTATTGTATAGGACTAGAGGCCCAGTCCATGGACTTTGTGCACTTCGGGAGGGGGTTTGGGGGTCCCTCAGTGGGGAGCAGGCTTAAGCTGTCAGTCAGACATCCTTAGAGCTGCCGCAGAAGTGGGAAAGGCTTCCGAAAGCCACTGCTGTGCTCACCAGCCATAAGCCTGGCTTCTGGCTGAGAGACGCTCCCCCTGTGGGAGCACACTGACTACTAGGGGGCAACTCCTGCGTTGAGAATTGAGTGTTTTCCCCCTGGTGGTCAGTGTGTGTCATAGCGACCAGTCATCAATTTGCATATTAGCCTTTTATTATATAGGACTAGAGGCCCGGTGCACAAAAATTTGTGCACTCGGTGGG
>NW_006296540.1:1542228-1576777 GCF_000327345.1 Myotis davidii
CACTGGGGTGCCTGGCCAGTCTGGGTGAGGGGCTGAGGGCTGTTTTCAGGCTGGGGGTGACTGAAGCTCCCAACCGCTCCTTTTTTTCTTTTTCTTTTTTTATTCTGGGCCAGCTTTAGCTCTGAGGCTCCAGCTCTTAGGCCTCCGCTCCTTAAAGCAGGTATCTTGTTTGTTTCGGTTCTATAATCGAAACTCTGTATCAACTCCAGCTCTGAGATCCCAGCTAGCTGAAAGCAGGTTTCTGGGGTTTTGTTTAGCTTCTATATTTGTTACAATGTTTCAAACTGCAAGCTCAGAGGCCAGCAAGGCAGGCAGGGAACGTTGGTTTCCTCTGTCACTGAAGCAAGCAAGCCTCATGTTAGCTTCAAGCTGCCTGGCTGCCGGCCGCCATCTTTGCTGGCAGTTAATTTGCATATAGCCCTGATTAGTCAATGGGAAGGGTAGCGGTCATATGCTAATTACGATGTTTCTCTTTTATTAGATATGATGATTTAACATTTGCCTATAGGTTACAGCAGAATGTGCCAACCTATCACTTCATTTGTATGGATTCAGTATACTGTTAGATGCATGGCAAATTCAAGTTTTGGAAATTTGAATTTGAATTTTTCTGGAAATTTCTGGAATTACTTTGTTCTGAATATTTACTGTACATAGTTGATTGAATCTATGATGTGAAACCCATGGATACAGAAGAATGACTGTATATATAAGTGTATATGTATAAAACAAACCATAAGCATTAAAAAAAATCTTAAATTAGTCCTGGTTGGTGTGGCTCAGTTGGTTGAGCATTGCCAAAAGGTCTCTGGTCAGTGCACATACCTGAGTTGCAGTCTCAGTTCCCAGTTGGGGACATGCAGGCGGCAGCTGATGGATGTTTCTCATATTGATACTTCTCTCCTCTTCTTCTCCTTTCTCTCTCTCTAAAATCAATTTCAAAAACTTAAAACACATTAAATATTAATAGTGAGTATTCTTTGTAGAGACATAAAAAGGTAGAAATTTTAATATTTTTCTATTTTAAATATTTCTTCAGTATGGTTATATCACATTAGAATGATAAATAAACTTTAAAAACCTACGCTATTAACCCTGGCAATTAGTTTGAACTGAGTCACACTGTGTGTGTAACTTGACTCCATCAATATGGACATAAGGAGTCAGAAACTATTTGCTCTGGTCTAATTACCAAATCACCCTCTGTTTGCCGCATGTAGCACACTACTAGAGTGAATGGTAAAGAAAACAAAGGCCCAATTATCATAAAAGACTGTTGTTCTGGTGTTAATGGTTAGTATTTTTCATCCATGTGACTTGGGCATGAATAAGTAATGGACACAGGTAAATTGTTTTTCACCCTCCATGACTTTATTGTGAGTTTGCCATTCTTACCAGTGGAATACATTGATAAGTGCCTGGAATACGGGCTATGAAATGAATGATGTGAGCTGGATCCACATTAGTTTCACCTGCTATTCCTATCAGCTTGCAAGGTTTGTCCTGTAATGATTCCCTGGGCTTGCTGCTAGCCACTGAGCAAATATTTCTGGTTAACAGCAAAATTCATCAATAAGCAAATGGAAAACAAATCAGTTCAGCTATATAGTTGAAAAATAATCACAGTCTTGTAGACGAAACCTGCAAGGTGACTTTACAGTAAGAGTGATAGGAAAATTGCCAGGATGTGACTTGAATTTACACTGCAAGTGACTGTCACAGGAATGTACCACAGAATGCCAAATGATGGTGATATGATTGCTATGCAAAAACATATTTGTGCTTTCCAGTTACAGATAAGAATGCCAACTACTTTCTGAAAGTAGAACCTCTGAGTAATTTGTCATATGCTCTTTCAGTGTAAAAGGAGTATTCTTGTCCTTCATGGATTCATATTGTATAAACAGAGCGCTAACGTCATCTTATACCCAAGGGACTTCCTGAGCACTTGATTCAGATGATGAAAAAAAGCTCCATCTTTACATGCTTTCTATGCACCAGGTGATGTGTTAATGCTTTTGGTATACCTTATTTACTGACTACAAGTCCTTCTGAACTTGGTAGCCCTTACCCAGTTGTCCAATTGTCTAGGGACTGATTTTCTGTCATAGACACATGCTTTATTCTGATTATTTGATTGATAAGCTTGACCTTCTGGATCTCCTTCTTGGTTCTGTTGTATCACATGATTTCCCTGTCTTTCTTCAATACCCTTCATCCAAAGACTTGAGTTGATTACTAATAGACAAGTGGGAGAACACCAAGAGCATGAGAAGGAATCTGTGGGTCAATAATAAGGTGTTAAAAGTAACTTAATCATGGATTTAGGATTTAGGATCTAATTGAAGGATTTGGGGGAAGGTCTAAAGAAGCAGGGATTTCTTCTAAATTGGATGTTTTCAAAAAGCAGGGGCAATTTTATGATCTCATTAAATCTTATCTTATGGGGCGGGCAGATTAGAGCCAGAATAAACCTGTCATGGGTAAAGCAGTCACTCATTTTGGCTAAGACAGGGGGATTGCTTGGCATTTTTGAGCAGCACAGTGACCTAGCTTTTGTCTATTCTTAGACAAAATTATGAAGTGGCTCTACTTGCTTTTACTTTATCATGTTTTCAGAGTAAAGTCTTCCTAAAGTTGGCATTCTATTTATGTCCAACAGGAGAATAACATGATATACCTGTGAGTGCAAAGCCAGCTTCCAAAGTTAAGAAATGTTGTTGTTGTTGCTGTTTTTATCTGTCTATCTATCTATCTATCTATCTATCTATCTATCTATCTATCTATCTATCTACTATGCTCATTTGATAATCACAACCACTCTATGGGATATGTATTGTAGTTATCTCCATTTTACTGATGATGAAACTGAGGAACATAGAAGAGTAACATGCTAAGCATCTTAATGCTAACAAATAAAGACCTGGGGTTCAAACTCAGGTAGTCTGATTTTATAGTCCATACTGTTAACCACTGAACTATACTGTTTGACAAGGAACTAATCTGATAAGCAACCCATCCTTCCATCACAGATAACATCCCCTTTATTTTAATAATGATTTTCTCCATTGTTGCTTCAGTGAAAGAATGATAAAATATTGAGCTAGTTAGGAAGAGAGCATGCTTTCATGGCAGCCTGATGGGCAGAGCTTTTTGTGAAGGAGAGTTTTAAGGAATCAAAATTTCATCTTGAAAATAGCTACTTACTTCATTCATGCTTAGATCTGAATGGGCTGATCAACTTACACGATGCAAGCAATAGAGATCTGGAAAGGGGACTGTACCAGCATGGGGTTCCTTGCCTCTTGGGATGAGAAGAGAGTCTGAAAACAGGAAGGTGGATACGATTACTCTGGCCAGGAGGAAGAAATTAAAAGAAAGTAAAGACAGCATGAAAACGTGGAGCAGAGAGAAGGGTGGGGGATATGGAGGGAGAAGGAGGGGAAGTGGGCTCTGTTACTTGCCTTATTCTCCTGGGATCTCAGAGTAGTGTAGTCCCCCAGTCCAGACGCTAGGGAAAGCGAGCTGGCCAGAACATCCCTTACAATTCTGTAACTGCTTTGGCTCATGGCAGTATTTGCCCAATAGAAGCTGGTTCATGTGGACTGTCTACATTTTAGAGGCAGAGAGAGGAGATGATGTGGGTAGAGGAATAGAGGGATACCCCTAGTCCTGCTGGAGGCTAATAGTTAGAGCGACAAAATTCATGATGTCTGCCCTCAGCCTTAATTTAAAAATCAGCACAGAGAAAAAACTCTAGCTCAACTCCTAGTCTATGATATTAGACAAAATGGGAAGTCAAAACAGGAGGAAACTACCAGAATCCTTATTAGACATACATAGTGACTTAAAGTATATTTTGATAATAATTTGGGGTTTTATATATCTTATTTTTCTTTTCTTCATTCATCACATATCTATTAAGGGTCTACTGTGTTTTTGGCACTGAGCCAGGTATGGGAACACAATGATTAATGAGACAGTCAGGATCTCTGCCGGTCACAAAGTAGGCCCAGACACTAGGTCATACCGCTGATTCAAAGACAAGATACCTCAGAATCTTAAATGTATTCTGAAAGCATACATAAATTTGAGTTTTAATGCGCAAATCAGACTGCTGCATGGTAGTCAGCTTATCTACTTGGAAGAAAAGTAATTCAAAATTTGAATGATTGTATTTCCACACTGGACCATTGATGCTTCTTGCTTCTTTGGTGGGGAACAAAAGCCTGGGTCTCCATGGCTTTCCCAGGATTCCTGGGTGTTGAGGTAGATTGGATTCTCTCAAGTTCTCATCTTTCTCTGCCTTTGCTCTCTGTCACCTATTTATGATTTAAGAGCTGAAATCTCAGTGGTGTCAATGCTTGATCAGGTGCCTAGTAGAGTGCAATTGCTTCATAAATGAAAATAGGATATTGTCAAGTTAAAGCGACCTCTGAACCCAGGTGAATAGCGCTTCCTCAGAGCTGCGTATCAGTGTTCACTCTCTTCTTCCTTTTGAACTCTCCCCAAGGGAGGATGGGTTAGCTGAAAGGTCCCAACTTTTCCCACCTGAATTGAGTCTTCTAAATAGCCCCATAAAGAAATTCCTCCAAGCCTCCAGAAATGGTCAATAAGTCCAGTCACAAAAGAGCATTCAGGGATTTTGTTTCTCAGCCTAAAGAAATTGGGTTGGGGGAGATCTCTCTGATACTATCACTCTTTTAGCTTTAATTTCTCATTAGAGAGATATTTCAAAAAGTCTGAAGAAAACTTTCAGTAGCCTGACATCTTGTGAATACAAGCTATTGTACTACTAAGTGTCTGTTCGTGTCAGAAAACATGAGGTCTGGGTGCGTTTGTCCTGTTGATCCACTTTAGATATCTTTTCATTGTCTCTGAGAAACCTTTCATCACAGACCTTTTACCTTCCCCTTTTCAGCTGAGTTGCAGAGTAGTTGGGATTGAAGTGTAGCTCATTTTTTGATAAAAAGGAGTCACCTGGTTCAGTTTTAATTTTCTGTTTTTTCCTAAGTCGATAGTCCTCTGTAAGATTGGTGTTTGTCGCATGGAGTTGAACTGTGATACTCAGAAAAATACCTACACCCTTAGCAAACCAAAACCAAAACTCACCACAACAAAAAGAAAAACAAGAACAAAAGCAAATCCCAATTTAAAAGAAAATTAAAAATATTTATAAGGGGCACTTTTCATCCTTTATCTCAGGCAAAAATCTTCCTAAAACCATATGCAATCTGTACTGTTAATTTACATCTGCTTTAAACTATGGGGATCAGGATAGACTCTTACAATGTCTGGGATCAAAACTAAAAAGAGGCCAAAACCGGTTTGGCTCAGTGGATAGAGCATCGGCCTGCGGACTGAAGGGTCCCAGGTTCGATTCCGGTCAAGGGCATGTGCCTGGGTTGCGGGCACATCCCCAGTGGGGTATGTGCAGGAGGCGGCTGATCGATGTTTCTCTCTCATCGATGTTTCTGACTCTCTATCTCTCTCGATTCCTCTCTGTAAAAAATCAATAAAATATATTAAAAAAAAAAAACTAAAAAGAGTGTGGACAAAGAGTGGCAAAATTGTGGGAAATCAACAATTGATTAGTCACTCATGCAAATGGCATCTGTTTGGAGTTAGCAAAGGAAGGTAATTCTATATTTGTTTTTATTGGGTTTTAATGGGCAGTCATCTTTTGTTGAGGGAGAGAGGGTGAGAATGAGATACTACTGAATTTTCACTAGAACACAGGGAACAATATGGTGTCATGCTTTCTGCGTATTCTTATACCATCTGGCCTACCCTCTAATCAAATTCCAAATACTGTTGGCTTCAGATCTGATTATATCTGTTATAAATGATCTAACAGAATGTGGGCTGACTTCATTGTAGGATCTTATGTGGTATGGAACCAAGATGTTCTGGCCAAGGAGTTGCTTGCTCTCAAATACCGAATTGGGAACCTACCATTCTCAATGATTTCTTTGGAATTATTTAATAAATCACTTGCATTATCTCTGTCTTCCACATTAGATATTAGGTTTTTTTGTTGGCTTGTTAATAGCTGTATTTCTAGATCTTGGCATGGTGCCCAACGCATAGTTGGTGCTCAATAGTTCTTTATTGAAAAACAAGAATAAACAGATGAATGAAGGAATAAATGGACTTAAAAGGATTTTAGTCTATAAGTGTATCATTTAAATGCAGGTGGAGCCTCGGCCGGGTGGCTGAGTTGGTTGGAGTGTCAGTCCTTAAACCAAACTGGTTACAGGTTCTCCTCAGGGCACATACCTGGGTTTTGGGTTTGATCCCTGGTCAGGGCGCATACCGAAGGCAACCAATTGATATTTCTCTTACATTAATCTTTCTCTCTCCCCCTCTCTCTGTCTCCCTTCCTCTCTCTCTCAAATCAGTAAACATATCATAGGGTGAGAATTAATAATAAAAGAGTAAGTGCAGGCGGAGTCATATCTTGAGCAAAACTTTCTTCTCATAATGTGAAATGCGATGGTATAGCAAAGTTTCTGGCACTCAGCAGGAGCTCACAGAGATCAGCTCTCTTTCCTAGCACCTACCTTGGTGTTGATTTGTGAAGCTGGAAGTGAGTAGGATCTTGAAAGATATTTTGGTTTGAGTGCTGGAAGGGCAAAGAGGGGCCTTTATCTAGCGCAGTGGTTCTCAACCTTCTGGCCCTTTAAATACAGTTCCTCATGTTGTGACCCAACCATAAAATTATTTTCGTTGCTACTTCTTAACTGTAACGTTGCTACTGTTATGAATCGTAATGTAAATATCTGATATGCAGGATGGTCTTAGGCGACCCCTGTGAAAGGGTCGTTCGACCGCCAAAGGGGTCACGACCCACAGGTTGAGAACCGCTGTTCTAAAGGAAGTGGGAAAGTACCAAAACCACACTTTACCAGGCCCACGATTTTCCTTACACTGAAATTCTGCCTGAATTACCAATATCCCCTCTCACTCAGGGATCCTGACTTAGTAAACTACCTTTGTTAGAATTTCCACAAAGTGATGTCAGGATTTCTTGGATAACAATGTTTAACTTTGTATTTGTGACCTTACATCATATACAAAAATTAACTGAAAATGCTTCAAAGACCTCCACGTAAGACCTAAAACTACAAAAATCTTAGAAGAAAATGGGAAAAGCTTTCTGGGACTTGGCAGTGATTTTTTGGATGTGACATCAAAAGCACAGGCAATAAAACAAAAATATAGATGAATTGGACTACATCAAAATTTATATTTGTAGCAGGTCTAAATGCCACAAGTGGTGCTCTTTCATATGAGAGACTGAAGAACATCTGTGGTTTATGCCCTGTAAGGATGATTTCCTCACAGATTTTCTCCCATGTTAAACACACTATCCCCTCTCAGTGCTATTCGGTTGGGGAAATCATAGCATCTTTGTTTTTTGGTTGTTTTGGATTGTTTGTTATGATTTAGGTTTCTGGAAACTTGAAAAAGTAGCTATTCTGGCTAATTAAAAAAAAGAGGTTGTTTAATGAAGGTCTGTGAGTTGACTCAGAACTAAAGGAACATTCGAAGACCCACAGTCAGAAAGATTTGGAAGCAAGGGAGCTCTTGGGAAATCAGATATCTGATGAAATTAATTATAATTAATTATAATTTCATCAGATAACATTGCAGATTGAGTGCCAGACTTCTTTTCAAGCCTTTTGTCTTTACATATAATGTTTTATTGGCTAAGTTTGAATCATGAACACCTACCCCAGCCTTCCCTTCAAGAAAGAAATAATCTCTTTATTTAGGATCAACCAAGATTGCACAAAATTAAAGAGTCAATTCTACCGAAGGAAGTAGGGGTGTTCTATCCAGAGAAAGAAAGTGTGCTGTATAGCAAACAAACAACCCCAAGATTCCACATGTGATGAATTTGCAATTATCACCCATTCCTTGGGGGAAACTGAAGTCCAAGAACTAAAATCAAAAGGAACCTAAGGAGTGGAAAAGCTACTATCGAGGTCACCATTTCTCTACCCGAATTGCGTTCCTATATCAATCTCCTTGGGCCAAACTGCAACACTCCAAGCTGTTGGAGTTAAAAAAGAAAAACTTGTTTCTCATTACAGAGCAGTCATTTGGTCTTTAATTATGTTTGACTGCCCTGTTTCAGGTTGATGGCCATGTTTGTCAAATAGAGATGATGAATACCAAGTGTGTATTAAGAATCTGAGATGCTGGATCGTCGCCTAATGGCACCAGATCTCACTCTCTCTCCTTCAGCTAAAGTCTTCATTGTAGTTTCTATAGGAAAATATATATGATTTCCCAAAGATTCTTTATCCTGATTATTGCTCTGTTGCTCCCCGGCTCATGCTTCAAATACCATTAGATAGTGGCACAACTTTTCAGCCCCTTGCAGAACCTACTGAATTGTTATTCTATCAATATTTGTACCCACCCATCTGTGCTTCTGAACAGACTCACACTAGTAGCTCACATGTTCATAGTATATCTTCACAGATACTTTTTCAACTAATTCTCAAACACTATGTCAGCAATCTTGGAAGACATTTATCATTCCCATTTTACAGATGAGGAAAATGAGGCTCAAATTGGCTATATCTTTAACCCAGATCATGGAACAAGTCAGGTTACAGTAAGGCTGGGCCTTCTGCCTCCAAATTGTAATACAGGAAGCACTTGAGATGAAGATAATATTTTATACCTTCCTTATTATTTTTAAATTTCTGATAACATTGAGTACAATATCATATATAAAGATGTTCTCTTCATAAAAGCAGAGGGAGGTCCAATCAGTTTTTATCCAGTGTTTGTTTTCCTCACAGTCATCTTTTTCTTCATTTCTCTTTAAAAAAAATATTTTATTGATTTTTTTACAGAGAGGAAGGGAGAGGAATAGAGAGTTAGAAAGATTGATGAGAGAGAAACATTGATCAGCTGCCTCCTGCACATCCCCCACTGGGGATGTGCCCACAACCAAGGTACATGCCCTTGACCAGCATCGAATCTGGGACCTTTCAGTCCGCAGGCCGACGCTCTATCCACTGAGCCAAACCGGTTAGGGCTCTTCAGTCCTCTTATGTCTTGCTGTGCTTTTGGTCAATGCCTCCCTCCTGGTCAGCTGATTTTTATATTCATTCATGCACATTTAAGTACTAGAGAGCATAGTGCCATCTATATTTGTGCAGCACCTTGTTTTTAAAGAACATTTACCTACATCAGCTCATCGGATTAACGTGATTCTCTGAACAATCCTGTGAGGTTTTACTGGTACTATCATTTCAGTTTCCAGAGGAGGAAACAAAGACTCAGTTAAGTTTCTGTTTTAACTTCACATCGCTAGAGAGACCTGGCACAAGTTGTGGAGCTAAAATTTGAATTCAATTTTTTTTAACTCTGCCTTTTGTTCTTTTTCTATTTCTCACATGGTACTCACTAGTCCGTCAAAATGCAAGACATGGCATGCCAGAGATTGCAGTCTGCAGACTCATTCACCTGTTCCCCAGCTGCCTGCTAGCCAGGCTATTTTCTCATTGAGAAATTATTAAGTTGTATATCAGTAATAATGGTGGAAGGAAATTATTTTTTCATACTCCCAAACAATATTATTGCATAGATGTTTACTAAAATATAGCATTTCCTTACTCTAATTTGATTTTGGAATAGTGCTTTATGGTTTGAAAATGTGCAGTCTTAACATTTTTATAGCGCTTGATTTGATTCAGATTTGCTTTGCTGAGGACTTTCTGCAAATGGAATGACTACCTAAGAATAAATGAGCTCTCCAACACTTGCGATAGTCAAACAATGGATAGATAGCCACTTAGTGATGTTATAGAAAGGAGACATGCTTCATATCTAGAATTAGGTTTAATTAGACCAGCAGTCTCTCCCCATAAGCTTTACTAAGGTTGACTTTGACTGGTTGCATACAGATTAGGGGAAAAATTGATATGGAGAATGAATATGTTGTAGATAGTAAAAAGTATTTGTAAAATAATTTATTTGGTTAGTGGTAATTTATATAGAGTAGAGTAGATATATCAGAATAAGATCAAGAATTTTGGAGTAAAATGGACATTGCTTTCATGGCCCTGTGAAAGCACTCAACCTCTACAGCCCTCAGTTTCTCATCAATAAGTTGAGAATTATAATAATATCCTTCCAGATTAATTCCTGCAAAGTCTAATACCTGGCATATAGTAGGCATAATATTGGTATATGACCACCATAATTGTACATGACAAATAATAAACCATGGAAAGAAACCACTTTGATTTTCTCAAGCATTAACTCTTTCACAAAACCAAATTCCTCTTCACTTCTCTCTGGGTGCACAGTTAGACAGGGCTGGTTTCCTGAGTATGCGACCTGTGCAGTTTCACTGGACACCGCACTCAGAGGGCCTGGTGCTTGGTTTAATGCTCTGCTGTCACTGACCTCATTTTTTTAAGTAATTTTATATTTGACCTGATTTTTATAAGTGAAGTCCATTGGGACAATAGAGCATGCACATTAGCAGGGGAGCTTCACACAATACACAGACCCACTGTTTCTTGCTGGCTTATTGGCATGCAGCGTTTGCAATGCCTCAAGAGCACAGAATTCTGGTACAACTATCATGTGTGGGGTGTTCAGTGAGACTCAAAGTGAGTTCAAGGCCATTGTGTAATACGTATGACTAAATAAATGTTGTCACTTACAGTCTTCAGAGTCCCCTTGAACCTGAACTTGCTTTGAAAGCAGAGGCAATCATGTTCTAAAAAACACAAATGACTAAGAAACGCTATCATATCCTATCTTACTCATGTTACTGTCCCATGTTAGCTAACCACATACACTGAAATTGATGGCATAGAAGGAAAGCAAAAAATACAATAAGCCATAGTTTTTTTCCTTTCAGCCTTCCTTGCTCATCAGTAAGCTAATGGAGGAGAATGTTAGCAGAATGTATCAAGAAGGAAAATTAAAATAGTTGAGTTCATTTTGGGCAGTGTTTCCACTGTTCTGGGGAGAACAAATATGTATACATACCCAACAAAAAACAACTTGTGAATTGTAGTGATTCCATATACAAATTACTCATATCTGTAACAAAAGCTGGCATTTTGACACATATAGTAATGAATGGCAAAACTCATGCAAATAATTTAAATTTTTAATTAAGTTAGAAAGTCATAAAATTTAAAAAAATATACCATGACAAATTGAGAGAGAGATCATAGAAGAAAAGTAAAAGCTTTCTATTTTAGTTTCAACAGTACTTTTGTCCTGCTTGGACAAGGGTCCCTACATTTTCATTTTCAATCGGGTCCTATTCATTATTTAATCAGTCCTGTGGCTAGAATACATTTCTCAATCTTGCTTGTAGTTAGGTATAAGTATGCTGCTGAGTTCTAGCTAATATATATGATGTGTGTCATTTCCAGATTCATTACACTATTGTACACATGCAACTTTTCCCACAACTGGCATATCAGAGTTTGAGATGGGCTAGCAAAGAGTGCATAGAAGGTGACACATCCTCTGTGTGCCTGGATTCTTTTTTTAAAAATATATTTTATTGATTTTTTTACAGAGAGGAAGGGAGAGGGATAGAGTTAGAAACATCAATGAGAGAGAAACATCCATCAGCTGCTTCTGGCACACACCCTACCGGGGATGCACCCGCAACCAAGGTACATGCCCTTGACTGGAATAGAACTTGGGACCCTTCAGTCCACAGGCCGACGCTCTATCCACTGAGCCAAACCGGTCAGGGCTGTACCTGGATTCTCAAGTGGCCATATGGTAAAGAGTCCTCCAATGGATCTAGAAACTTTTATGACTGTATACACAGTGTACATGAATAATAAATATATTTCTTTCTGTTTTAGCCCATGTACAATGTTGGGTCTATGTGTTAGCTTATAGTAACCATCTGGTTTACAATGCTCTTGCCTTTCTCTAAAATGTTACACCATTTTTGCTCATATCATCAAGTTGATAAGTACTACTTGAAATTTCTTATTGTTATTCTATTTTTATATTTATTTTATCCCACATTAAAGTAGCTTAGGATTAGAGAGTGTATCCCTTTGGTACTTACTATCCTTGTTCATTATCCCATTGTCATGCTAGTCTACTATATTAATGACATCAAGTTGATGTAACTTGGTAAATAGGAAGTAGCAATCAGTATGAATTCCCATGTAAGGCACAGAATGTGGAAGATACCTGATAATGTTTTAGGGGCCTGCACAGTGATAAAGTAGTTTGAGGTAAATCAGACATCATTTTCAAGATAATATTATTTGTCCTGCACCTAGAGAGCACTATGCTAAGTGAAATAACTCTGAGAGAGACAAATGCATTATGATTTCACTTATATGTTTAATCTAAAAAAACAAAATAACTGAACAAAACAGAAACAAACTCAGAGATAGAAAGAACAAATTTATGGTGACCAAATGGGAGGTAGGCTGGGGGTATGGGTGAAAAAGATGAAGAGGATTAAAAATTATAAATTTTCAGTTATAAAAATAGTTTTGAGGACATAAACTGAAAAATATTGTCAATAATATTATAATAACTATGTATGGTATCAGATTATAATAATAATATTATAATAATATTATATTATAATAATATTATTATAACTATGTATGGTTAGTAGACTTATTAGCGTGATCATTTCATAAGGTATGTATATGTCTAATCACTGTGTTGTTTATAAGAAGCTAATATATTGTATGACATCTCTAATTTGAAAATAAAATTTTAAAATATTTGATATTTGGATGCTAAATAAAAAGTATTGGTCCTGTACCTTCAATCATTAGGATTGAAGTATGGAAGCTTATAGCATTTTTTGATTTTAGAGAAAAAATGCATGCCACAATTAAAAATACTTTTCCAACCTATTTTTAAAGTTAATCAGAAGGCTTACAGTTTTGAGTGAGACCCAGAGCAAGAGATGGCTTTACTGTAGGGTAAGGTTATGATATGAGGAGCTCTGCTTTTTAGACCAGAAGATGTAGTAGATCCAGTGGAGCTAAAGGCATCTGCCTGTGATAAGAGAGCTGAGTGGAATCTCTGCAAGGCCTGACTAGAAAATCACTGCACAGGCTAATATTGTAAAGCAAGGCCATGTCATCTATGGCAAGAGCTAATCACTGTTCATAACGTTGTTCCTGCTGTGCTGTTGGGTGTGGCTGGAGACTAAGTGCTTGACCATGGGACATTAAGTGACTATGTAGCTGGAGTTGCCTGTTAGGAGTATTGTCAGACCCAACAAGTCATCAGTTTGGGAAGGCAGAGTAGTGATCTGCTATCTAATGGAAATGGTAATTAGGAATCCGGACTGAGTCGGACTGCAGAGCATGATAATGTACCTGAGCAGGTAGCGCAGAATCCCAAGTTACCAACATTTATTGCTCTGACATCTCTCCCTCAGCTCACACCTCTAGCCTGGTGACAGGCTTTCTATTTGCATGATGAAAAATATAAAACCTGCGTTTTCCACATTATTGCCCTGGGACTTGAAGACCAGGGGAACTGATGCAACTATGTTGATGCTCATGCTTCTTGCTGTGTCTTGGATAATAAAGTTCTTTGTCTCTGGACTAGGGGTTTCATATCTTCTGACTATACATATGAAACAGCAGCAGTGGTCAAATCAAATACCAGATCCAACATATATGTAATGTATATTATGCGTTAAAAATAGAATGTTTTGCACTACAACTCCACTGAGAGGCAAAAGGCAATGGTGAAGGGAAATCTTCCTAGTGAGCAGAGGTTTACTGAGTTCCTGGCCATCAGCTTTCTGTGTAAGGTGGTCAGAGGTAAAGTTAATGATATACATATTCCTGGGAAGTGGCCAATGGCTCAGCTGGTTGGTAAGGAGATTGAAGGGAACTAAGATATTGAAAAATAGGAGTCATGTAGGTCTGAGGAAGAGGTGAGTGGGAAGAACTAGAAGAGGGGGAACACTAAGTGTGGATCTTTGAGCTTTAGGACACTACCCACAGGAGATGGTGGCAGACAGACTCTTAGATGGGGCCAGTGGTCCCTGTCTTCCGTTAACCATTTTCTGGTAATCTCCTGCTCTTCATTGTGGGCTATACTACTTACTACATCTCCGCTGTTCATTGTTGGCTATACTGCCTGCCTCATCTCCTGCTCTTCATTGTAGGCTATACTGTTTACTACATCTCCTGCTGTTCATTGTGGGCTATAATAGCTATGACATCTGGCCAATATATTGTGTCAAAGATGATACAATGCCACTTCCAAATTATATCACATAAGATAATTAATTCCATCTCGCTAGCAGTTTCTCTCCTTCTTTCTACCTTGCTGACTTTGATGAAGTAAATAACCTTAGAGGGGAGGCCCATGTGGCAAGGAATTGAAGGCAGTCTCTAACCAACAGCCACCAAGGAACTAAGTGCCAACCACTTAGAAGCAGATCCTTCCCCAGCTGAGCCTTTAGCTGAGCTCCCAGCCTGACAGACACCTGTGGCAGCTCTGTGGGATACTTGAAGTTGAGGACTCACATAAGTAGTACCTCGATACCTAACCTACAGAAGCTAAAATAATAAATGTGTATTGTTTTAAATTGCAAAGTCTTGGGGCAATTTGCTATGCAGCAATCAATAACTAATATAGAGAGCACACATAAAAGAAGAATTAACAGAATCAGGTGGATAAGATGACTCATCCAGGTAATGCCAGCCAGGCAATGCTA
This sequence comes from Myotis davidii, assembly GCF_000327345.1. Taxonomy (NCBI): domain Eukaryota; kingdom Metazoa; phylum Chordata; class Mammalia; order Chiroptera; family Vespertilionidae; genus Myotis; species Myotis davidii. The sequence goes on from NW_006296540.1 coordinate 1,556,954, forward strand.
AACCTTCCATATGGTATTGTCCATAAAGGAGACCACATAGCCACTCAAGCCATCTGAGCTCAGAGTGCTGAAGTACGTACTCATACCCTGCATCCAAGGTTTTTAAGTCAAAGACTATGAGCAATTTCTATAAAACTTAGCTAATAGCAAGACTAATTATTAAAGATATCTTCTACTTATATATTCGTCCTTTGTTCCCTGTAACTTTGCTATTAAAATGTTTTGGCCTCTTCACTTTTACTGACAGATTGGCCCTATAATTGGAATTACTTTCCTAAAGGCATCACAGAATTGATATTGCCCCAATTTAATTAAGCACCTATGAAAACCCAGTAGCTCTAATTAAGGAGGAAAGGAAATACAACTATTTGGAAGGAAAGAACATAGGAGAACGGAACGAATGCATTTTTGTCATATTCATACAGTCCCCTCTGGAATGCTGGGCTATTCATTTATTTTGCACTGTGAAGAGTAATACTGGTTGTTTTGTAGCCATTACCCAGGTAAAACCTTTGGAAACCACCTAGATGTGCAGTTAGTATTTCTGATTTTTAGGATGAAGGATTTGACTCTCAAACCCCCATGTTAGAGGCCAAAGGCTATCTATGTAGTAATGCTAAAGCTGAAAACAAATGATAGGCATCTCATTCCTCATTGTATCTATCAGGCACATTGCTTTTACCCTCTATTTGTTCACCACAAATTCCTATGGACCCAGGCTCTGTACAAAATACCCATCAGAATGGGACCTGCTCTCAGTGACCTACCTTGTCAGCAAGTAGAATCTATGTTATATACATTTTAGAGATGATTTCCCACATCATCTAGTCCTCGAGCTATGTTCTTCATTTTTTAATTCTTTGTACTTCCTAACAAGGTAAATAGCAGCCTCCAATACTTTTAGGGATAGAGTATTACAACTTATTTTTGAAAAGCAAACATTAATAGTAAACCTGGAACAAAGTTAAATCACCACTTGCTCTTTCAATGATGATTAATACCTATTCAAAGAATACCATGTTAAGAACAAGTAAAACATGAAATCTTCCCTAAAGAAAATATTAAACAAGTCAATAACCAAGTATAATAGAAGGCAGGATGAGGTTGCTCTGAAACAGAATCTCCGGGAAGACAGAGAAATGACAAATGAATTAGGGAACCATAGAACATGGAGCTAGAGAGCCTTGTGATGAGTAGTATTCATATCTATATTGCCAGTGATGTGCTTTATTAGTATACTAGAGGCCCGGTACACGAATTCGTGCATAGGTAGGGTGTCTAGGCCTGGCCAGCGATCAGGGCCGATTGGGGCCATCTGGCTGCCAGCCAGGACCTCCCTTCCCCAGCTGCCCACTGCTGGCTGGGGCCTTCCTTCATTCTGTGCCACCCTCTGGTGGTCAGTGCATGTCATAGTGAGCAATTGGTCTCCCAGTCGAACTCCCATGGGGACAATTTGCATATAAGGCTTTTACATAGATATTTTTCTTTGTATCAGCTCACATTTTGAATAAAAAATTGCCTATCAAACAGAATCATTTACAAGTGATTCATGAATGCAGTATCATGTTTTGTCTAGCAAATAGAAGTACATTTAAGCAAAACTTATTTGTAAGATGGGGAGATATTTGAAGGCTTAAGAAGCAGTGAACGTGGAGACAGTGATATTATGTGTGTGAGTGTGTGTGCGTGTGCGAGAGAGAGAGAGAGAGAGAGAATAATCCTGGAGACAAGGCCCTTCCAGAAATGAGAGGGATTTAAAATAGTGGTTGGGGGTGGGCCAATAAAGACCTCTGACAATTTTTCCGTTGGGAAAGATGAAAGGATGGTGGAGAGAGAAATAATGAAAAAATTTCAGGGTGAGGGTGATGAGGAGGGAAAATTGGGAGTTCATGAGGGAGTTCCTGCCAAGGCAGGCAGAGGGTTACTGAAGAAGGAGAGGAAAGAGGTTATTAAGTGGTAATGATGATGAGATTTTGCTGTGTGATAAAGTTTGATTTCTTGGGAAATAAAAACTCTCTTTTGAGTTCCCAAGAAATAGCCTTCACATCTATAATTTTTCACCAATTCTTTTGATTTTGGATTTTTTTTTTTTTTTTGAGGAGCTCACTGGTGAGTCTGGCCTCAAGGTAGACTTAAATTAAGAAGAGAGATTGCCCAGATAGCACTAAATTCTTCCTTCTTCTAATTCTTGGGTTCTGATGTTCTAATATCTGTTTTGTCATATGTACCACTATGAAAATGAAATAAAATAAATAGATGCAGAAAGCCACTAAAATATGTATTATTAAATATACATAAGTAAATGATTATTTTTTAAATATATTTGTATTGATTTGAGAGAGAAAGAAGGAGAGGGAGATAGAAACATAAATGATGAGAATCATCTATTGGCTCCCTCCTGCATGCCCCACAATGGGGAGCCTGCAACCGAGGCTTGTGCCCTGATTGGGAATTGAACCATGACTGCTTGGTTCATAGGTCGAGGTCCAACCACTGAGATATGCCAGCTGGGATGATTTTTTTTAAATCCTCACTTGAGGATATTTTTCTATTGGTCTTTTAGAGAGAGTGGGGAAGACAGAGAGAAACATTAATGTGAGAGAAGCACATCGATTGGTTGCCTCCTGCCCATGCCCCGACCATGGCCTGGGCCTGAAAGGAGCCTGCAACCAAGGTACATGCCCTTGACCAGAATTGAACCCAGGATGCCTTGGTCTGCAGGTCAGTGCTCTATCCACTGAGCAAGACCAAGTAGGACCGAGCTGATTCTATTTTAATGCTAACCTGATGAACCAGGACATTTAGGATCATAAAATACTGATAAATCTCAATGAAAACATTCTGAAAATGTCCAACTACTCCCTCATTTGAAATATGTTTTTTTGCTATCAACTTTCCTAACCATTTCCCTAACATCAGACTGTCATGCGGGTAGGGAGAACCATTCATTTAACTAAGCAACAAATATTGAGAGAGTGACTACTATGAGGCAGCAGCCAATCTAGTGGCTAGTGATAGAATGCTGAACAAGACATATGGTGTATTGATAGAGTTTGCATCCCAGTGTTTGCTGGTGCTGGTGGATGGGAAAAACAAGCAACAACTAACTAGACAAATGGATAAGATCATACAGATTACTAATAATAACTATGGCTCATACATTAATGTATACTCTAGCACAATGTCTAACATGCAGTAGGCACTCAGTGATTATCTGCTGACTAAAATATGTAAATGCATATCTGGAAACTCATTTTATCTGAATTAAACACTCTCCTTTATCCAACTGCTAATTCACTTAAGCTAATGTGTTTTGTCTCAAGCATGCAATTTGACAAAAGTTTTTTGGTTAGTGCTGGACCAAAAGGAGGCACTGGAATGCAGCATTGGCAAAGCCAGTGGGGAGCTGTTTGGGGCTCAGAAGCTGTGCGTCACATTTTAGCTCTCACTTACTACAGCATCATCTCCTATCTTTGAACTCAAGGTCTACTTTTTAGGCAGGTGACGTAATATGGTATTAATAATGAGTGAAGGGTATTATAAGCTTCTTTGGGGATAGCTAATTCTAAATTGTTTGAACATCATTCAGGTCACTATGTAATCTCTCTAACGCAAGCTTGCTGAAGATTCAATTCAACTAAGTAGACAACTTAGGTGAATTATTTGCTTAAATGCTTGCCTAAGTAAGATTGTAAAAATAAAACCTTAAGGGAACTCTTGCAGGGATCAGATATTTTATAAGAACTTAAGATTATTTTTTAGGACTTAAGATTCTTGATAAAAAATGTAATTCTTTACTAAGTCTCCATGGGCTCAAATAATAACTATTTTCTAAGACTCTATCTCAGTATAATACTGTAGAGTGTTAGAGAATAGACAGGTGAAACAGATGATATTAAAAAAAAGGTGTATCCCACCCCCCACTTCCTGTATACCATAATTTGGCTGTTTGCTTTATATAGAAGTAATAATTGACTATAAAGGATGATATGTATAACTTAAGCTATGTTGCCTTGCATAAATGAAAAGTTACTTACATTCTCTGATGCATCTTTACAAAGCTGTAAATGTGAGTGTCGGAAATGGTGACATATACTTTCCTTCCAGTGCTAACACTAGATCATCTTTTTGATGCCTGATTTTAATGTTTTAATTGGGAAACTAGGCAAGAACCATTTCTTTAACATCCATGTAAGAATTTCTGATAAATTAAACACAACGTATTACTCATTGTGTGTCCCGTATTAACTGTACTTAAAATATTCTGACTTAATTGAAGCTTTTCCTCCTCAAATGATATGCATGCAATTTGTCTTCTGGCTATGAAACAGCAATTTCAGTTAGACACTTCTCATTTTTTAAATCCCTATGAAATAATTATCATTCTGCTAAATTATTGGGAAGTAAGGATGAGATTTTTGCTGTAGCCCATGAAGGAGAAACTGATATGGGACTTATCCCATTGTGAACAGCTAGCACATTGGGCACAATCCATGTGACAACAACTCTGTTCTGACATTGGACTAGAAAGAGGCTGGATAGGCTGTGTGACCTCTGAGAGAAGGTGGGTACAGTAGGTGTCCTAAGATTAGTTTGACTTTCTGCCTGGAGCACATTATGGGCCATGGCACAGGGAGGGAAAATCAAGCAAAGTATTGTGTCTTGCTGAGTTGTAAAATGAAAATTTTACTTAGATTTTACAGAAGAGAAGAGTGCTGGACTGGAAATCTTAGCAATGGAAAACATCCAAAATGCAGCAGAAAGGGAAAAAGAATGAAAACATTTTAAAAGAGCCCCTAGTAGACCAGATCAAGAAGTTTAATTTTGCCACTCTGTAATTGAAATCTAAGGAGGAGTAGAACAAAAAAACATATTAAAATAGTTGAAAAATTTTCCATATTTGAAGAAAACTATAAACAAATAAAAAATACCAACAATTTCAATGACACTCAAGCAGGGTATATTCCATAAAAATCAAACAAATGACATAGAGGACGAATAAGATAAAGATGTCTTCAGCTCTGCCACCAAAAACAATAGAAGCCAGAAAAAATAGGAAGACATTTAAAGGCAATTAGCAACAACAAAAATGTTAAACCTAAAAATCTATATCCAGTGAAATTATATTTCAAAAAGGAAGTCAAAATAAAATTTTTTTCTGATATCCAAAGCAGAGAGAATCATCATACAAAGCCTCTGACACTTTGCCAAACACCCACACTGGGAACAGTTTAAAGTATTTCAAAAAGAAAACAGATAAATCTTAGATGTTGCAAGAAATATATAGTGTTTAAAAGTTATTTTATTCTCTGTTAAAAACTATTGTTTTAAGAATTTCTAAGAGCAATTAAAAAGGGAAACCATATACAAACTTAAAAAAAAAAAGTTAAAGGAAGTTCTTCAGACAGATGGAAACCAACATACAAGACAGAAGCATAAATCTATAAAAAAAACAAAAAACTAGAAATGGTAAATAATGGGGATTTTTTTCCCTTTATTTTTAAAAGATAATTCCCTCTTTACTCCAAAATAAGAATAATATGCCAGAGGATTTATAACATAAGTGAAATAAGTTATGTGACAGTAACAATACAAAAAGCAGGAGGAGGAGGAAATTAATATTTTTATATTATAGTTGTGAAGTGGTATAATATTTGATAAGTTTAGAATAAAAATGTCAACCCTATAAAATCTGCTTTAAAATAAAAAGGACTTATGACTAATAAACTAAGAGCAGAGATAAAATGGAATAAAAAGTTTACCTAATCTAAAAGAAGATAGATAATATTAAAAATAATAAAAAATATAAAGGATAATGAAAAGCAAATAACCAGATTATAGTAAAAATCAAGCATGTCAATTGTTACATTAGCTATATATTATGGTCTAAACATAACATTTAAAATCAGACATTATCAGACTGGGGAAAATTATACAACCAATAACAACCAATTAAATATGAATCCCTAGATGAGTTAAAAGTATATTAATGTAGCCCTGCCTGGTTTGGCTCAGTGGATTAGAGCGTTGGCCTGCGGACTGAAGGGTCCTAGGTACAATTCTGGTCAAGGGCACATGCCGAAGTTGTGGGATCAGTCCCTAATAGGTAGCATACAGGAGGCAGCCCATCAATGATTCTCTCTTAGTATGTTAATGTAAAAGAAAACATGAGTCAAAAAAAGTAGGAATCCTATCTAATAAAAGCGAAACATGGTAATTAGCATATGACCGCTACCCTTCCCATTGGCTAATCAGGGAAATATGCAAATTAATTGCCAGCCAAGATGGCGGCCGGCAGCCAAGCAGCTTAAAGTGAACATGAGGCTTGCTTGCTTCAGTGACGGAGGACTCCAACGTTCCCCGCCTGCCACTGCAGACCTCTGAGCTACAACTCTAAGCAACTGTGTTACAAATATAGAAGCTAAACAAAACCCCAGAAACCTGCTTTAGTCGCCGGGCTTCAGCCAGCAGGATGACACCAATGTTTCAAATACAGAAGGTAAACAAAGGCCAGAAACCTGCTTTCAGCAGCAGAGGCCTAAGATCTGGAGCCAAGCCTCAAAGCTAAAGCTGGCCCAGAATAAAAAAAAAAGAAAAAAAGGAGTGGTTGGGAGCTTCAGTAACTCACCAGCCTGAAAACAGCCCTCAGCCCCTCACCCAGACTGGCCAGGCACCCCAGAGGGGACCCCCACCCTTATCCAGGACACCCTTCAGGGCAAACCAGCTGGCCCCCACCCGTACACCAGGCCTCTATCCTATATAGTAAAAGGGTAATATGCCTCCCAGCACAAGGATCAGCAGAGCCGAGAGGCCTCCTGGCACTGGGATCAGTGTGACAAGGGGCAGCGCCCAAACCCCCTGATCGCCCTGCAGCTCTGTGTGTGACAGGGGGCGGCACCCCAACCTCCTGCTCAGCCCTGCTCTGTGTGTGACAGGGGGCAGCGCCCCAACCCCCTGATCGTCCCTGCTCTGTGTGTGACGGGGTAGAGCCATAACCACCCCATCAGCCCTGCCCCGAGTGTGAGAGTGGTGGCACCCCAACCCCCTGATCCGCCCTGCTCTGTGTGTGACAGGGGGCGGTGCCCCAACTCCCCTATAGGCCCTACTCTGTGAGTCACAGGGGGGAACTCCCCAACCCCCTAATGGGCCTTGTTCTGTGCATGACAGGGTATGGAGCCCAACCCCCCTGATGGGCCCTGCTCTGTGCGTGACAGGGGGCAGCGCCCCAATACCCTGATTGGCCCTGCTTTGTCGGTGACAGGGGATGGCACCGCAACCTCCCCATCGCCCGTGCCTTGAGTGTGACGGGGGCAGTGCCCCAACCCCCCAATCGGCCCTACCCTGCGTGTGACTGAGGGTGGCATCGCAACTTCCCGATCCGCCCTGCTCTGTGCATGACAGGGGGCGGCGCCCCAACTCCCCAATCGGCCCTGCTCTGAGCCTGACCAGGGGCTGCACCTAGGGATTGGGTCTGCCCTCTGCCACCGGGGAGCAGGCCTAAGCCAGCAGGGTGTTATCTCCCGAGGTGTCCCAGACTGCAAGAGGGCACAGGCCGGGCTAAGGGACCCCCTCCCCCCCCCGAGTGCACAAATTTTTGTGCTCCAGGCCTCTAGTAGCTATATAAGTATCAGACCAAGTATTCTCCAAAATGGGGGATATTGCTCATGATGAGGAAATTTTGCTAATGATTAAGTAGTTAAATCATCATGAAGACCTAACACATTTTGATGCATCTAACAATAGAGCTTCAAAATACATGATTCAAAAATTGTCAGAGCTGAAAGCAGAAATAAATTAAAGCTAACATATTTAAATATTTCAAAGTCCTTTTCAGTAATTGATAAATAAAAAAGTAGAAAGAAAATCAAGAAGAGTGTAGAAGACATGAACTGTTAATCAACCTGACATTTATGGAGTACTCCACCCAATGTGAACAGAATACATATTCTTGGCAATTGTTAAAGAATATTACTGAGATAAACTATATGCTGGTCCATAAAACAAATCTCAAGTAATTTAACAGCTTTAAGATCTTAGAGTCTGCTTTCTCACCAAAATAGAATTAAATTAGAAATCAATAATAGAGCAATGCATGAAAAACTCTAAATACTTAGAGTTTAAACAACACATAAATCTGAGGTTAAAAAAAAAGATTTCCTATGCCAACTGCTGGTGAAGATGGGGAACAACTGGAACACTCATGCATGTAAAATGTAAAGGACCATAAAATGTTTTAACCCATTCTGGAAAACAATTGGACAATTTCTTATAAATTTACACACATCTGATATATGATGCAGCAATGCTACTCTCAGGTATTTACTCAAGAAAGTAAAAACATATGTCTACAAAAACTTTTATATACAAGTGTACAGAAAAGCTTTATTAATAATAATTCCAAACTGGAAACCATACAAATGTCTGTCAAGAGGAGAATGATAAACAAATAATCATATGTCCACACAATGAAATACTATTCAGTAAAACAGGAAGGTATGAGCGATAACATTTTATTATATAAAGTATGTAATACATAATATCATAAATGAGCTATTTATTATATATGTAGAATAATAAATGAATCTCAAAAACTGAGTAAAAGATACCAGAAACAAAAGAGTATACTGTATGAAATTCTAGAAAAGGGAAATCTGATCAAATGTTTAGAGTTGTGGATCTTTAGGGATTGAAAATAAAGGGGCACAACTTTTTGAGGTGATACAAACACTGTCTTTTTATGGTGGTGGTTACACATGAGTATATGTGTTTTTCAGAACTAATTAAACTCTATACTTTTAATAGTTATTTATTTTAAGTAAAATTGATATATAATAATATATTAGTTTCAGATATACAATACAGTGCCAGCCACAGTGATCAGCCACCTGTGCCCTGTGTAGGACCATCTGGAATGAGCTACAAAGCAATCTACAGAGATGGCTGCTACTTGTACTGGGTTAGGAGGTGCCCGGGAGAGGCCAAGATGCAAACCAAGGGCTTCTGTCTCTAGTACCAGCTCTGTGGTCACTTAGCCAGCAGTATGGGGCATGCTGAGGTCAGGTGATGCTTGTTTGAAGATTTTAGGAAAGTCACCAGCATCAGCCCAGACAGGCCTTTTGTATGGAAAAGCCACTGGAAATAGCTGGGGTGGGCCTATGTTGGGTGAGGTGGTATCTCTTTGAACCCCCAGGCCAGGCGAATAGTGTTAGCCAGCTTGATGGAGACTCAGATATGGTGCCCACCTGCCTGCCCTGTGGAGAGAAGGCTCAACAAAAGAACAATGGACTCTCCTGCATTTCTGGCTGACAGAAAGCTGCCCCTCCAGCCTCGCCCTCATGTCAGACAGTTCAGTTCTTCCCCGTAGTCCCTGTTGCCTTGAGAGCTGTTGTCCCAGTGCTGGAGCTCAGAGCAAGCAAATTGGAGTAAGTCTGTCCACGGGCCCTTTAAGAGGAAAGCCTGGGACTCCAGCAACCTTCTATGCCATTCAGCCTCCCCACCACCACCGTGGGGATTGAGCTTGCATCTTGGGCATGCCCATAAGCAGGAATCAAACCATGACCTCCTGGTTCATAGGTCAAGGGTCAAGCCCTGAGGCACACCAGCAAGGCAAAAATCAAAACTGCTGAGAGATTAAACAGAGCAGTGGTTGCTGGTGCATGGGAAAGGGAAAGGAATGAATAACTGGAAAGCAGAAAAAAAATTATGGCAGTTATGCATTTGTTTAACTCATAGAATGTATAATAAAAAGAGTGAACCCTAAAGGTAAACTATGGACTCTGGCTGATCATAATGTGTAAATGTAGGTGGCAACAAATGTACCGCTCTGGTGGACGACATTAATAATGGAGGAGGCTAAGTATGTGTGGGGGCAAGGGTATATGGGAAATCTCTGCATTTCCTCTTAATTTTTCTGTGAACCTAAGATTGCTTAATAAAAAGTAAAACCTTAAAAAAAAGAGAGAGAGAGATGTAAGTATTTAGAAAATGAAGCAATATTCATTATTAGACTTACTGGGTTCATCAAGAATAAGCCATCCATGATAGAATAATTTCCTTCTTTGATGGATTATGTATATACAATACATACAGCTGTTCCTCTCATAATGTTGTTTCATTCAATGTCCTTTTATTATAATGTTAATGAAATGCAGTAGGACATTAGCTCTTCTTTGTATCAATTAGTCTCTGGTAAAATTGGTTTTCAATATACCTAGTTTTGCTTAAAGTTACAGAACCTATTGAAGACAATTGAGGAATTTCTGTACTTGGATTTCAAGGTGATCCCATGACATCTTTCTGAATAGGTGGAACAGTATGAGGAAGATTTGCTGTAATAAGAATAATTCATATGAGGTCCAATGCTTTTCTGAATGGTGATATTTCTAGAGGTATGGGACTCTTTCTTTGACTATGTGTGTTTGTGTGTAGTTTTTGATTGTTTTGTTTTTCACTTTTAAACAATGACATATTTTTTAAAGTTTTTCATTTTTAAAAAACATTGGTAACAATGACATGCTGTACAAGCATATTTTAAATGTCATGCTGATTAGAATTTTATATGGTTCAAAGGTGAGAAGAGTAGTTAAAATATTTGATACTAGAATTGTCCATAAATAATTCAAGTGACTCAAATAATTGATGAACTATTTGAGAGAAATAAAAGTAAAAGGTAAAAGTAAATTTATGCAACTGGTTTCACAATAAAATAGTTACACCAGTAAAATATTATATGTAAAAGGAATTAAGAACTGTAAGGTGATTGCAAGTGGAATATAAATTAATCATCAACATACCTTGTCAAAAAAAATTAATGATAATAGTTATAGTTTATTGAATGCCTACTATGTTACAGGCATTTTTAGGATATTTGCATACATCTATATATATTTAAAAAGCCAGCAACTGTAATCCCGGAATGACCGGAACAACCCAGTCACTATGATGCCCACTGCAGCCAGCAAAATGGCCTGATTGGGGTGTGGGGCTGGCTGGTCAACCTCCCACATCCCCTCCCCCTGGCCAGCCCTGCCACTGATCACCCCCCCTACCCCAATAAGGGGCAGGGCCGGGTCGGGTAAGTGGCCACAGGAGGTTGGCCACTGGCCAATTGCCCTCAGCCCCTCCCCCAAGCCAGCCTGGTCCTGATTGGGCCCTAGCTAACCTCCCACTGCCTCCTCCTCCCGACAGGCCCAGCCCCGATCTGCCCCCAATTGGGGCCAGGTTGGTCAGATCCCACCCGTGCATGAATCTGTGCACCGGGCCTCTAGTTTATCTATAAATATTACGTACAACTTTATTTTTAAAATTTATTTTTACTATTTTATAATGGAATTTTTAAGCTCAGATGACTGATCTAAGATCCTTCTTTCTCCAGACCCATGTCTTTTTTGCCTTATTAATGTGGTCATAGGATGAATTAAGGTGGAAAAAAAATAAGCAATATAAAGGAAGTAGCAGGTACATTTTAATCTAAGCTGTGCAGAATCCTATGGGAGGATCTTGTTTTGTTTTGGTTTTAAGTGAGAACACTAAGGGCTCATTCTTTACATCTCATACATCTCACACAAGATAAAAGTTGGAGTACTTTTGAGTACTCCAGGTAATCAGAGAAGAGATTTGAATTCATTTGATATGAAGTACAGCCCACAGAACTAAGGATTTTTGTCCTATACAACTGGTGGCTGTCTACAGCATTTGAAGAAGTATTATTTCAAAGATGCGTTAAATTTTTTGTTGTGACTCCAGAGAGTGGAACTAGGACTAATAAGTGAAAGTCATGAAATCAACTTGGAATAACGTAAGTTAGAATTTTCCAGCAGAGTTTTTTTGAAAGTGTACTGTGTAGTCTCTGTATAGTGGTGAGCTGACCAGCGCTGGAGGTGTTCAAGCAGAGTGTAGTTGGTCACTTCGTTGATTATTCAGGTTAGAATCACTGGTAGTCTCAACTGACTTGTAAGGTTCCTTTGAATACAGTACTTGGAATCTTGATTGGTATAGAATCAGCAGTCTATTTAGGGGTTGGCAGTTAGCATGCATTTTTTAAAAAGCAGTTTTATGGAATAACTTCATTATGATACCAGACTGAAACAGAAACAAGCAACAGGTCACCTGCAAGTTAAAGCAGAGAGGCAGTTGTTGGTGAGGAGGAACAGGATTTCAGTATTGTTTCATCCATTGTTCTAACAACCTGCCAAACAATAATTATTTACTTTTGGACAAAAAGCCCTGGTGCATATTTTCACCATTCTTTAAGGGAGTTGATGGCTAAATGTTTTCATCTCCATATTCATCCCATCTTGAGTCTTGGCAAAGGAAGAAGCCACGGTGACCTTTACAGAAGGTGAGCATTCTTGGCTGTGATGGAAGGAACACTGCAGTTACCTGGGACTCATTCTTTCCATCTCACACACGGAAAAGACCTCCCTGAAAGAGCTGCCAAGACATTCACGGTCCACGTAGCCTCAGCAGCAACACTCAGGCTACCTTGTGGGGGGCGCGGCTGGCTTTTAAGCAGCACTTTCAAAAGATAAGGCATATTCTATCCCTCTCTATCTCTCCCCCCGTACCCCCCTGCTCATACCCCCCAAGTCCTCCATTGCCAGTTTTTCTTCACCGATTTGTTAAATAGTTGCCATCTGTCTAAAAGCATTTTGAAGATCTTCTTGAATTTTTCACCCTTGCTGCTCTAAGAGTTGTCTGTGGGCCAGTATCAGCATCACTGAGAGTTTGTAAAAAATACAAAATACTTGCCCTCACACCAGGACTATTCAATCAGAAACCCACTTTGAAATAAAATTCCCAAGTGATTTGTATGCGCAATAAAATTTCAGAAGCACTATTCTACCTGCTCATGATTTTACATCTTTTTTAAGTATAACATGTGGTTTAGTCCTCTCCCATTGTTCTAATTGTCCTTTTTAGTGCTTCTAGATGGATGCCTAAGATTGAGGTTAGTGAGCTTTCTGAAACTATTGCCTAAACTAGGATCTTCAACTCATCTTTTACTCTTCAATTCATAATTCATTTGTCCACCAATTACAGAACTTTAAATCCTGCCTCCAAATTGTCTGGCTTCCGCCTGCCACAACAGATCTGGATCAGGCCCCACCATCTCAGTTTGGACTGTAATGATAGCTTCTTTATTTCTGATTTCTCTCTGTTCTCATTCATTCTCCAAACTTCGGGCAAAGGTAATTTTTATTGAAAGCATCTTTGTCCAGGGACAATGTCATCCTAACTTATTACTTTGCATAAAAAATGTTCTCTAATCAGTCTCCATTAACCTTTTAGCTTCTTCTATTTACACATTCCTACTTAACACCTTAATTCTAAATATAGATACTACTGCCATTCACACATTTCCATTTTCCTTAAGGCTCATCCTCACACTTCCTCCTCCTCTTCTTTCTACACACATGAAAATAAAGCCATCTATAGTCTTCCCAGAAGAATGAGTTGTTTTTCCCTCTGCTGATGTGCTAGTAACAGGGTTTGCAGGCCATATCGTCATGTTCCAGCATTATTTATGTTCTTGTCTTCATACAGAGCTAGATTGTGTGTGAATGCAAGGTAGGAATAAGGGAGGCACTACAGTATTTGGTTAAAGAAATAGGTTCTGGAGTGAAATAATATGTCAAATTTCATTCTTTCCTTACCATTGCATGACCTTCAGTGGTTTGTTCTCTAGCTCTGCATCACATGTGCCTACCCTCTTGGGGCTACTGGGTGAATCTTCAGGACCTCCAGTCCAGGGAACTCAGCAGGTCACTGTGAATTAAGATAAGTCACTGTGAATCCAACCAGTGATCTCTTGGTGTTTGAAATGATGCTCAACCAACTGAGCAACACTGGCCAGGGCTTGTTATCCCTTTATATGAAGAGGTGTAATAAATGTAACATCATCTGATTGGAATTTTCTATCTATCATCTATATCTATCTATCTATCTATCTATCTATCTATCTATCTATCTATCTATCTAGTATATACAAGTCAGTATACTACTAACCGCCTGACCTTAAACAAATACTCTTAACCCTTCAGTGACTCAGTTTCTGACTCTGTAAAATTAGAGAATTTAGACTATTTGCTTTCAGTAACCCTTTCAAGCACTCTGTATTTACACAAAGCTTATGTATAAGAACTTTCACTTGAAAGTATATCCTATATAATAAAGAAGTAAATGCAAATTGACCATCACTCCAACACACAAGATGGCTGCCCTCATGTGGACACAAGCTGGCCAGCAGGGGAGGGCAGCTAGGGGCAATCGGGCTGGCAGGGAGCAGTTAGGCATCGATCAGGCTGGCAGGGGAGTGGTTAAGGGGTGCTCAGCTGGCAGGCAGAAGCAATTAGGGGCAATCATGCAGGCAGGCAGGCAGGCAGGCAGGCAGGCAAGAGGGTGGGAGCCAGTAGTCCTGGATTGTGAGAGGGATGTCCAACGGGCAGTTGGACATCCCTCAAGGGGTCCCAGTTTGGAAAGGGTGCAGGCTGGGCTGAGGGACACACCCCCCATGCACAAATTTTGTGCACCAGGCCTCTAGTTCAAGAGAGAGAGAAGCTGAGAAGCACATGAGAAAATCTTTAGAGAGCCAAGTTCATGGTTTAATTGGGTTAAAACTAGCCCAGTTTAGTAGGAGTGTCATGTGCTTCATGGTAGATGAGTGGGAATGGGGATAATTCAATTAGGAATAACTATTGCTTGAGATAGTGCTGGATTATGGTAAAGTAGAAGGAATATGGGTTTTGGAATAACAGATACCAGAATCCTGATTGATCAATCACTAGTTATATAAGCTGAACATAATTCTGAGTCTCAGTTTCCCCCTCTGTAAATGGGGAATCATTGTCAGGCTCTTGTAAGAATGAAATGAGGTAATGGGAACTAACCACCTGGCACATGGCATAGAATATGGTTGGGACTCAACCGGTGCTATTTCCCCCTCTTTTCTCCTATATATGTGACAAGGCACAAACTTCCAAAATAAAACTGAGCTATTTCATTACAGAGTTCTGCAGATGATATCTCTGAACTATCAGATAATTACAGGAAGATCAGAATTTCAGAGAAGAACCTGACCCTATCCCCACTTGCTGTACCAGAAGAACCACACTATCCTTTTCCCTGTTCTTTCTATTTTCTGAGTAATCCTTTTGCATTTTGATGCGTGCAGACATGGATGTCTGGCCACACACCATGGATGTTTGATTTTCCTTCTCTGTCCTTCCACCATCTCTCATGAGGAAGCCTTAATCAGAGCTGTTGCCAGGTGATGAGGTTTCTACATTCCTTCCAGCAGCTGCTATTTATGTAGAGTGTCTGGTGGTGTTTTAACACCTGGTTCAATATTTACCTGTGACGGCTTCACTTTTCTCTCTGACCTTATTCACAGAAAGGGGCTGTCCAGGAAATGACACCTTGGGGATTGCTATTAGGTATCCCCAAAGCTGACCACTTAGTGTTCACCCAGCTTTCCAGACAGGTTAGAAAGTTCTGAAATGAAGTCCTCTGCCATCTTTTTTTGGACTCTTGAAACTGTGAGCACTAGGAACATGATGAATTAATTAAAAGAAGCACATCCCGAGTTTGTGGGTTACTGACAGTTAGAAACAAGGGAATAAAGTGTTTTATATGCCTTCTCTATACCTTCTTATGAGTAAAGAGAAAAGATAAAGCTCTCAATTCTTAAAAGTCTTCTTCAGCTGCAATGCTCACTTGCAAAGTCATTATGGTGGAGCATCTAGCAATAAATGTGTGTTTTCAGCTCCATTATTTCGTTCCAGCTACCTCATGTCTCAGCACATGGCTTATTATTATCCCCATTTATAGATGGAAAATGGAGGCCTGGAGCAGGTAGGCAATTTATCAAGCCATTTGAAACCTCTGTGAAATCAAATAGGGAGTAATCAGACAAAATAAAACATATGCAAAGAAATAGATACCACCTCTTAAAACCAGATGATATGATGCGACTGTTACCATTAACCCATTTTATAGATGAGAAAACCTAGCTGATAGTCATGTCTTGATTTGCTCAATTACATAAAATGCTTGACAGCACGATGAAGAGAATGATTTGCACGTTGTAAAAGATGCTGAACTAGGAAGTATGCCATGGAGTTAGGAGCATGGACACGGCTTCGGATAAGCCTGTCTTTGAATCCTTGTTCCACTGTGGGCAAGTGACAACTCTCTGGCTTTCATCCTAGTTGTGAATCATTACGTAGCTCAGTTTCCTAACTTTTAAAATAGAAATGGCTAATTTCTAATTAGCCCTATTGTGAGAACTGAAGTCAATAGCGTGCCTGGCCTATGGTAGACTCAATGGTAGAGAATTTGTTGTCAGTGTTTACAATTCCAGAAAGGTGCTCACACCATTTTGGTTGGTCTCTATTTTTGACTGGGCCTCAGGGACTTGAGGAGAGAGGGGAACTGGCTTGAAACAAACCACCCCTGCACGTACACAGTTCTGGCTTGCCGGCGAGGTCTGCATCCCATGTAATTACAATGACATCTCAATATGTTCTTATGTCTCAAGTAGTCTTGCTTGTGTCACATTTGCATTTGAAAGTTACAGCTCCGGAACCGTAAATGCTGAACCATAAATGCAGGTAACCTGATGCCACGTGGAGCAAAAGAGCTCACCTTCCAAACGCTGCCAGGAAGATTCACTTTTTATGGCTCTTTTTATATAAATTCCCACGGAGGAGAGTTCTCAGCAGAAGAATTTGGCCTCGTGGTTTAAAGCACATCTGGCTCTTTGAGTTGTCAGAGAGTAAGTAGTCCATAGCAATCGAGGGAATGAGGTAAATGTGAAATCAGAGCTGGACAAAGTCAGGAGAAATTCAAATTGCAGACAGCTTTGTTTATCTTTCAAAACGTCCTGCTGGCTCACAAATTAGATTGAGATTTAAAAAATTAATCAAAAATGAAAAACCAGTAGAGTCCCAGTGGAGCTATGATGATATAATTAATTCTCCTTATTCAGAGGCTACTGATTAATTTGTGTATTTTCCAGGGCCCTGGCTTTCCCTCTCACACCCAATTGTCTGTATTTTGGTTCAGTTCTCTCAGTTACACTCTCTTCTGTAATGTGTGGGTAGAGAAGGCAAAAGGCACCTAGGCAGTTAATCATTCGTGTAATCTAATGGTGTATCTTATTTCGGCTTTAGGTAGGGATTAAAGAATTGTTTGCTGGGTGAAGGAAATATGCTACTTATTAGGAATTTGAACTAATTGGGTTCTGGAGTTGCCATGAATTTTGTTAATCCATTTTATTCTCACTATAGATGATTGAGTCCTCAGAAGTCATAATTAGAGATTTTCCTTTGGGCTTCAGGGATTCTTCATATTTCCCTGATAGCTAGAGAAAATATTTGGGTTTGGAATTTTGTGAAAATGTAATCAAACCAATAGAGATATCCAGTTATTCTAGTCAGAAGAAATGTCTATCTCCTGTGTGCTCTTAAATAATAGGGTTTGTATGTCTCCATTGTCATTGTCACCTGCCTTGCTTGTACACAGTTCTATCCCATCACTAGGCTGCAGTGCAGTCACCCTGAGGACGTCTCTGTACTCATCTTTGTAATCTCCAGAACTAGCTATGTCAGCCACATTTGTAATTTATAATTCTCTAGTAGCCACATTAATTGAAATAAAAACAGATGAAATTAATCTTAATAATATATTCACTAAGCCAGTACACCCAAATTATCATTGTAATATATTTGTGATATAAGTAATGATTAGTTATTTTACATTTAAAAATACAGTTGTCAACATTTTGTAGGTATTTTCCATTTGTGGAACATTTCTATTTAGACAAACCAGATTTCTAGTGCTCAATAGCCTCTGTGGCTAGTGGCTACCATATTGGACAGCCTGACTCTAGAACACTTTTGACCATGAGAGGTTATATAGGGCTCTCTATTAGACGGCAGACTGTGTCGGTTCAAGTTCCAGCTCTATTGATTCTCTAAGCCTCAATTTCTTCATCTTCTGGAGTAATATTACTATGCTAATAAGAACAATGCCTCACACATGGTGTATGTACAAAAGACATTTGTTGCCCTGCTGGCATGGCTCAGTAGTTGAGTGTCGACCTATGAACCAGGAGGTCAGGGAACATGCCCGGGTATGGGCTCCACCCCCGAGTAGGGGCCGTGCAGGAGGCAGTCTATCAATGATTCTCTCTCATCATCGATCTCTCTCTCTCTCTCTCTCTCCATCCCTCCCTCCCTCCCTTCCTTTCTGAAATCAATAAAAATATATTTCAAAATAAGACATTTGTTAAATGAATCAAAATATTTTTCATATGGGGCTTGAATTAGATAATGCACATAAAATCCTTAGCATAGTGTATGGCACATGGAATCTCTTCAATAAAAATTAGTTATTACTGTGTTAAGATAGTGTCTAGGCCCTAGAACATATTCAGTAGATATTTTCCCCTCATGTCTGCCAGTAAAACCTTTAATCATCCTTTATGCACATCTAGAGGATCTTCCCCATGTGGCCTTCATCCCATTCAGTCAAGTCCATATGAATCTCTTCTTCCTCTGTTCTCTCACAGAACTCAATTCATTTACAAATTTAATTATTTTTTGTGTTTTAATTGTTCTGTAGATTATAGGCCTCCTCATATGGGGCAGTGTCTATTTATCTAGGTATCATTCCTTGTGATCACAGATTACCTGGCATATAGTAAGTGCTCAGAACATTTTTAATACGTAAGAAGTGAAGAAATACTTTTTTATTGTAGCATGAGAGGTTGAGTTCTCTTCCAAAAGAAAACTTGTTAGATTGTTTTTTCTGATCTGAATTGTTCTTAGAAATAAATATGATGTCAGCTTTCCTCTCAAACATTTATTGATTTCATGGAGATTTCCCAAGATATTAAAGCTCATAATTGGTTTTAATAGGAGAATTATCAGCCCTGAGGAGAGGATTAAGTGTCTATGATTACTAAGTGATGGAAATTTTGTAAAGAGTCACCTGGCTCTACCTCTTCTTGGCCAGGTGACCAAAAGCAGGTAAATTGATCTTTCTAAGCCTTGGTTTCTTCCATAACAAAATGGGGATAATTAAGCTACCTGTAGTGGGTGAAGTTGACTGGGACCATTTGAAGGATTGTCAAGCAGCAAGGGGACTGGATACATAAGTCGATGCATGGAGAGCTCTTGGCAGAGCAGTAAGTGTTGACTAAGTGTGTGCTATTGCTGTTATTATCTAAACATAAGGTGACTCTTTGAAGTGTATTGGTTCCTACACTCCTAAAATTGAACAGACTCTGACAGAATGTCACTTCATAGTCAGGTTCAAGGTCTTCTGGTGATGGCATGAAAATATATATTTCTTCATATCAGTATTTTCAAATTCAATTCAAAGCTGTTTGGGAGAGTAAGGGGAACTTGCTCTGTCACTAATTCACTAATCCAGGGAAGACTTGCTCTGTCAATATGAAGAGATCTTTTAAAGCCAAAAAGATTTAAACCTTGTGATATTGGTGGAAGAATAGTTAGATAGATCAATGGAAAAAATACATAATGCAGAGACAACTGTAGGTTATACAACTTTATATATAATAAAGGAGGAATCACAAATTAATAAAGAATGGACTATATACCCCTAGCTGGTCTGGCTCAGTGGATAGAGTGTTGGCCTGCAGACTCAAGGGTCCCACGTTCAATTCTGGTCAAGGGCATGTACCTTGGTTGTGGGCACCTTCCTGGTTGGGGGTGTGCAGGAGGAAGCTGATCCATGTTTCTCTTTCATTGATGTTTCTAACTCTCTATCCCTCTCCCTTCCCCTCTGTAAAAAAAAATC
>NW_006296540.1:1576952-1621952 GCF_000327345.1 Myotis davidii
CGATCTGTGACAGGGCAGCGGGCGTCCATGTGCAACCCAACCCGGGGCAGCCGGGCAGGGCAGCAGTGATCGGCCGGCCCGCCCGGGCATCCCGTGTGTGACCTGACCCGGGGCAGTGCCCCAACCCTCTGATCGGCCCTGCCGTGTGCTCGACCCAGGGAGGCAGGACAGGTACCAAGGGATTGGGCCTGCCATCTGCCACCTGGGGAGCGGGCCTAAGCCAGCAGGTGGTTATCTCTTGAGGGGTCTGGGAGAGGGCACAAGTGGGGCTGAGGGACACCCCCCAACCCCACCTCCCCCACCAGTGCACAAATTTTTGTGCACTGGGCCTCTAGTATATATATAAAAAAGAATGGATTATATATTAAATTGTGTTGGGGAATTTGATATTTTGAAAAGGAAAATCAACATATCCTCCTCTCAAAGTCTACATAAAAGTGCCATACCTGTGGATTAATATTTAAATATTAAACATATACACAATATAAAACACATGACCCCAAACCTAATCTTTGGTTAGAGAGATGACTCTTATTGCCCTTAGACCAAAATCTAAAATTTTTAATACTGCTTGAGAGACTTTCTGGGTTTTGCCTAATTCTTTGTTCTTATCCAGAATCCCTCTCCCCCTTCCCACCCACTCTGCATTCCTTCTCTAGGGAAGTTGTCTCCTTAAATATGATGTGCTCTGTCCCAACTGCTGGACTTGACTTTGTTATTATTGTGTCTGGATGGTCCATTTCTCCTCTCTACACTCACCCATTCTGCAAACCCTAAACTTTACTTATTAAGCTAACTTAACCATTACTTCTTATATTTTACAAGACATTAACTATTTTTATGGTATGATCACACAGCATCCGAACTTTTCCTTTAATAACATCCTCACAGGTGTTACACGTTAGTGTCTGTTTCCTTATTGCACTAAAGCTTACATGATAGCAGAGCCCATGCCCATCTGACTTACTGTTATTGCCCTAGTATCTAACCATTGCTTGACACACATTGGGCGCTCACAAACACTTACACCAAGAGACATAAATCAGGGAAACTAGAGATTCAATTAGATAAAAATTAAAAATTTTTGTGCCATTATAAATTACTGCAGAAGATAAATTACTTTTAAATGGTAAAATAAAGACCTTTTCACTTTTTATCTCTACTCATAAATCACCCTCAAAACAATCACTAAATGCAAAACACAAGCACTATCTTCAAAGAAACTCTATGACAAATGGAAGAAGGGTAAACAAATCTATAGCACAGAGGAAAATTAAAGATAAATGCCTATAGATTATGGTGGTGCCAGTGAGAAATACTCTTTTTTACCCCATAAACTTCAATAGGGCTCTGGAATGGAGGCACCAAGCACAAGTTAAGGCTAAAGTGTGTGTGTGTGTGTGTGTGTGTGTGTGTGTGTGTGTGTGTGTGTGTTGGGAAGACTTCTTGAAAATAGGGAATTTGCTTTAATGTCTTTTTAAGGAGCAATTATAATCCTACATGTTCACTCCTTCCCTAGAATAAGTTAGTGGTGACTCAGGTGGAATGGAGCCAGAGAGGCTAGACGCTAGAGGGATGGCAGGCATGGGGAAATGAGGAGCTGAGGCCTGGGACAGCAAATAGTGGACTAAGCACAGTCTTATTCAGCAGTTCCTGTTCCAGAACTTAGCAGCCAGACTGAGAGCTCTCAGGAAAGAGTTGAGAGGACTCCGCCCTGTAAAATGGCACCACCACAGAGAGAACACTAGCATGTACTGATTTTTGGCCATTCCAATAGCTGGCCACCATGCCACCATACATGGACACGCACCAGCTGGCATCCCTTGCTTCATCTCCTCCCAAAATCTCCAGTCAGCTTTTTAGTGTCCCACTCAGAAAAATCTGGACTAACAAGGCTCATTAGCATTTGAGGCAACTTCTAAGAAATAATGAGATTAAGATAGTAGTAGTAGGTAGATAAGTGAGAGGGAGATTTGGAGTAACAGAAAATGAGGAAGGATAAAATATTTAAAATACAAAAATTATCACTAATATATTTGAAAATATATTGCATTCATGAAACAAGAACATAATACTGTGGGGGAAAAAAAGACCATTTAGTAAACAAGGACTGAAATTTAAATGTTTTAGGCTTTAAATTAACATTAAAAAAAAAAAGAAGAGCCATTCATTTACTCAACAAACACATTGAATGCTTACTACATGCTAGGCACTGGGCTAGACATTAATGAAGTGAAAAGCCTTGCCCTCTGGTAGCTTACATTCCACATGGGCAGACATAGATGCTAAGCAAATGCATATACAGTAAAACAGAAGCTATCAGCTGGATGATAAGTGCTTTGGAGAAGTAAGATAGGCGAGGGAGGAAGTGATGCTCTTTAGTAAAGGTATCAGGGAAGTCCTCATTGCTCAGGTGACATTTATGCAGAGATCTGAAGGAACTCAGATGAAGAGCCATGTGGATATCGGAAGGGATTGCATTTCAGGCAGAAGGAAATCCAATGCTAATGCCCTAAGAAGAGACTGTACTTGGATTGCTAGACAAGAAGGCTGGTAGAGATGGAAGTGATGGGGCCTTGGGGACTTCAGAGGTGACATAGGCCAGATCATATGGGTGATTATCAGACCCAATGGCCCATAACAATTGTTTTATAATGCGTCCTATACTTTACATATAATATAACCTACTTATACAAAATTCACATATAATATAACCTACTTATACACATGTTTTCAAAATATCCATCAATTCCCTAATAGTAAAATATTTGAGAAATTTCTAAAGTAGATGTAAACCCCAGTGTATGATTACACCAGAAGACAATGAAGTCATCAAGTGCTTCACCTTTAGTCAGAATCACCGTAAACATGACATAAAAAATATAGATTGATATAACGGTGACTCAAAGATCATCAGTGACATTGTCATGGATGACATGACTTTGTGAAAAGAACAATTCTTGATAAAGTTCCAAATGAAGTCATGTGTAATGTCCAGTGAGGACACCAGAAAGTCATGCAGGTGGCAAGGGGATGCTTCACCGTGTGGCCTTCCCATGCGTTGCAGAACATCAGCAGCCCTGGCCCGCTCACTGAGTGGACGGTGGGTGAGAGTACCACTCCTGGTAATAACAACTTCCTTCCCTCCCTGCAGAAATTACAAAATGTTGCTTTGTTGTTACCATCTCCACTGAGAATCACTGACTGAAAGAAAGCCTTAAGAACCGTGTTAAGGGTTTTGGCATTTATTAGGGAGTGATGTGGAAAGCTACTGGAAGAGTTTCATCAGGGGGATGATAGGATCTGACTCATGTTTTAGAGCAGACCTGTGTTGAAAACAGGCTATTTTCATCGTGAGGAAGGGCAGAAGCAGAAGCTGTGTCATCAGGCTCTGCAATCAACCAGGTGGCTGTAGCTCAGAGTGTTGGTGAGAAGTGGCTAGATTCTGGATACGTGCATTTTTTTTATGTAGAAGTAGCAGGATTGCTGATGAATTGCATGAGGAAATGATAAAGAGGGAACAATCAACCAGGTGGCTGTAGCTCAGAGTGTCGGTGAGAAGTGGCTAGATTCTGGATACATGCATTTTTTTTTATGTAGAGGTAGCAGGATTACTGATGAATTGCATGAGGAAATGATAAAGAGGGAAGAGTCAAGAATGGCAGAATTAGGCATTAGGTTTCTCTGAGGCAGTGCCTGACACATTGTCCCTGATTCTTTCATCATGCTTTCTTGGCATGGAGGCCAAACCAAGTTGTCAGGTTCGACAAGATAGGGCACTTGTTTGTCACTCATCTGCTAGGTTGTAAGTCCTTCACTTTCGCCCTTCACTTGTCACCCAGAGCTCTGGCTCTAACATCAGAATGAGTAGTCTTTAAGAGTTCCTTTAATGAAGGCATATGCATGGTCCAATACTGCAAATCTCATTAACCTGACCAACATAACGTCATTCCACTACCTATCATCTTACCACTGCACAGCTGGTAAACTGGAGAGAGGTGAAATGAGTTTTCTAGCCCCCAAGGGAATAGGGTCAAAGCAACACAAAAACCTCTGCTTTTCAGGGATAATATTCTTCAAGCCTAGAGGCTAATCACTAAAACCAGAAGTCCATTTTTAAAATTAAAGTGAGCTATCGTATGGGAGTGAGTGTTTCTAAAACATCCACATCTTGCAGCAGTGAAGAGTCAACTGGTCCCAGTGGCTTGGTGATAAAAACCAGGGAGTGCAGCTAAAAATGACCTTCAATGGATAATCTTCCTTCAAGTCATGTTTTGTCTATAAAATTCATGTGAATTTTGTATTCTCTTCCGCATTATTTCTATGCTTTCTTAAAATGGAAAAGTAATATTCTAAATTATTTCCTATTAAGTAAATTTGATGTATTATCTTTGTCTTGTGGCCTCTTATACCCATACTCTCATGTATTCAGCAAGGGTGACCAAAGGGCATTTGGATTAGGTTGGATACAGACAAGTAGAGTAATTGAGAAGAGTCCAATGAAGGCATTATTTTAAATGGGAATGGGCAGAGTTAAGGAAAACAGACATAGAATGGGGAGGCATTGTAGAGGGTTGAATGGAAACCACCCCCAAACACGCCAACATCCTGATCCATGGAACTGCGAATATTGTCTCATATAATAATTTAATGAATATTACTTTATAAGGTAGCGGATGTGTTTATGTTAAGGATATTGAGATGAGGATATTATCTGGGATTATGTGGGTGGGACCTAAGTGCCTTCACAAGTGTTCTTATGGAAAAAAGAAAGGCAAAAGAAGATAAAGCTTACTTAAGAGGAGGCAATGTGAAGATGGAAGCAGAGATTGGAGTGATCAGGCCTCAAGCAAAGGACTATAGACAGACCCTAAAGGCTCAAAAAGGCAAAGAATGGATTTTTCTTCCAGAATCTCTGGCCTGTAATCCTGCTGACACCTTGATTTCAACTCTGGCCTCTGAAATTGGGAGAGAATAACTTTCTGTTGTTTCAAGTCACCCAATCTTCTTGGAGCAACCACAAGAAAAGTAATACAGATACCTTTGTGCTAGCAGTCATATGGGGCCATTAGCACACTAGGTCTGAAGTGTCAGGGGAGGGAGTGGCTCCCAGCACTTGGACAGAGCTGTAACTGTCCTTCTAGTTGTAGCCTGAAGAGAGGGTCACTGACATGCAGCCTTTGGCAGGGGAATGTCCCCAAATGGAGAGAGCCAGGGGGATAAATATCCTGGCTTCTGTCTCTTCCAACCTCTGCTCTTTTTCAAGGCTCCCATTGAATCCAATCAGAAGCTTGGCATCAAGGGAGCCTGATGAATACATTCCACAGAAATCAACCTCCCCGGAGAGGGCAGAGCAGAGCAGGAGGGAGCAGGGAGAACAGAGATTGTCCAGCATATTTGTACTTCAGTTTGGCCCCTTCAGGATGGTGAAAGATTATTGGCTAAAAGTCAGGAGACTTGGATTCTAGTCACTAGCTATCTGTGTTCTTAGTGATCTCTGGGTTTCATTGTCTAATCTATTAACAATGAAATTTATTTTAAAACTTTAGAAGCTGGGGATCTCTCAGGGATTGTTAACCACAGAGGGATGGAAGGAGAAAGCGACTTATGTAGGCCGCATGGCCGATCAGGTCAAAGCAGGGACACCATCTCACAGATTGGAGTGCTGCTATGGTTTTCTGGGCTTTGTGGGGGAATCTATTGTTAAACATGGAGAGAAGTGGAAAGTACTGGGCACGTGTGAGGTGAGTGAAAGAAAATGCCCTTGTTGGAGTGGGACTCTAGTTTTCTGGGAAACCCGGTGTGACTTCGTTCCTGTGCCTTGCACATGCTGTTCCCTGTATTTACCTGCCCTTTTCCTCTACCCCACCTTACCTCAGGCCTTGGGCAGAAGCTGGGGATCTCTCAGGGAGATTGTTAACCACAGAGGGATGGAAGGAGAAAGTGACTTATGTAGGCCACATGGCCAATCAGGTCAAAGCAGGGACACCATCTCACAGATTGGAGTGCTGCTATGGTTTTCTGGGCTTTGTGGGGGAATCTATTGTTAAACATGGAGAGAAGTGGAAAGTACTGGGCACGTGTGAGGTGAGGAAAAAAAAACACCCCTGGTGTCTGTGTCCATTGGTTAGGCTTATATGCATGCATACAAGTCCTTTGGTTGATCTCTCCCTCTTACCCAACCCTTCCCTACCTTCCCTCTGAAGTTTGACGGTCTGACCGATGCTTCTCTGTCTCTGAATCTGTCCTTGTTCATCAGTTTATGTTGTTCTTTATATCCCACAAATGAGTGAGATCATGTGATATTTATCTTTCTCTGGCTGGCTTATTTTGCCTAGCATAATGCTCTCCAGTTCCATCCATGCTGTTGCAAATGGTAAAAATTCCTTCTTTTTTACCACAGCCTAGTATTCCATTGTGTAGAGGTACCACATTTTTTTAATCCACTCATCTGCTGATGGGCACTTTGGCTGTTTTCAAATCTTAGCTATGGTGAATTATTTCTTTCATCACTATGTCTTTCCGTTATTACATGACATGTTGGACACTGTGCTTTGACAGAAAGCTCCTTGAGGGCAAGGAGAGGGTCGTATTTCTCTTTATCTTCATGCCTAGTACAGTGCACAGCATCTAGTGGACCTTTAATATTACTTATTAAATGAATCAATAAAATAGCAGAGAAATGCTTGACATTTTGTAAGGGGATGACTTCCTCAGAATCTAGGTGACCCACCTATGTGTACTATGTATTTAGATTTATTCTGCGATTCAAAAATAGGGCAGTTAAACTTATTAATTCAGGCTGGCTCCTTGACTGTCCCCATGTTTTCCACCCACGAGTGTTCACCTTTCTTCTTTCTTTAAAAAAAAAATATAATTTTATTGATTTCAGAAAGAAAGGGAGAGGGAGAGAGAAATAGAAACATCAATGATGAGAGAGAATCATTGATCGACTGCCTCCTGCATGCCCCCTCCTGGGGAAGGAGCCTGCAACCTGGGCATGCACTCTGACCTGCAGTGGAGCTGTGACCTTGTGGCTCATAGGTGGACACTCAACCACTGAGTCACACCACCTGGGCAAGTGTTCCCATGTCACCCTGGATAAATATCAATCTAAACTATACTACAGTGCATGAAATTATTTCTTTGTGTACGTGTCACTCACTACATTGGGAGCCCCTGAGGAGAGAAACAATGTCATTATTTTCCTACACATATCACAGTGTCTGATAGAGAATAGAATAGATAATTAAAGTTTATTAAAATGAATTAGATGCCTACATCATTGAAATTCATTTTTTCTTTGATAATTTTCACAGCACTGTAAGAAATAGCTGGATGGGTTTTTACCATTTTTTGATATGTTTGGAATTGCATGATGTAAAATTATATATATATATATGGCATGTGCAAGATTTATTTTTGGAAAAGACCCAGGGAGCAACTCAAACAGTCAATCTCTGGAGTGGCTGACATTGAGAAACAATGAAGAACTCGTGGGACTTTGGACCCAGAGAGACATGGCATATGCATGAGAAAACATAGAGAGCCTTTAAACAAAGTGGAAATCATTGGGTAGTTGCTTTAAAGAGTCAGCATTGATTTGTGTCACGGCTGCTTCTCAATTGGGCATCTCTGTGCTGCCTGCTTCAGGATAACTAGCAGCAGGGATGTTCTATTTAACTACAGGTAATTATGTCTCCAGCCACAGGAGACAGCCAGCTAATTTCTGTGATGGCAAGTGCTTTTCCAGGAACTTCCTGTGCATTAGTTCATTTGCTCCTCCCAATAACCAAGAAAGTTGCTTTATTCTCTATTCATATGAGGAAGCTGAGCCTCAGAAAGTTTAAGTGACTTGCCCAACATCACAGGATTAACAAATAGTCAGCTGGAATGCACACCACTATTTTCTGATGATGAAGATGAAGATTATTTCACAAAATTGTACCTCCCTCTCCAATAAAAGTTGCTAAGTGTCAGTTTGCCAATGGATTCAGTACTCTGATGGATTAGGTGTTCCTTCTCCCTCCCATTGATGAAAACAAGTCTTAATTAGAAGGAAGCCTGGGCTTAATCTTCTGTCTGACTGATTCAGGTTCTCTGATCTAGCCCTTTTGTCTGAGCAAGTTTTTAATTGAATCTTAATATGGGGACCATATAGAAATCTTGGGAGAACCTTGTGGAAAAAAGCTCAAAGAGAAATTGTGACTGAGTCCTTTACAATTTTCCCCCGACTGTATCTTTTTTAGACAACAATCAGGAACTAGAGTGAACCTGCAAGAGACTCAGACGCATAATGGCAGGTGATGGAAATAATGGGGACCTATTGCACACTGTCAGGCAATGTATCGCCTACCCTCAGCTTCTTGCCAAGGTTGGGCATTAATCAATCACCTCCTGATTCTGATCTCTCTGACAAGGCTGGTCTGTCATTCAATTTCATTTGCCACCAATTCCCTTCCTCCTGCCCTCCCTCCTACAAATACATTTGGAGTGACACTGAGTGATTCCAAATGGTAATGTTTCATTGATCCACTTGGCAATGTGGCTGAAGGAAGAATGAGGTGGTGGGCAAAGGTGATCAGCAAATGAGTTTGAGAAGACTGGGAGGGAATCTGCTCTGTTTGGCTCTCTACTAGTGAAATAGCTGAGCATCTGGCTACCTCCAACTCTTAGCTGGCCTGAGATCTTGCTCTCTATTATCTAGTTTATCATCTTTTATAAACAAAGCGGGATGACTGTTGAGACTGCAGTATGACTGTGATGCTAAAAGTTCAAAGAAGCAGAGGATGTGATTCTGAGAGGAGCAAGGAAGTACCGTACAGCGTAGTAAAAATGCCTGCAGAGTCTGTGCGTTTGTGGGATAAGCTGGTGGCTACCAGTTTGGTTTTAAGACAGAGACCTGAATTCAAATCTCTATATTCCCATTCTATAGCTGTATGACTTTGGAAAAGGTATTTATCTCTTTGAGTCTCAATTTCTTCATGAATAAAATAATAGTTCTTGCCAAGTAGAGTTGTGAGGATTAAATGCTTCACCATGTGGCAATGGTTAGCATCCACAAGTGTTCACTGATACTAGAATTTAACATCCTACAGTCTGTACATTGGCTGCATGTTAGAATGACTTGGGGAGTTGTAAAAATCCCAATGCCCAGGAAACTACCCAAACCAATCAAATCTGAATCTCTGGTGTTGTGTATCAGATTTTGTTAAAAATCCTTTGATGATTCTAATGTGTGGCCAGGATGAGAACTACTACTAAAACATATTATTAGCCCTTAACATTTGATCTAGTGCAGATTGTATCGGGATAAAAATTAATGCTAGAATAAAGTTAAATTCTATTTAAGACCAATCATATGCTTGGTGCTTTTCACAATATTTTCATGTTACAGGCGATCAGATTAAGGGGCTCAGGGGGCTACAGTATTATATGATGGAACTAAAATTCCAATACAGGGACTCTAAATTTCAATCACTGCACTTTAGGCTACACGAGGGCCCTATGCTTTCTAGGCTAGTCTGTTGTCCTGATGCTTGGATTTAATTCAGAATCTGTTCTTCTTGTTAAGTTCTGGACTAAGCCCTGCGGGATGGAACCAGGTGAGCATTATAGAGTATGTGGTGCCCTTTCCCTGTGATCATGCAGCTAACAGGATATTACAGCTGATAGTGGGTGGTTATTTGAGTAGAAGCCTAGGAGTTAACTGTGAGTACTGATTCTGCTCCTACTATTATCCAGGTGATGTTAGACAAGTCACTTACCATCTCTGAGCCTTTAACTCCTTAACTAAAAAGGACAACAGACTACTTCCACACAAAAAACTGCACACAGATGCGTATTGAAGCTTTATTCATAATCTTCAAGACTTGCAAGCATTGAAAATGCCCTTCAATAGGCGAATGGATAAATTGTGGTACGTCCATAAAATGGAGTATATCCACCCGGCTCCCCTGATGCCAGGCTTCTGATTGGATTCAATGGGAGCCTTGAAAAAGAGCAGAGAATGGAAGGATATAGAAGCTATGGTATTTATTTCCCTGAATCTCTCCATTTTGGGGACATTCCCCTGCCAAAGGCCACATGTGTGTACAAAATGTCTCTTTACCCTTTTTACTATTATTCTATTAAGGACTATGCAATGGCTCAATTAAAAATATGATATGTAATAATTTTTAGTATAATACTTTAGAGCTACAGAACATAATATGAATCTTATAGGTTAATTGACTTATTTTATTCAATTCACAGATAGTAGAGTATTTTTGTCATTAACTAAAATAAACAAGACACACAATTGTATGTTCTTGTTTACTATGCTGCCCATAAGGTCAACTGTAGTAAGAGTTTTAAATGAAGACTTTTATCAGTGGAAACATTTCAAACTGGAGATTTATTTCTATATCACAAGAGCTTATTACCTTCCTGTTATAAGATTGATATTATTTACCATTATAAAATTTGATTAATGAAAAAGCTAAAAATCTTTTAAAAGAGGAAAGTAGACCAACATTTCTTTTTTTTTTTAAGGATAATAGACTATTTCTGAAGTTGCTTTTACTTCCCATTGATCACTTATACTAACAATTAATTATTCAGTATTCCCGAGTTGTTGTAGAAATCACTAGATTGAGAATACATTGCAGAATGCCACACTATGTTCTATTTTAAGGATGATCTAGCTCCACTTTATAAAATAAAAGCCAGAGAAGTGTTCACATGCCCTGCAAGATAGTAGGTTCAAGATAGTAGAGGAGGGAAGGTGGACCAAACTTCCTAAATCCTACTAGTGTTCTTTTTCATCTAAATGATGGTCTCTAGTCTCTATCCAGCAAGGGGCCTGCTAATCATGAAATATCCTCTATGTAATGTCATTGAAAATTCAGCATCAATCGCTGTGTTCAGGATACTCAGAGTACCAGTCTATCAGATCGCCTGAATCATTCTATCATGCTTACAAATTATTATAGTCATCATATCATTTGGTTTATATGGGGGTTAGATAGTTAGTAATTGGTTAGGAAGAAAATATTTGAGTCAATGCTTATTTATATTCAAAATTTAACTGATACTTTAGAACTGAATTGAGATGGTTATAGAATATTTAATTTTAGGATTTGGAAACATAATAAAGTCATTTTTATTTTTTTTGCTGAATGTGTCTGCAAGGTCAGTAATTGTTACTGAGCATTGCAATGTCTGACAATCCCGCTGGTTTGGCAGAGAATTCACTCCAGGGTGCGAAGCCATGAATGCCTTCAGAAGGAAATTGCCTGGCATGAATTTCTGAATGTGATGTGTGCTCAGGGACCTGAATTATTTCCAGTGTGTATGGAAGCTGAATGACCATTATATTTACTGGTGTATAGGATTACTGTTCAACAAACACATTGCAGTGTATCCAAAAAGACAAAGTATAGGGGCTGCGTGCTGAAGTGCAGGGAGCGCTTTATCAGGGAAAGTCGTAAGAAGGAACCAGAAAAAGGCAATAAGAGAAGTAGGCGCTAATAGACTGGGACTCAGTTTTGGCAAATGCAACTTGATACATATGGGGCGCAATAATGTGAAGTGCAGATATTTGATGGATTAGAAAAACCTGGAAAGCGCTGATGGTGGAAAAGACCTTGGAGTCTTGCTACCAGATAATAAATTAGATTTGGATTTGTAATGGGCAAGCAACAAAAGCTAGTGCTATTTTTTGGCTATGAAGACTAAGTCAGGTACTACATTATTTGAGATATGAATCTAGTATTTTTCTTTAAAAAAAAAAACACCACTATCATTCTAATCTGACCATTCTTCTTTCTCCAATTTAACAGCCCACCTTTCCTAGATTTTTCTGTAGTCATAAAAAGGTTGCTAGGTTGTTGGGAGACAGGTCTGCAGACTCTGTGGGGTTTATTTTGGGACATCTCACTTCACAGCTACAGAAATCATTTAATAAGACAGAAATGACTAAACGGTTAGCAAAAATAACAGAAAAGAAAGCAGATTCATCTTTTCCAGAGTAAGTAATTTTTATTTCCTTACTGAATAAATGTGAACATAACCTTATTCTGGGTAAAAAAAAAGATCATTTTCTGTAGGAGAAGAAATGTGAGCCCACCAGCATCGCACATACGTCTGAATGCCAGTTGGTGGTTAAAGTATATTTAGGATTCTGTGTATGTGGCCAAGACCCGAGGGTCTGAAAATGGTTGATCGGGTGCTCTTGCCTGTCTTAAAGAATTGATGACTGGATTTACGGATTTAAAAAGCTGAGAGCCCCAATTCTGATTTGACTAAAAATAAAAATCCAGGTAATTCATTTGTCAGCTGTACCCTGACATCCATAGACTGGTTTTGATAATTGGTTACTTATAAATGCTTCTTTTGTGGGCCTTTTCTAGTGTATATATGTACAATAATAAATGTAGAGATGATTTTCTAGAGTCTGAAGGACTGACATAAATGTAAGCGTAAAAATTTTTGAGCAGTTTCCAGAGGAGGCTAAAAGATAATGAAAACAGCTATCTACTGAATCTGTCCCAGGATTTCTATCTATTGAAGAAAAGTGACCACAGAGATCAAGTTTTAGATGATTTAAAACAAATAAAAGCCCCAGAAAAACATGTGACTAGAAGGATCACCACTGTAGAAAAATAACTTTTCTTCTCCTTCACTGCTGTATTTTATGGCACACTTACTTCGCAATCATCTATCACTCCATCTGTTGAGGGTCTTTCACATATGCAATGTTGCACTGGACACTATTGCGGAGATAGAAAAATATAAAACCCGTTTTTATACTCTGCAAGAAAACAGAAAGAGTGATAAATTGATGTCCTGGCCAGTGGAAACTGCTGGTGTTTATTAACACTCTGACCCTAGCAAGTTATTTAACCTCTCCGAGATTCAGTTATTTCATCTGTAAATGGAATAGTAGTGTCTGCCAAATGGGATTTTTGTTAGAATTAATTTAATGATGTGTCTATATGCTCAGACAGTCCCTAATACCTAGTAAGCACTCCATAAATTTAAAATATGTTCTTTTTAAATGACAGTGTATGACATTATGTGGTAATTGTTTAAAGCGCGCAAAAGGGGAAGGTTTGTGTGTAGTGAGGTAGAATAGCTTTGCTACAGACATGGGACTTTAAAAAGAGAAGGGTGAGCTCACCATCAATCCATTTATTGAATCGATCCTTAAAACAAAAGTCGAGACACTGACACTGTCTCCCATCGTTGAACCCATGCAGCTTTGAGAGGGCCATGTGGAGACCAAAGACTTTTGCTCTGGACTCAGGAAAAAACTGGATTCCTGTCTTGCTCCATCAATCACTGACTGATCTTAGGAAATTTACATAATCTCTGAGCATCAGTTGCCTGTCCTATAAAATGGATGATGGTACCTATCTCAAAAAAGAAACTGTGAGGAGTAAGACGATTCATGTTATGCAAGGTGCTCAGAACAGTGCCTGGCATTAGCTGCATACGCATTGGCGCATGTTAATGTTTCTGAGCTCAGCGTGCACCTCACAATCAATTGCAGGTCCACTGCTCTTAGCTGGAATATCTTAGAAAACAGAGGCGGAGGTCAAGATCATATACTGGTGATCTTTTTGAGCGGGGAGGGGTGTGAGGTAGAGATTGTAGTCTTAGAGAGCGATAGGAAAAGGGAAGTGAGTCAGGGAAAGAAGAGAAGCAAAAGCGAAAACAGGAGATGTGTTACCAAGCTGGCCATAGCTTCCCCCCCAAACCCAGCCAGTTCCAGGTCAGAAAGGATGTGTCTGGGGAAGCCATATGAAATCACTGTGCATCAGAACATTTTGATGTGTGGGGGAATGGTGGGCAGTTTCCTTCCCTTTTCTTGTCACTCATTGGTCAGAGTTTGATTTAATTCTCCCCACCTCTGGTGTATGTTATCTGACCTTGCCCTTGGGGACAAGAGAGCCTGAAAAGATCTGGTTGTATTGGACTTGAGTGCTGGAACCCTGGAGGCCCACACCTCAGTGGACACCATGGAGCTCACACGGAAGCTAGATGTTTGCACAGCAGAAGGCCAATCCACTTTCTGGTCTGCCTGCTGCACTGGGCCCAGGTGGCCATGTCTTTATAACCAGGGAACTGCTGTAGATGTCACTGGAACTGGAAGCAAGACAAGCAATCCAGGCTTGGGAAGCAGATGAGACTCAGTCAACCTGATGAATACAACGGGGTTCGTATAGAGCCACATGGATTAATTTAAGGTGTTATTTTAGATTCAGTTACATACAATAATACTAGCACCAACTTGTTAGTGTGGTCTCAAGGATTAAATGACCTTAACACAGAGTTGTCACACAGCAAGTTTTCATTCAATTTTAATGGCATTACTTATATTGTGACTCTTATTCTTAGAAACTCACAGAGACAAAAATAGAAAAGGTTAAGGCAAGGTGATTGAAAAATAAAAAATCTTTAGCTGGTGAAAAGATGCTGACAGGAAAACAAAGGCAGGTCTGGTCTGCTTGCTCTTGAACTTGTACTGTTCTTATCTCCTTCCTTGGGTATAGTTAGAGCCCTTCAGGCCTGTCTCAGCAGATTTATTTATTTATTTTTCTTTAAACCAATGCTACATTCATTTTAACTTTAGGGTGGACAAGGCAATTCTGCAATACGTACATCCCTGTTTAATTATGTGTGTACATTTGAAAATCAAGTTTTTGTGTACACAATCTCTTTCAACAAATCTACATTTGTTCATCGTACTAAGTTGTGTACTTGGCATGAAAAACAGTGCAAAAGACTAACAATTTTCCACAGAAAATCCCCAAGATCACCCACAGGCAGATCGGTTCAGTTTGGGAGCATGCCTTATTGAAACTCAGCTTGCTCCTCAAGAACTTCTTCTTGGAAGAGAATGGTCTTTGATGAAGCACACAATTTGCAACATTTGGAGGTTAAATGTGTTTGAATTTTTCTGTAGTTCCATGGTTGTGTTCTAGTTTGCAATAAAGTCCTGAGAACCAGAGCTCATTAATGTCTTTCATTGCTTCCTCTTTACAACTGAATTGAATTTCCATAAATTATATGTTCATAATCCTGTCCAATGATGTGATTTCTTTTCTCAACTAGCACCAACCTATAATCATGGTACATCAAAGAGATCTGTGATCTATGAAGACTATGTTGACTATGGGAATGCCTGATATTAATAACCTTTGTGTATATAGATTTTTTCCAGATTATTTTCAAGCTATTTTCTTGATAATGTGATATTTCTTTAATTTGTAGAGCATAAAACATATGCTAATCGGATGCTTCTTACATAGACTGAATATTAAGAACAAGGAATAAGCACTTCAAGGCTTTTCTATATGTACAGGCTCAACTATATGTCAAATTATTTACAGAGGACATCTAATTTTTTATGTATACACATTTCACACTATCATTCCGTGGCTCCAAGGCAAAAATTCTGAATCTTGTGCTCAATCAATTTGGAAAAATCATCTCCCAGTATCTGCCTTACGTACAATTGTCAGGTGATTTATAATGGTAGCTTTCCCTTTATTATCAGTTGTCATTTTTTTGTGTGAAATGATATTTAATTCAAGATGAATGCTCAGGTACCACACAGATTCCAATTAGGAGGAGGGTACAATAAAATATTTATAGAGGAGCCAAAGCCGAATCCAAGTGACTGAAGGTGCTGCTGACAGGTGCCACGGAGGGAACTTCACTTCACACTCCAGTTGGTAACAGGGCCCTCAATTGCATTGCTGACTTATCTTTTCTCTGGTATTAAACTGAAACCCTCTTTAAAATATGTAATGTTATATTCTTGGTGGGAAGGAATAAGAAGAGAATTGTCAGTCGTTGCTCTTATATTAAAATCTTTCAACAATTTCTTATTTTCCTTAGAATAAAAGGCACACTCTTGTGGACGGGGGGAAAAAAAAAGAAAGGCCGCATGCTAACTTGACTAGCTCAGGGAAGGCCTGCATGGCAGTTTTGCAAACTCAAAGGCCTAAAGTAACCACAAAGGATGGTCTGAAATTAAAAATTTAACTAAAAGCAGTTTATACTAGGGAGTCATTTCCTAGACCAGAATTATTACCTGACAATGATCATCCTCGATCTTTACTGAGCCTATTGTCTTTCTGCATCTAAGATAACATACCTGTGAAATGTCTGGGTAACTTGTAACTTCCAATTTTCAGGACCCCTCAGGACACACCACATGGCGCCAGGGTGGACATCACAATTCCCTCATTGTTATCGTGCTAACTGTGGACTGTTAACTCTCCTGTGCCCACCTATGTAAAGACACATGCCCAGAGGTTTCCTTGCTTTGCTTTATCCCACCTCCCTAATCTACCACCAACGGATTTCATGTAACCCACTTAAGTCTCCTCTTTTGATGGTAATTCATAAAAACAAGATAAAAAGTGCTGTTCTCCAGATCATTATCCCAATACATTGAGATTCTGATTCCCTGCAATTGTCCACAGTTTGGCTCAAATAAACTCACAAAAATTCTTTACAGGTTTGTTTTTTTTTGTTTTTATTTTTTTGTTTGTTTG
This sequence comes from Myotis davidii, assembly GCF_000327345.1. Classification (NCBI taxonomy): domain Eukaryota; kingdom Metazoa; phylum Chordata; class Mammalia; order Chiroptera; family Vespertilionidae; genus Myotis; species Myotis davidii. Next base: position 1,593,503 of record NW_006296540.1, read on the forward strand.
TTTTACATTAATACTCTGTAGCAAGGTGCCGTGGACCAAATTATATTCCCACTCAGCATATCTTGAATTCTAACCTCCGGTGTGAATGCATTTGGAGATAGGATTTTCAGGGTGTAATTAAAATTAAATGAAGTCATAGGTGGGACCCTAATATAGTAAGATTGCTGCCTTTATAAGAAGAGACATGGGAGCTTGCTCAAAATGAATCCTACTTGGCCAATACTTTGATCTTACACTTTCCAGCCTCCAGGACTGTGAGACATAAATATTATTTGTTTAAGCCACCCAGTCGGTGGATTTTGTTGTGACAATCTTAGCCATCTAAGACAGATTTTGGTATTAAGAAGTGGGGTACTACTGTAACAAATAACTAAAAATATAGAAAGTGTTTTGGAACTGGATAATGAGTAGAGACTGGAGAAGTTTTTGACATATGTTGCTAGAAAAAGCCTAGATTGCTATGAACAGAATATTTATATAAATGTGGATCTTAAAGGCCATTCTGGTGAGATCACAGATGGAAATGAGGAACAAGGTATTGGAAACTGGAGGAAGAGATTCTTGTTATAAAGTAGCAAAGAAGTTGGTTGAATTGTGCTCTAATGTTTTGTGGAAGGTAGAACTTGCAAGCAATGAAATCAAATATTTAGATGAACGAAAGAGTGACTTGTTTGCTTCTGATAGCTTAGAGTAAAAAAAAGAGGAGAGAGATGAATTAAAGAGGTCATTGATAAGCACAAAGAAAGAAAGAATTCAAAAGTTTGAAAAATTATTCACATATCCATAAGCAAAACAAAACAAAAAGGCTTGTTTTGTAGAAGACACTAAGGATGTGACTGGATAATCACTCCTTAAAGAGTTTTCCATGATGTTAATCAACCATCTCAGCAGAAACCAGGGATAAAAAATGGGATTTTCCCATCAGAGACACTGTCAGTTTAGACTAAAGGGAAGAGCAAAACCGGAAGAGAATGAAGGAGAGCTGCCCAACTTCTTGGGTTGCACAGGGCCAGATCATTGACCTATTCTACTGCAACATGCAGAATTCTTCAAGGAAAGTGAAGAATTTGATTCAGATATCACCAGGGCTTTCACTCCCAACACAGGGCCATGGGACAAGGCCATTTCCTTCTTGGTTTCAGAGAAGGGGCCACCTCAGAGAGCTGCAGGTAGTGATGCTACCACCCCCGTGGGCATGGAATGAGGGACATCGAGCCAAAAAGGATTATTCTTGAACCTTAAGATTTAATGGAATTTGCTTGTTAGCCTTTGGACTTACTTTCTTGGGACTCGCTACCACTTTATCTTTCCCATTTTTCTCTGTTGGAATGGGAATGTCTTATCCTATGCCTGTTCCATCATTGTATTTTGGAAACACATTATTTGTTGGGTTCACGGGTTCACAAATGGAGAATTTTGCTTTGTACATACAGTCTCACCCATACCTGATTTAGAAGGATATTTAGATAAGATTTTGGACTTTAGTCTAGAGTTAATACTGGAATGATTTAAGACTTTGGGGGCTGCTGGGATAAGATGAATGTATTTTACATGCAATAAAGACATGAATTTTGGGTGCTGGGTGGAAATGCTATGGACTGAATTATATTCAACACAAATTCATGTTAAAGCCATAAATCCCAATGCATGGATCTCTGATCTGATAGAAATATTGTTCTTATAAGAAGAGGAAAAGAGACCAGGGTTTGTTCTCTCTCTCCTTATGCCCATGCTTGCACATATGGAAAGGTCATATGAGTACACAATGAGAAAGGTGGCCATCTGCAAGCCAGAGAGAGCCCTCATCAGAACCTAATCATGGTGACACCCTAATCTCAGACTTCTAGCCTCCACAACTGTGAGAAAATAAATGTTTGTTGTTTAAGCCACAAGTCTATGATATTTTGTAGGGCAGCCTGAGCTGACTAATGTAGATTGGGACCATTGAGATCTGGCTAACTCTGTAGTCTTTAAAACTTATCTTCTCACCATTGACCCCAAAACTCACTTCTAGGGAGCTGAATTCAACCACGCTATTCCTTTAATGTGAGGCTCATTCTCCCACCTATAAGCAGAGGCACACCTGAAATGGCACTTGCTTTAGAAGCTTTCCCTCATCGCTCCAAGCATCATTATAGTGTCTTGCTGATGTGTTCCTTTACAGTGGTTCTCAACCTTCCTAATGCTGTGACCCTTTAATACAGTTCCTCATGTTGTGGTGCCCCCCAACCATAAAATTATTTTCGTTGCTACTTCATCACTGTAATTTTGCTACTGTTATGAATCATAATGTAAATATCTGATATGCAGGATGTATTTTCATTGTTACAAATTGAACATAATTAAAGTATAGTGATTAATCACAAAAAATATGTAATTATATATGTGTTTTCTGATGGTCTTAGGTGACCCCTGTGAAAGGGTTGTCCGACCCCCAAGGGGGTCGCGACCCACAAGTTGAGAACCACTGCTTAGAACCTTGTTACATAATTCAAATAAGAGCCATTTTTACAAAATTCTACAATTATTGATTCTACAATTATTTGGCTCATTGTGTTGACCCTGAAGGCAAAAACTACATTCAATTATATTTAAATTTCTGGATTCTAGGGGAGCATGGTTCATTGGTTAAATTTATGACTTTAGAGTTAGCACCTAGATCTATCCCTATTAACTTGGAGAAATTTCTCAACATGTCTAGTTTCTTCATCTGTAAAATTGGAGATAAAAATGTTAACTGTGAGTGGAAGTTTTGTTAAAACACAAATGTCTAGGCCACACTAAAATTTTGGATTTAGTAGCTCCGGGTAAGGTGGGGTACAGGAATTATATTTCTAATATGTTCTCAGGCAATGCTGATGATACTGGTCAAGGCCCTATAAGAATCATGGCAGTTTGAGATTCACAACAAAACAATTCATATATTCATTTAACATATTTATAAAGTATCTTTATATGCCAAGTTCTCAATAAGCATTAGATATACAGGAGTGAATAAGTCAAAGTTTATTTCCTCAAAGACCTTAAAAATCTCTGGTGGCAAAAGATGTAAAACAATAAGTAAAACCAACAAAAATAACTTTAGGTGATGATAAATGTGAGGGGGATAAGATCGAGAATTTCTTGAGGAGTCTTTAATTAGATTGATGAGGAAAAGCATCTCTTAAGGCCATGGTTGGCAAACAGCAGCTCGCGAGCCACATGTGGCTCTTTGGCTAAGGATTGGCATTTGATTTGAGACCTGAGGATTAAAGGAGTCTACTATGTTAGAACATTGAAAAAAGGCAGAGGGAAAAGCAAGTAAAAGTCTCCAGAGATGGGAAGAGTCTGGCTTTTTCAAGGAATAGGACAAACTCTTTGGCTTGAGGATAGTATGTGCAAAAAATATAAAAAAAAAGAGATAGGTAGGACCCGGATCACCTACCATCTTATGACTCAAGTTGTTTAGATTTTATTCAGAGTACAGTGGATTTGAGAGAAGAGGAGTGTCATCTACTTTAGGTGTTAAAAGATAATTGGCTGCTATATGAAAGGTTGTAGGGAGTAAGAGTAAAAGCTGTTATTAGGCTTCTAAAAAGTCCAGGGAAGAAGCGGATGTGCATTCGCATTATGGAACTGGGTGTAAGGAGCACTGGGCAAGAATTGAGAAGGATTTTGAAAGTAGAACTTAGAGGACTTGGTGATGGATTAGGTGTGGTGATTAGGGGAAGAGTTTGTTCAATAGAACTTGGGTTTTCAATAAAAGAAGTGTAAATGATTGAAATTCCTTCAAAAATGCCTATTGGTTTCATGCTTGACATTTAGTTTATTATAAATAGTAAGTCGACATGGATGGAAAAATCTATTTGTTTCTCCTAGATAGGAAACTGCTGGCTTAAGCCGCCAAGATATTTCAGGCATTGTATGTGAGGAAGCAAGCACACACACGAGGAGCACTGGTGAGCTCATTAGAGGAGGTTCTGATGGGATCCAGATGAACACACTTCTACTCTGAATTCTTAATTGTGCAGCAGATCAAGGCTCCGGGAGTAAGGACAGCGAGTGGTCTGGAGGAGCAAGGGGGCTAAGCAGTGGCACTAGCTTTTATTCCCATATCTTCCTATCATCTCCCTGTAAGGCCAGGTTTCTAGCCCTCTTAAAGTTCTCTTTTTCAACTTAAAAAAATAAGGATGGGAAATGAATAGAAGCCTACATTTTCAACATTTTGGTGCATGCATACAATGGAATATTATTGAAAACAGATGCTGTCTGACATATGACAGAATGCATTTTATCTTCTTAGTTTTTTCTGCTCCTCCCTTTTTCATTTACTACTAGGCCTTCAGGCTGAGCTTATTGTCCCTGGAAAGAAAATAGAGACCTAAGATGGCATTGCTTTGAGTTTCAAACAATTCTATTTTAAAATTAGTAGATAGACTTTCAACTTATATAGGTAGGATTTTATATGTTGAGAACCAATGCGTAGAGCAGCAGTTCTCAACCTGTGGGTCGTGACCCCTTTGGCGGTCAAACGACCCTTTCACAGGGGTCGCCTAAGACCATCCTACATATCAGATAGTTACATTACGATTCATAACAGTAGCAACATTACAGTTATGAAGTAGCAACAAAAATAATTTTATGGTTGGGTCACAACATGAGGAACTGTATTTAAAGGGCCAGAAGGTTGGAACCACTAGAGGGTTGGCTACAGAGAAAATTAAAGAATAACCAGGAGGACAATGGGCTATAAATGAAAATTTTGCCAATTATTAAAGGAAAATTCCACCCTGGAATTGGGGATGGGCAGGATAAAAGCAAGAAAGAGGAGGAAAGGTCAAAAATAGAGAAGAAAATTTCATGGCTCCTTTTTCTTAGTTGAGTCTTGGTAGTGGAAGAAGAAACACTAGTAGATTTGTAGAATTTAAAGAATATACAGGCATAGTCTGGGGAGGATGTAAGCTTCTCAGAAGCATTTTCAATTCAACACAGCCCTATTCCAACTAGTGCTTACAATGATAAGACATAGTAGCTATGGAGGAACTTTGACAGGTGGGGCTGAGGCAATGTCAGTGTCTTAAACACTCCAGCATAAATTGAAATGTACAGCTGAGAATTATCAGGCTCCCCATGCAAGATGCAGATATTCTAACAGGACCAAAGGAATTGAAGAATTTGGGATTCATGACTAGAAGGCACAATGATGTTGCTGAGAGTGGAGCTCAGGCCAGTGTTCACAGTCACCAGCAGGACTCCCAAAGGCAAGGCAACACCAGCCATAGCCAAGCAGATACTGTTGAAGGACAAGTAGGGACCCGTTCAGCTCATCTGCACTCTAGTGAATACTACAAGGACCCCAAAAAACAGTCTGAGGCCCTGATGCCCTTCATGTAATGCTACCAAGATGCCACCATTGCCCTGAGATAGCTTCTTGGGAAAGGGAATCCAAGAAACTTGGGAGAAACCCTGAGAGACAAAGGAATGATCCTCAAGTGAGATTTTTAAGTAAGAAGATAGCAATTCATTCACTTGGTGAATTTAATCCTCAGTGGAAATGAGAGCTCAATAATACAAATAAATTTGCAATAAAAAATAAATTAAAATATTTACTGCTTTATTTAATATTTTTGTACATCTCTATAAACCTTTAATCTAGCTACATTTACACTATGTAATAATTTTTAAAATAATGGAATAGTATGTTTATTGATATGAAATGTTTTTACCACAGCTAAAGTTTAAAATGAAAAGAAGGCCACAGAATGTTATTTATAGTGTGAAAAATTTGTAGAAAGAAAAGTAAAAAGTATATGTACAGATACATCAAAACTTAAATCATTATCTGTGGGTGATATGTTTATGAGTAATTTTTCTTTATTTCTTTGTGATTTTCTTAGTTTCTTCTACATTTAAAACGTGTTATTTTCAAAATGAACTTTATTGAGATACAATTTTCATATAATGAAATGCAGAGATTTTAGGTACATAGTTCAGTCAAGTTTGACAAAGGTATAAACCCATGGAAACATCACTCCTATTATTTATCTGATACTATTCATTTGTGCAAATTTTTGTGCCCCGGGCCTCTAGTATGCTAATAATATGCTAAGGTCGCTCAACTGCTTGCTATGACATGCACTGTCCACGTAGAATGATCAGAACGAACGGTCGACCAGTTGCTATGATGTGCACCGACCGCCAGGGGGCAGATGCTCAATGCAGGAGCTGTCCCCTGGTGGTCAGTGTGCTCCCACAGTGGGAGTGCCACTTGGCTGACCAGGATGAGCAGCACTCCCACAGCGGGCCAATCCCCATAGGCTACGCCCCCTCCAGTGCAAGAATCTTGTGCACCAGGCCTCTAGTTTGAATATAACATAGTTGTTCCTGTAAATCTGTCCACCTATCAAAATATATTTGGATTGTTCTAGCTTTTAAAATTCATTTTTAGTTAGTTTCTCTAGAGATCCCAATATAAAATATTAAATTATCACAGTATTCTTAGAAAATTATATTGAAATACTTTATACTTCACTGTTCAAGGATCATATTTCATGAATATATACATCTAGTAGTTTAATTCCATTAACCTCATCCTTTATGCTATTTTTCCATATATTTTACTTCCTTATACATTATAGACACATATTACAATGCTATTATTATTGTTTCAAATAGTCATTTGCCTTTTAAAGATATTAAAATAAGAAAAATGCTACTCTTTTTAAAATTATGTCTTTATTGATTTCACAGAGAGAAAAAGTGTGAGGGAGAGAGAGAAACATTGATCAGCTGCCTCCTGCACTTCCCCCCTGAGGAATGAGCACATAATCTGGGCATGTGCCCTGACCTGGAATTGAACCTTCAACCTTTTGGTTCATGTGACAACACTGGCCAGTGCTACTCTTTTTTAAATTTAGTTAGGCATGAATTACTTTTTTCTGAGCTCTCCTTTGCTTTTTGTGGATTGGTTTCCATTCTGTATCATTTTCTATCAGCCTGGAAAAATTCCTTTAGCATTTCCATGGTACAGATATGTTGGCAACACATTCTCTCAGCTTTCATTCCTCTGAAAATATATTTTATTCTCACTTTTGTGGTATGTGTTCACTACACATTTACTTCTTGATAGACAATCACTTCCTATGTCCACTCCCATCCCCAAATTCAAGTTCTTTAAGATATTATTTCTTTGTCTTCTGGCCTCCATTGTTTCAAATGAGGAGTCAGTTGTCACTATTGTGTTTTTCTTGAATATAATGTAACATTTTCCTGTGGGGCCTTTAAAGATACATTTTTCTTTATTTTCTCCTTTCTTTCTCTCTAACTCTTTCTTTCTTTCTTTCTTTCTTTCTTTCCTGAAAATATATTTTATTCTCACTTTTGTGGTATGTGTTCACTACACATTTACTTCTTGATAGACAATCACTTCCTATGTCCACTCCCATCCCCAAATTCAAGTTCTTTAAGATATTATTTCTTTGTCTTCTGGCCTCCATTGTTTCAAATGAGGAGTCACTTTTCACTATTGTGTTTTCTTGAATATAATGTAACATGTCCCTGTGGGGCCTTTAAAGATACATTTTCCTTTATTTTCTTTCTTTCTTTCTTTCTTTCTTTCTTTCTTTCTTTCTTTCTTTCTTTCTTTCTTCCTTTCTTCCTTTCTTCCTTCTTTCTTTTTAAATATATGTGATGGAAACATCAATAACAAGAAAGAATCATTGATGGGCTGCCTCCTGCATGACCACACTGGGGATCGAGCCCTCAACTCAGACATGTGCCGCTGACTAGAATTGAACCTGGGACCCTTCAGTCTGCAGGCCAAATTGGCCAGGGCTTTTTCTTTATTTTTGATTTTCAGCAGAATTACTGTGATATGACTAAGTTTGATTTCATTGTTGTTTATCCTCTGGGAAGCTAGGTAAACCTTTTGGGTCTGTACATTTATATTTTTTACCGAATTTGGGAAAATTTTATAAGTTTTTTTTCGGCCCCATTTTCTCTCTTCTCTTATTATGAGATTAATTACATATATACTCTTCCATAAGACTATTTTTCAATTCTGTTTCTCTGTTTTTCAGTGAGAGTGGTTAATTTCTATGGATATATCTTTAAGCTTATTAACTCTTCCTGTTGCTGTTTCTAATCTTATTTTAATGCTAAGCAGTGAATATTTTAAAATTTTAGATAATATAATTTTCAGAGTTAGAGTTTCTATTGGCTTTTAAATTTTATTTTCATTTCTTGGGTGAGATTCTTAATCAGGACTTGAGTTCATTCTTTTTGTTTTATTTAAATCCTTCATACCTATTTAATAGCTGCTTTCAAGTAATTGTCTGGTAATTATAATATCTGGGGGAGTTTAACAGTGTTTTTCCTTTGATTGATATTTTTCTTGATTGTGAGTCATATTTGCCTACATCTTTGCATATATAGAATTTTTAAAAATTATATGCTGACTGTGATGTGGCTAAGTTTGATTTCATTGTTGTTTATCTTCCGGGAAGCTAGGTAAACCTTTTGGGTCAGTACAGTTATATTTTTTACCAAATTTGGGAAAATTTTATAAGTTTTTTTTGGCCCCATTTTCTCTCTTCTCTTATTATGAGATTAATTACATATATACTCTTCCATAAGACTATTTTTCAATTCTGTTTCTCTGTTTTTCAGTGAGAGTGGTTCATTTCTATGGATATATCTTTAAGCTTATTAACTCTTCCTATTGCTGTTTCTAATCTTATTTTAATGCTAAGCAGTGAATATTTTAAAATTTTAGATAATGTAATTTTCAGAATTAGAGTTTCTGTTGGGTTTTAAATTTTATTTTCATTTCTTGGGTGAGATTCTTAATCAGGACTTGAGTTCATTTTTTTTTTTTGTTTTGTTTAAATCCCCTTCATACCTATTTAATAGCTGCTTTCAAGTAATTGTCTGCTAATTATAATATCTGGGGGAATTTAACAGTGTTTTTCCATTGATTGATATTTTTCTTGATTGTGAGTCATATTTGCCTACATCTTTGCATATATAGAATTTTTAAAAATTATATGCTGAGCATTGCGGATAATATGCAAAATTTGGACTATGTTGTCTTCCTTAAAATCATTGAGCTTTTTTTCTGGCAAGCAATTGATTATTGGAAGGTTTCCTTCATTCTGATGAAGCTTGTTTAGTATTTGTAAAGGCAGGTCTAGAGAAATTTTGCACTAAGACATTCTGACTGTGGGGGTGTGGCCATTCTAGTGTTTCAGCTCCATGCTCATGGTGTGAGCAGTGTCTTTTCACTCTGACTGGGCCAGTATTTCAAACGCTCCTAAAATATCTCCATGCCATTATTAACCTTGTAGGTCTTCACTGAGCATGTGCTGCCCAGTCCTTGTCCAGGACTCTGCAGCAATTCTCTGTCCCCCATTCATGTACCCATGGGATTCTGTTGCCTCCTACTGAACAGCTCATCTGGGCTACAACTTCCAGGGTTCCTTCCAGGAGCCCTGCTCTCTGATCTTTGCCTCCTCAGCTCCAAGGGACCACTGGGCAGGGTTTGGGTTGTACTTCTCTTGCTGCCTTTGGGAAGTGGTACCCAGGCAGAGAACAGGGTAGATCACAGGGCTCACCTCTCCTGTTTCAATTCTCCCAAGAACTATAGAACTATTGTCTATTCTCCAGTGTCTGAGTATAGTAGCCTTATATATTCTGTCTAATTTTTGTTTATTTATGGCAGGGAGTCAAGTCTGATACTAGTTATTCCTACATCGAAGGAAGGGGAAATCCTTCAAGTAAATAGTATTTTTTATGATAGCAATATACATAAACATCATTAAAATCCACTTCATGTGTCACTTGGTTATATGTGAGCCTTGAGTTTCAAGGTAGCAAATTCAATGTTAGTTCAAAGACGTGGGTCTATGGCACATAGTCAGTGCCCCAAAATAACTGTGACTGACTGACTGGATTTTTTGACAGTTGATATGAATTTTGTTTTCTAATTCAGATCCTTTCTCTTTTATTTCTGCATCACACAATTATCCACACTCTCTGACAGAGATCTGCACATGAGCATTTCAAGACCAAGGCAGAAAAGGATGTGTTGTCACATGCTACAGGAAAAAAAAAATTTTATTTTGTTCACTGCGATTGGTTAAGGACAGAAATAAAAGCGAAAAGAGAAATGTTTTTAACTTTTAAAAACTGTCAACCTGTATGAACAAATCCTTTTCTGAACCACCTCTAGCTCTTTCCTTTAAGTCTTCAGTGTGTGTGTGTACTTTTTATCTGTCTTTAATATGGTATTATTGAATGTACACTGGTATAAAATTTGCTTTATTTATTTTTTTCTTTATATACCTTATTCTACTTTTACCACTAGATCAACGATGTAACTAAGGAAATTTGAAAACATCTAAATTAGTTTCTAAATCAACTGCCAAATGTTCTTCCTACAGACAAGTTACTTGAAGTGTCTATTTAAGCCTCCAAGTGAGGCATGTCTGAAAAAGGAGAATGCCTATTTATTTTAACATATTAAGTCAAACACTTCTTAACTATACAGTTCACTTTCAAAGTATAAAACAGTGCATTTATTTGCTATTGGTCTGTTCCTTTTGGAAATTTATAGAGAATGTTGCTCTTTTTGAATTTTGTACTTATTGTTTCATATTATAATGCTTTATATATTTGCCCATAAGTTTCTTGGCAAAGAGGAATTTAAAAACAAAAGTTATGAATTTCTGATTTTTTCTTTCATTTTTAATGGAAATCTTTTTATCTCTTTCTTATCCATCAAACTTTTCCCACCGCTTTCCAAGAAGATAAATGACCCCAGGGTCCATCAACTGACCCACCAGCAAATCTTCCCGTCAAACATGCTCCTGGGAAATCTATTCCTGCTACACTGACTCAGCGCTGCACCACTGGTCACTCGGTTTCACCACTGAACTCTCAGACACACATTATACAGCCTGTGCTCAGCAGAACACATTTTACACGCTGCCTGAAATTTCTGATTCTGTAAGATACAGTGGAAAGTGTACCGAACTTGGAATCACATAAACTTGGATTTGATTCTTGGCTTCGTTGCTTGCAAGCTGTGTAACATCTCTGAGACACAGATTTCTCACCTGTAAAAGTCAAATCATCGATATCATTCATACGTTCCTCACAGGTGGCTAGTTCGCAGGATATATAAGCTAAGGTAGGATCTCTTAGCAAGCACATAGAGTTTGTAATTCTTTATTTCCAGTTCAGCAAACCTGGGTGTAACGGTTCTTTTATTTTCTCACCAGAGTTAATTCATGAAATGATTAACAACAAAAAAATGTTTCTTGCAATTAATTCAGTTTGTCTAGGAGAGAGCCCACGCTTCAGGCAGCCAAAGCCAGTCAGCTATCCCATATTGACCAAGTCGTAAGTTATTTGTGCATAGCCTGACAATGGGTGCTTCTTAAAGAAAGAAATGTTTTGCCGGAGACCAGTTCCAGCATGTCATAATTTCAAGAGTTTCATCAAAAGGTTGATGAGACTTGGGGACTCAACAGGGTTGAGTCACACATGTAGTCACCAGTTGGGAATAGCTGAAGGCATTTCCCCAAAACGGAATAGGATGCATTGAATTGATTGTGGCTGCCAGACACTAAAAGGCATCTTAATCTACATGGTATTGCCTCCTACTGGCCAAACACCTGAAGAGCCGTAGGCTAATTCCCCCATTCTGACAATGGACTCTGTACCAAACCCTGACCCTTTGAAGTGAATATCTCTGCCTCGCCTCAGGACAAGTTCTGTTAATAAAAAGCATGGGGTCCTGGGGACAGAGAGAACCTAAGACCTTCTTTATATTTTTATGTCTCTTATTCTACCAGCTGTTCTATTTTCTCTCAGGTGAGCATTTTATATTATCGTGACTTTTTACCCCAAGATCTTTCAAAATTATATTTTGTCTCCAGACTCTTTATTAGTCTCTGGATTCCTATTTAACATCTATGCACAACCTTCTCCAGATTCCTGAACCCTTCTTGAGGCTGGGACAAGAACCCCGGCAATGTTTGTTTTGAAAAAGTTTAAATTTGTTATCCTCTACTGTAGATATATATTATTTAAAGTTTATGTCTTACTAGGTTTTATTTAAGTCACTTTAAAAGATAGACCACGGGCATGCAGCCAAAGAGAACTGAATAAAAATTCCAATGTTTATACTTACCAGCTGCATGACATTGCTCAAGTATGAATCTCATCTTATTTATTCATTAAATGCAAATAACAACCCCTGCCTTTCAGGGTGTTTGTCATGATTAAATGAGATAGCCTATGTAAAAATGTTCACCCTTCACTGTCATCAAATATTAACTTCCCTCCCACTTCTCCATTCTACCTCTGCTACATGCTGCTGAGTAATGACTAAAAACCTGGGTATTAGAAGCCAACTTATTCTGACCAAAAAAGTTTGCCTTATATTTTGCCCACTTGTGTTGGTCTGACAAGTCGTATAATTTCTAAGTCTCAATTTTAAAGTTTTAGAATGAAAACAAATCTGTGATTGGCATTGTACAGATAGAATAATTTTAAACCATTTGGCACTTCTTTCCATATTATTAAAAGAAATACTTTCTTTGGCAGACTTGTGAAGCCCAGTATGATTTCTCCACTCAGTGTGGTCACAAGCCTGGGATAACCCATGTCATACTTACATCTTTACTCATGTGTCAAAATAACCCAGTGTGCTTTGGCCGGTAGCTCAGTGATTAGAACACTAGCCTGCGGACCAAAGGGTCATGGGTTCAATTCCTGGTCAAGGGCAAGTACCTCATTTGCAGATTCCTCAGCCCAGTAAGGGCCCATGCAGGAAGCAACCAATAGATATGTCTCTCTTCCATTGATGTTTCCCTCTCTTTTTATCTTCTTCTCTTGCCTCCGTTCCACTCTCTCTAGAAAGCAATGGAAAAAATATTCTTGAGTGAGGATTAAAAATATAATAATAAAAATTAAGATAACACTGTCTGGCATGTATGAGTCAGGGATCCCAAGTCTTCAAACCAGTAATAAGGATAGAATGCAAACAACTTCATTTTTTAAAACATGATGATTAATACCTTAGTAAATGTACAGATTTGAGATGATTGTGTGGCTATCTTTGGAGTTCCAAAGGAAAATACTATGTTGTTAATAATTCTACAAGAAAGTAAATTTCAGCATGGGAATTGAGGACTTAGGATACACATTTTGTGATGACATAAGAGCTTTCCCTTCCCCGGAGGCTGAGAGACAGTAGGTACTGAGCCATAGAGATGACCCAAGCTTTTCTGACAATGAGGATGGGAATCTGCCCTTGGCTACAGGGAGGCAGCCGAGGCGGGGAAGGGACATGGCTCTTTAAGGAACACTGGGAGTTGTCTGGGTTCACACAGTTTGTTGTAAATCATTCTGTGTCTTCCTTGTTGCCCTTCCATTATCCCTGGGCCATCTGTTAACCCTCAGCAAGCATAATAGAACAATCTTTTATATTTTGAGAAAGATTAAGGGGAAGGGTATGTTCTATACTTGGAACAATGTAAAATATAAACAGCCTGGCTGGTGTGGCTCAGCAGTTGAGAGTTGGCCCAGGAACTAAGAGGTCACAGGTTCAATTCCCTAGTCAGGGTACATGCCCAAGTTGTAGGCTCCATCCCCAGAGGCCGGGGGCGGGTGGTGGTGGTGGTGGTGGTGGTGGTGGGAGGGGGGTGGTACGGCATGCAAGAGGCAGCCCATCCAAGATGTTTCTCATTGATATTTCTGTCTTTCCATCCTTTCCCCTTTCTCTCTCCCTAAATATCAATAAAAACAATTTTTTTTTAAAAAATAAAGTAGCTGTATCATTTCTCCTGAGGCTATAATGGTAGTAATGGGTATGGTATCCAGCAAGGATTGTCATGTACATCAAAGCAGTGAGCCCTCAGTGGTTGCTGGTAGCAAAGCCAATCAATGGTGGTCCATCAAGAAGCGAAGAGGAGTTGGGTCAAAAATAACACAGGGAAATTATTCTTGAGTTGTGTCTAATTATCAGCAAGGAAGGCAATGGGAGCTGTTAGTTTTTGGAACTTGAATTACACATGGACTAAATCTAATATATTTATAGGCTGTTTTGAATGAACATTTTAACATTTAAAGAGAGAATTAAGAAAAACTTAATCCAATTATAGCTATTTTCATATCAATCTTAGATATGAAGTATTTTAAGCAAGGTCATAAGATTTGTAATATCTTGCCACTGGGAAAAAAGAAATGATTTTGTAGGTTGTGAAATTGAATAAAAGGTTGGAGTGAGAAGGAACTGAAAAAAACGCATGACAAGACTTTTATGTCTAAGCAGGGAGCAGGGGCACTGTTGGAAGGAAAGATTTCAGAGCAGCTCTTTTATGAAGGTCATAGAAACAGTTTGTAAATATGTTTGATCTAAAGACAAGGTATACACTTGAAGCATTGGACCTGCCTAATTAATATCATTATAGCAAACAAACTTATTTATTCTCCCTTAAACATTTTCCAGCCTCTGTGATGATATTTCTCCAGCAAGTAGGTACTGTTTTATTTGGCCAATATTGATTATTTTTCTCTATTTGCAACAGAGCTTGAAATAAACATTTTTTTTTGATGGGGCTCTTGAATGCACCAACGCATTAGAAATTTACTCACCTTTTACTTTTAGGGTTTAACATTAAATCAGCAGAGAATTACAAAGACTACTTAAAGTTTTATATTGTGTCTTAAGAAAATATTTCACTATGTTAAATGTTTTATTTATATTAGCTTTCTTCTAGGTAAATAATTGTAAATGGCTGAAGATATATTAAAGGCAACATAGCACTAGGTTTGGAAGTTACTGTAGATATCATTTCCTTTGATCCTCTTAACAATTCAGGAATCTTTTCTGCATTATTTTTTCCCTCTTTATTGTTATTTTGTTGTTGTTGTGAATCCTTACCCAAGGATATTTTTTTCCAATTAATTTTAGAGAGAATGGAAGGGAGGAAGTAGGGGAGGAAGGGAAATAGAGAGAAACATTGACCTGAGAGAGACACATCAATTGGCTGCCTCCTGGACGTGCCCCGACTGGGCAGGGGATCGAACCTGCAATATAGATAGGTGCCCTTGACTGGGAATGACACCCTTGACTCTTGTGTCCATGGGACACTCTAGCCACTGAGCAAAACTGGCCAGGGCATTCTGTATTATTTCTAATGTATCTTCTACTTTAGTGTTCCACGTCTTATTCCTTATAAGTAATACATTCCATTTGAAAAAAACATTAGTAAAGTTTGACTTTCCTAGGCACCCAAAATTAATGAACTTCCTCAGTTTTGCTATGAATCTTTAAATTGCCTACAGAAAAGGCACTAATAAATGTTACCGTTATCTGTGCCTTTGGAGAATCTCCAGTGTCTTGCAAACAACGATGCACCTCCCTGATTTTTCAGTGGAGGTTAAGCCCGTGACCTCTCAGGTCTTTGCCAGTTCAAATGCTCTCTGGTCAGTTGGAAGCCTATAGTTTGTGAGCGTGCTCATTTTTTTTTAAAATGTATTATTATTATTTTTTTTGTTAATCCTTACCCGAGGATGTTTTTTCCATTGACATTTAGAGAGAGTGGAAGGGCAGGTGAGAAACATGGATGTGAGAGAGACACACTGATTAGTTGCCCCAGGCATGTGCCCTCACTGGGGCTAGGGATCAAGCCTGCAAGAGGCGTGTGCCCTTGACCAGAAATGAACCTGAAACCCTTCAGTTCATGCGCTGACACTCTAACCACTGAGCAAAACCAGCCAGGACTCAATTTTTTACGTCAACAGTGCTCTGCTTTTGCTATTTAATCTGATCAACCAATGTTGGGAGATCTTTATGGGCTGTCAAGAGACCCAGAGCTCTTTCTTTACCGTGGGATTCTCTATTTGGAATGCGACCTCAATTGCATCTTCACGGTTGATCAGAACTAATGTGAATGGAGATAAACTGGCAACCACAATGTAGCTAGATACATGCTTTACCTACACTTAGTGCTCAGGGATGCAGCTAAGTGTGAACGGCACGCTCTGATGCAGAGTGGTCCTCCTTGCTAAACAGAACACCCCAGGGCCTTCGTAAGATGAGGAAAACTACAAGTTTTTATCAGGCAGGATGTTGAAGTATCATCTCCAATGAGCTCATGATAGGGTCCTCTTCTCCCATCCTGTATTATCTCCACTTCTCCGCTGCCTACTTGGACCTGATGGGGTGCCCAAGCTACTAGCAGGATGTTATATTCAACCCCTTGATGACTTGGTAGAGATGACTCTCAAGAGTTGTGTGTCAACAGTATGTTTAGCATCTAGTCACTGAACACCCACGGTGCCAGAGGCTTCCCCTGTGTGTTTTTCTCATCACTGCCCTGTAAAGTGGTATTCTTATAGCTAATTTCCAGATAAAGAAACTGAGGCACTGAGAAGGTTACGCAACACTGTTAAATCACACAGTTAATAAGTGTCACAATTTTACTTTAACACAAACTCCCATGTTGGTTTCTAGCACTACCATAGCAAATTACACAAACTTAGTGGCTTAAAACTATGAAGTTTATTATCTTACTAGAAGCCCAGTGCATGGACTTGTGCACCAGTGGGGTCCCTTGGCCTGGCCTGTGCCCTCTTGCAATCTGGCACCCCTCAGGGGATGTCGGAGAGCTGGTTTCAGCCCGATCACCGCAGGCCAGGCTGAGGGACCCCACTGGTGCACGAATCCATGCACTGGGCCTCTAGATGCATATAAGATCTTTGGTTAATCTCTTCCCGCCCTCCCCCCTTCCCTCTTCCCTCTGAGATTCATCAGTCCGTTCCATGTTTCCATGCCTGTGTGTTGAGTGTCTGCCCCCTGGTGGTCAGTGCGTATCATAGCACTGGTCAAACGGTCGAACAGTCAGCCGGTCGCTTAGGGTTTTATATATATAAATAATGTTACTAGAGGCCCGATGCACAAAATTTGTGCAAGGGGCTTGGCCCTTGCAGCCCCAGCTTCATCCCAAAGGTTGTCTGGAAGGATGTCCAGTCTAATTAGCAGATTACACTCTTATTATTATAGATAGGTCAAAAATGCAACTTGGGTCCTGCTGGGTTAAGATCAAGGTACCCACAGAGCTTCCCTTCTTTCTGGAGGCTCCGTGGGGGCATGGTTTTTCTTGCCTTTCCCAGCTTCCAGAGACCACCTGCATTCCTTGACCCATGGCTTCCCTTCTCCATCTTCAAAGCCAGCAACCCAGCATCTCTCTGACCCTGCTTCCATGATCACATCTCTCTCTCCACAGCTGGGAAAGGTTCTCAGTTTAAGGACCCAAGTAAGTAGATTGGACCCAGGAGAATCTCTACATCTCAACTTAATTGTAACTTAATCGCATCAGTAAAATTCCTTTTGCCATGTAAGAAAACATATTCACAGGTACTTGGAATTAGGGCATATAATAGCGGGGAGTTATTATCCTGTCAACACTTTCTATTTGATTCTATGGCCATAAACCTATAGCTCTAGACAACATTGTAGCCTTGCTTGATGCATTGGTGATAGTTCTAGCCTCTATCTCTGACTCAATAAATATTTTTTTTTAGCAAATTATTAAATATACAGAAATACCAGAATTTGGAAGTGATTGCTTTGCTGCACACAGATGCACTAATAATGATTGATTCTAGGGGCAATTGTTTGTAACATCATTCTTGACTCTTAAATTGGCAGATAAAGGTTAATCAGTTTTCTCTCAGGAGCAGAAATGCTTATTCTGTGTGCAGTTGAAGCAACAAGACGTGAGTCTTGCCATACAGCCCTGGCTAATTAGTTGTCAGCATTGTTAATGCATGTGTTATTGGGAACCTTACAGATGCAACTAGTCTCTGCTTTAAGGGTGATCCCTTTGGTCTGGAATCCTTGTGGGAAAAGAGCATTTAGAAGCCTCAAGTATGCTCCAAGATTCAAACACAAAGCATTGATGAAGTTTCCCTTCTGAAGAGGACTTCTTTTTTTTTTTTGGCCTGGCTCCAAGTGGAAACTGGGTATAAGCAATTAGTCAGGATGCCAGAAAGTAAGACCCTTCTGGATGCACATTAATTAGAGGCGGTGGGAATACTGTAGGAATGCTACTGTGAATTAAACTCCTGGTGTTATCTAGCAAAGGGGTGGTGGTGGGGGGATTAAATTCTGACTCTTTGGTAAACAGTAATTGTTTCTGGTATTAGGCCTGGTTGGGCTAGGGGTGGGCAGCGAACCTGGAGGAGGAAAAGATGGAACAAGGTCAGCTTCCTGACACAGTGCTAAGAACAGGCTGGATGCTGATACTGGAGGACCGGGTTGGAGCCAATACACGTCCCTGGTATTGCTATAAGCACTGCAGTCTGTACTAAAACGATTTTAGACAAAGAGCAAAATTAGATCAAGGATCATTTGGGGTATATAACAAAATAATACCTTGACTAGGACTTGGCATCTTTCTGCAGTTAAGCAGTCCGTTTGAATAGAGTGTGAAAGATGGCACAGTGCCTTTGGCAGGATTTCAAAAAAATGCCCAGTGTTTCTCTTTGGCTTCCCTAGAGTCTCCCCAGCAACAGGAACCTATAGACATCACAAACACTAAAAAAAAGGCCGCTGAAAAACGCAGGCAAACTACAAAGTGAGATGTGCCTTTAACAAAAAAACTGAAGGTGCAGATTTGGGCTTCCCGAAACCGGGATAAATATCTGCATTTCTCAGAGGTACTGAAAAATAGCCGTGAACATAACAGCAATGTCACTTCAAATTACTTACTGCATGAGTTAGGGGAGGCAAATGTTTTATTAATAAACAGGTTAGAGTACTATTTGTTCCCGACTGGAAGAGTATGGGAGGGCAGGGGAGGCCAAGCCGAAACCTCCAACAAGAGAAATGATTTACCAGTTTAGAGTGACTGACAGACCTGGTGATGAAAAGGGAGTTTATTGTGTAGCATCAGGGAGCCGCTGGAGGGAGGTGGTCAGAGGTTTTAGGAGCTCCAGCTTTTCAGGAGGGAGAGCTTCCCCTCGGACCCTGGCCAGATTAATTAGGGTGGACCGTGGAGGAGAGGAGCTAGGGAGGGAGGGAAAGACAGCTGCTGCTTGCTTTGGGGCAGAGTATAATTTAGGAACTGCACACTCATCCATCATGGGTTGGCTAATAACTAATCAATGATTGCAAAGCACTTGGAAGGTCGTAAGTTTTATATATGTGCTAAATAACAAAAGTACTAGAATTTCCTTCAGGATTGCTGCCAAATCTAGCCTGCCAGTGGAAAGCTGGGAACGCTATTTTTTTTTTTTTTTAAAGAAGAAGAGTCTGGAGTGACTTAAGACCCTCACTGTAAACCACAGTGGACTCCCCATATGTGTGTGGCTGGTGGTGATGTCGAGGACTCACGGGTGCTGTTTAACTGTGCTGTAATTAGAGGTTTTGGACTCCAGGGCATGCTGTTGACCTGCTGCAGGGACAACGTCACATGACTCATTGGCATAAATGAAACTTCCTGATTAGGAGCTGCTCAGGTTGTGATTTATCAGAGTAGAGCTGTCATACAAAGTCACTGTTAAGACATGCAGCGTTTACCACCAACAGAAGCGCTGCCTTCCGCAAAAGTCGCTGCTTGTCCATAGACACCTGCCCCACCTTCTCTAGGAACAAGACCTCACAGTTCCGTAATTCTTCATCTGCGACACCTCTTTGAAGAGGGAACCTTAACCCACTTTCTGATTTCCAAGACTCCTTCTGCTGTTTTAGGATCTTCTCCACCTGTAGCTTTCACAATAATATCCATGTTGTGTCTTTTTTTTTTTTTTTAGGAAGAGAGAAATAGCTCCTCCCCTTTAGGAAATTTAATTACCCAGCTAATACTCTGTCAATTTTAGGCTCCTGCATTGAACTCTTACTGCAAAAACAGCTGCAGCCAACAATATTGCAGTAGTGTATTCTTAAGCAAGCAGGGATGTCTCTGGAATGTGTGCGTATAAATATTAATTAGGGAGAGAAGCAAGACAGCAATGGAACCGTTTCTATTAATTATTTTGGCTCCTTTCCCAACTTGTTCCAGTTTATCTGACTTTTTCGGAAGCTCTCGGAACAATCTGTCTTAGCCTATTTATGCAGCGAGGTGTCTGAGAGTCAGTGACTAAATTTAGAGGTAAATCCTCCTGGGGAAGAGAGTGCTCATCTTTGCTAATCTGGGCCCAGGATGAAGCGGGGAGGAGTTATTTTGATTTTTCCTGGTTTGACCAGATGGTTCTCATGGACAGGCTGTCAGGGGATTCTCAGGACTTCGTGGCTCTAGCAGGCCTGTTTCCCATCCATTGCTGACTCACAACTTCCCAGAGTCTTGTTGTGCGTAAGAGCGCAGATAGTTCCCATTGGAAAGGAAAAACACTAAAGTACAAATGCAGAAGTTTCTTAGCCAGTCAGATGAACCTACCTGGGAATAGCCATTATCTGCAGGACGCAGTTCTCTGAGCAGCCCAGTGGGTGCCCAGGGCAACTTTCAGAGTTAATTTTTCATTTTGTTTAGCAAAGTTCTAACAAGTTTGATTATCTTCCCCCCACCCCATTTGTTTTTTTGGGGTTTTTTTTGTGTTTGTTAATATTCATGGAAGATTAGAAGATATGAAAACAGTAAGTACAGTGCAACGACTAGGGTTATATAAGAGTAGCAAGAAGTGATAGCTCGTACAAAATCCAGAGAGATTAAAACAAGCAAACACAGAAAGGCTGAAAGCCAATGATAAACTATTGAGAATTCAGAGGAAGAAACCTCCATGTCCCTTTCACCTCCCAAGACCTTACCATGAAATAGTCCACATGCTTAACCCAACCTTGTATCATCAAGAACAGAATCAATTTAATTCCCAAAAGAAGAATTGCCAATGGTCAAGAAACAAATTTTAAAAATGTTTAGCCACAAATAATCAAAGAAATGTAAATTACACACAAAGCAGTATTTATTTATCTGTCAAATTGCCAAAGGTTTTTAATAAAACAGATTATATCTATTACTGTAGAGGGATATGGCACAGGAGTCCCCTTGCGTACTCTTAGGACCACTGTGGAGCTTATCAAATCCCTGCTTTTTTGGTTTGAATGAACCAATCTGGCCTTAGCTTGGGAACCTCAAAGTACTCCAGCCCTAGACCCTAACAAAGGTCTGTGCCCAGGCCCTGCCTGTCTTTCTGTGCCTGCACCCTGCCTTGACTTCCCCATGTGGCCCCCGGGGGCATGTTGTGTTCTTCCACCAAGCCCTATGAGTAATACACTTTTCTATTTCAATGTCTCTTGTGGTTTTTGTTGAACCATGGCTCACAATCCACCACCTTCTCCATTTAACAAATGTTGATTTGACAAATTCATAGCATAAGGTTATAGCTTCAATGGTTGTCACCAGAGAATTTTTAGGTGCAAAAGAAAAAAATTCTAATATTCCAAAAGCAAATTATGACCTAGCCAAGTACAATAATACAAGGTAGTAATTTAATATAATGTAGAAAGTGTTTATTAATATGGAAAAATATTCCTGATAAATTGAAAAAACAAACACATAGAAATTAAAAAATGCAGCTATGGCAAGTGTATACAAGAGAGCCACAGAGAGAATTAGGAGGAGCAAGGAGGGCAGCAGCACTGCAGAAGGCCCTTGGAAGGAGGAGCCCCGGGGGCATGAAGGGCCCAAGGAAGGCTTCTGTGGATAGAGTGCAGCAAGTGAGAGAGCTGTTGTGCAGAGTATGGTTCCAGGGCTAGGTGTGGGTGATGGATGATGCAGGGTCTTGAAGTGCATTCTAAGTTTGCCTTAATCCTTCTTAAGAGCAGTGGGAAGCTTTCCATGCCTCCAGGGATATCAATGAATGACTTGGCTTTTAAAACGGTAATTCTGACTCTCTTGTGGAAGACACCTTAGAGAAAGATCTGAATGTATGCAGAGACACAAATTGGAATGTTCTAACAATAAGAGAAGCAGAAGTGTGGGAGAGGAGGGTAGCTTAAAACACAGGGTGATGGAGGTGGAGGTTGGCAAAGGAAAACCTAGATGACTATAATTCAAGAATTGAATTGGATGATGGAGTGGATGTGGGCTGAGGGAGCGAAGAATCGAAGATGAGTACTGTTTGGTTTGTATAATGACTGAGAGGGTGATGGTATTATCCTTCGAGGCAAGAAACTGTGACCAGCAGCCAAGGTTGGGGCAGGGTGGGACGTGCTAATGGTCTGATTTTGAACATGTTAGTCTGAAACATATTTGAGACATCCAAGAGGAAATGCCAAATGATAGGTGATAATCCTAGCAGGGAATTAAGAGAAAAGAGAACTTTCACAAGTCTGGCTTTTTATAGTCACCTGACCATGAGCCAAACATGGGTACTATTTTTTTTCTTCATTTCATTCAGAATAACACTTTCCATAGAGTTCATGTCCTTTACGGAGGCTTTGGCAGAACATCATGAAACAACATTGTCACACGTGACCTGAAGTTTAGTTAGATGCAAGGGTTTGGATCTACAGTGGCCGCTGTCCTGGGATGTAATAGTGAGACCCATATTCTGGCTGTTTCATTCTGTGTTGCTATTATAATCTCCTTTGAGAGTAGGTACTGTATTTACATATTTCCTTCATTTCTTGAATGATCCCAAACACTGTACTGTTATTTCAGTACATAGCTGGCAAAAGCTTGCTCAATAAACCAGTCAATAGGTAACTGGTTGAATAAGCATGTAAACTCAATTTATTTCTTCAGTATGCATTGCTTAAGTACATGTACCCTACATTTTTTAGGTGTTATTGAAGAGCAGATGATGGCGAGGAACTAGAATTCTCGGCTGGTTCTAGTCACTGTCTTGCTGCCTTGTTGGATTCTTGTACTCAGGCCTGACACATGCTCTGTTGGTAGCTGGAGTTCAGCCTCAAGCCTAGGTAGCCCGGGCCAGAGGACTTCTCTTGTCCCATCAGCACACAAGGAGTCTGAACCCATGCTCTGAGTGCCCTTTCAGTATTTCTCTCAGCCTGCAGTGATGGGAAAGGGCAGAGCAGAGGGGCTGGAACTGAGCCCACCTTTATGGGGTAAAAACAAGCACAACCAACCAGAAATTTGGTAAGTAAAAAAATAACTCCAGCAGTTAATACACACAAAGAAACATTTATAAACACAAAAATGCCTTGACTTAAGTGAATGACTAAAACAATGTTATATTTTTAACAGATTTATAAAATTTTTAAAAATTGAAATAAACTAGTACTAACAAGGGTCTGAGGAATGATACACATATACCCATTGTTTATGTAAATTGGGACAACTATTTTGGGGGCATCAATTTAGTAGCACATATCAAAAGTTGAATACAGATGTTATTGGATCCCACATATCACTTCTAGATATTTATCATCTTTCTAATAATATACCTACTATATTTTTAGCTCTGACTATGTGCCAGCTACTATATGCTCTATACACAGACTGAGCAACTTATTTTTCACAAACTATGAGACAGTTTGTATTGTTACTGTAGAAATGATGAAATTAAGTCATAGTGAGGTTAATTGTCCAAGCCCATATTATTGAGCTCCAAAAGTCAGATTCAAATCTAGGCAGTTTGGCTAGAGAGCTGCTTATGGGTACCTGTCTTTACTACCTTCCTGTGCAGATAGGCATAAGGTGATGGTATTAAACAATTTGGGATAAAAATAAAAAAGGGAGTTCAGGATCTCTGAAGGCTGCCCTAACTCTTCTTCTGACTGAATTATAGGACATCATCAGAATAGCACCAGCACCCGCATTTTACTGGACTAATAATTTGGATTCAGAAATAAGAAGATATTTCATGTCTGAGTGCTGAAATTTTGACACTTATGTTTTCTCCTTTCTGGTCTATCTGATACCTGACACTGTTTGGCATGAGTCTCTACGGTATCTGGTCCCAGGGGTGGGTGTTGGGAGGGTCCCTGTCTCCAGTTTCATGGGTAAGAAGATAGGCTGAGACTAGCCTTTGCAGGTCCTCAAATAATAGGCTACATTATTTTACTCTCTGCTTCATAACAGTCACAATGATGACATGATGATGATGATGATACCCATAATAATAACAAAAATGAGAGCTAATTGTTCATGAGTTCTAACTAAGGTGGTAATTTAAGAACTTTCATATGTATTATCTTAATTAATCCTCCCCAAAAGCCCATGAGGTGGGCATCAATATTATCTCCACTTTACAGAGTAGGAGAGAGAGCAGCAAAGTGACATTATCTCACCTGTGCTTTACGGAGATTTATTTGGGATCCCTAGTGTCAAGTCATAGTCAAGACAAAATATAATGAATGCCTGGTCCAACCAGCATGGCTCAGTGATTGAGCATTGACCTATGAACCAGGAGGTCACGGTTTGATTCCCAGTCAGGGCACATGCCCAGGTTGCGGGCTTGATCCCCAGTCGGGGGTGTGCAGGAGGCAGCCTATCAATGATTCTCTCTCATCATGATGATATCTCTCCCTCTCTCTTCCTCTCTGAAATCCATATAAAAAAGATAATAAAGTTCTAAATTAATTTGGAAATGATGTAAAGGGGAAGGGGGCACATGTGGGATTCATAGTGGAAGTAACGGAGAACTTAACTAACAAAATATGGGTGACAAGTAGGGGTGGTCACCATTAACCTTCTTGGGCTTTTATACTTAGGGGACTGGAAAGATAACAGTGATTTATTTATAAACTGATTTCTACCAGCTAGTTGTATTGGTGCCCTTGAGTTGGTGGGGGTTGGAGATATGCCAAACTGCTCATTCCAGGAAGGGCATAATGTGGTCAATCCTTTCATTACTGAAAGTCGCAAAATGAACTTGTTCCTAGACTAAGAGAAAATGAGTTAAAAATTCGTCAAAGGGAAAATACCATGATATATATTTAACATTAGGACCAAAAGGAGGAATTTGATGCTTATTTAAAGTCTATAACGTTAGATAAATTTATAGTATTTATCTGAGTAGGAATTTCCTGTTGTCACATATAGATGAGAGAAGAAATTTGCTAATGGTCATACTGATAGCAAATGACATAAACCATGTTTTTACTCTAATTTCAGTGCATTTCTTTCCACCAAAGAGCCCAGCATTTCTTTTTCTTACTTTTCCTTTTCTATTTCTTAAAAACTAAGATTTCGTAAAGACTGAGCACTCTCCTGTTCTTGTCCAGTGGTCTCACTCTATCCACTGAGCCAAACCGGTTTTGGCTCAGTGGTCTCACTCTAACACAAACCAAACATCCATGAAGTTTCTGGTCTGTGACTCACATAACACTTATCACTGGACCCTGGCACAGTCCAGCAGCACTTGCCTCTGAGGCATTTCAGATTCTTATTTACCACCTTCAGTACTTGCTCTTGAACAAACAACACAAAATTATATACCTTTGGTGTCCTTGTTTTCATTCACCTCTTCCCTTTCATTGACCATGCCCATCAGTTCCCTGATGCCCTTTAGATAGATGTTAAGGTATCTGTACTAGGTGCATATCAGTTTTATTTTATTGCCTGTTATTTTGTCTTCTCCATAAAACTTATTTATCTTGTTCACCATTTACCATTCTTTCGGAACCTATAGTGCTGATTACTTTTTTTATTTTCCTAGTTTAATTTGCCCTTTATTGCCAGTGGTCTTGTTCCAGCATCTAGAAGGGTTCAGGAATCTGGAGAAGTGCTGTGTGCAAATTAATCAAGAGTCCAGAGATGAAACATAATTTTGGAAGGCATTTGGGGGGCCAGAGGAGCTTAGCTAAAGAAAATAAGTTCTCCTTGTCTCAAGACCCCTTGCTCTTTGTTAACATAAATTGTCCTAAGGCAAGGTAGATATACACATCAAAGGCCAGGGCTACTATACAGAATCCATTGTCAGATTGGGGGGAATTGCCTATGGCTGTTCAGGTGTTTCGCCAGTAGGAGGCAAGAACATGTAGATTAAAATGCCCTCAGCTGTCTGGTAGCAAGCAATCATCCTTTTCAGGTTTGGGGAAATGCCCTCAGCCATCTCCAGATGATTCAGTCCTGCTGACTTGCTGGAATTGGCTCCCAGCACTTTATGTTGATAATGGCTCTCTAGAGAAACAGAAACAAATATATGTATATGGCATTGGCTCATGTGGTTTGGAGCTTGGTAAATCCAAATCTGCAAGGTGGGCTGACAGCCTGGAGACTCAGAAAAGCCAATGGTGCAATTCCAGTCTTTAGGATGCCAGGTTGAGACTCAGGAGAGCTGACGGTGGAGATGATGGCTAAAGGCTGTCTGCTGGAGAATTCCATCTTACTCAGGGAACCTTTTCTTCTACTCAGGCCTTCAAATGATTGTTCTTTACATTATGGAGAACAATCTGCTTACTCAAAATGTACTAATTCAAATGCTACCATACAAAGTTGATTCAAAATTAACTACCATCTCCTCTTACCAGATATTCCTGGATAATGTATTTCTCATGCTTTAATAATTGACCTTTTGACAAATCAAGAAATGGGATTTTTGTGTAACTTTTTTTTCTAAAAACCCCTCCCTGTAATCTAAGGGTGCAATTAATTTTATTCTTAAAGAGGCTGTGTATGGGCCAGTGCCTAGTTCACATAACTCCATTAGCTCAGCAAATACATGAGGTACCTAGGCCGTTGATCCCGAAGATAGAGGGTGTTTTTCCATCTGTTTCCTCATTTATTTCCTCAACATAACTGGTAGCTTATTATTACTGAGCACTCCACAATCTAACTTTCTTTGATTTCTCTCTGGGTCTCCCTAGGACTTGGAAATGTTTGCCTGCATAAGCATGCCTCTTCTATGACTGGGCTGTTAAAAAAACCATCACAGCAGCAGCCTCAAGATGCACACTTACAGGGAAAACATGAACAAATAAAGGGAAGCATTGCAAATTGCAATTCTTATCGAGTAGGACTCTCCATTTTCTCATGGAGACCCAAACAAGACACTTGCATGTTAGAGCAGTTTGACATTTTGACAGCTGTGGGCCCCTTCTCTTTGCTTCAGAAGTCTCTTAAACATTGGGCATCCACTTCTGTATGAAAGCAAGCTGTGGGACCTGAGACCTGAAGTACTCTTCCCTAGATTTACAGATGTTGTTGCTGCTGCTGCCAGAGGCTTAGTCATTCTTACTAACATCAGTAAGATTATTAGGAAACAGAGGTATCAGGGAAGTGGGGAGCACTAAATGGACATTTAATAGAGTTATGAGCCTTGTCAAATAGGAGAATATCCTAGGGCAAAATTCTAAACTCATATTCCTACAAGGACCCAGAATGGTAACTGGAGGTATGGACGTGGCATATTGGAGAACGTATGCTTCCTCTGATAGAGCAGCCACTACTCAGAGCCATGGAGGAATAAGAGTCCAGTCTTCCATGCTTTAAAAAAATATGAACTAATATGTGATCTGTTCAGGTAGAATGGCAGGTAAAGGATCAGTGCCATTTGAAAATGAATAAGGGTATATTGTTATTGAGATGACTGGATTTTTCTAAAGGAAACCAGTAAAGATCCCTAGCTTGCTCCACTCACCAAAATTAATTATAGATATCTAAATATTATTAGGTTTAAAAATTCATAGAAAGACCAGAAGTCATTATATATGAAGATCTATATGACACAGTATGAAAGAATTTTCCAATTTCCCAAGAACTATATCAAAGCCGAACCAGTAAACATGAAGAAAATGATGAATAGATTTGACTATTAAAAAAACTATATCATTAAGGAAATTATGAAATGATGGCAGACTATTCTTACCATGTAGAAAACATTAAAGACTAATATCCTTATTACATGAAGAAGTGCTTACAAGTATTTGACCTAAAGAAAACCACTTTCAGAAAAATGGTCAAAGAATATAAATAAGCAGTTCACAAAAATGTTTAGGCTCACCAGTAATAAAAACTGCAAATTCAAATGAGGTATAATTATTCACTAACCAAATTGGAAATATTTAAAAATAATTAGTAGGAGGCGGAGGTACTGGGAATTAGAAATTACACACATTACTGATGCAGAATGAAACTGGGGAAAAAATATTCTGTAAGGCAATTCGGCAACATGTATTGAAAGCCTAAAAAACCTGCTCACTGTTTGACCCACTAATTTGTTTTTAGGAATCTATCCTATGATTATCTCTCTTTCTCTCTATCTCTCTCTAGCTCTAGCTCTAGCTCTAGCTCTAGCTCTAGATCTATCTCCAGCTCTATCTCCAGTTCTATCTTTATCTCATTTATAATATACTAGAGGCCCAGTGCACAAAATGCATGCACTGAGGGGGGCGTCCCTCAGCCCAGCCTGCACCCTCTCACAGTCCAGGACTCTTCGCTCCTTACCATCCACCTGCAGTGGAGGAGGGAGAGGCTCCTGCCATCGCCACTGTACTCGTCAGCCATGAGCCTGGCTTCTGGATGAGCAGTGCTCCCCCTGTGGGAGCACACTG
>NW_006296540.1:1622452-1647576 GCF_000327345.1 Myotis davidii
TATTACTCAATCCAACACAATGTTGCAGGTGTATGCCTCTCATAACCATCTCATTTCCCCTCTATGTCAAAGTGCATTGTAATTTCCCCTTTGCCTGATTGTTCTCCTCTAGGTTACAAACTTTATGTTTATCTTTTTATATCTGGTATCTAGTACAGTGCCTGGCACATAATATAATGAAATTATTCTTAATGAGGTACATACATAGGTTGAAAACACTTTATATTTTCTTTCTTTGGGGACTATGAGCCATTAAATCAGGGATACACATCTTTGTTCCTTAATTTCTTTTAGAGTTTCCAGTTCCTCAGAGTTCTGTTTACCTTACTGATGCACTGGCTTATGTAAACACCTTAAGTGTTCTAAAGGGAGGACTTACAGTGACCTTCCTCCCTCCCTGCCCCTACATGCCTCCAAATAATCGAGGATGGATCCACATCGTCATCACCTGCAGGTTCCGTTCAGCCCTAGTTATTGGCCCACATCTTTCGTTAGGGAGGTTGTATAAAGCTCAGTAAAATTCCCCTGAGGTTCAGCGTGCTCAGCTTTGGTGCATGTCTTTCTCAGATGTTGACTTAAGTTCTGGAAAGTGGATGTTTTGTTTTTCTAAATTGTAATTGGTACTTTTAAAATTATTGTAAATGTCAAATACAGTTAACATAAAATATTCAGGTAAAACAGAAAATGTAAAGTATAAAGTAAAATCACCCATAATCCACCTTAAAATGACTGTTAACATTTTAGTATATATATCTTTCCACCTAGAGATAGACTTTAAAAAAATAAAGTTTATGACAAATTATTATTATTATATAGAAACTATTTTATGACATATTTTTTTATTTTATATATTGAGAAATCTCCAGGTCAATAAATATATATTTATACTATCTATCAAGTCTATATAGAATTCCAGAATATGATTCTACCACAGTTTATTTAAATAATTTTCTCTTTTATAATATTAAGATTTTTGCAGTGCTTCATACTTATGAGTCACAATACAGTAAAAATTTTTGGTTGCCTAATTTTATGTGACTGATTATTGCATTAGCACAGATTAGTGCTAGAATTAGGACTACTGGATCAGAGTCTCTATGGTATTTCAGCTTTTGGTAGAAATCTCTGAGAGGCACTCAGGAAGTATAGTAATTTCCACAAAATACTATTGATGTGATTGACCAACTTGATGTTCTGTGATTTAATCCTATATAATAGAGAGGTAATATGCAAGTTGACCCTCATGCCATCGCACAAATGGCCGCCTCCATGTGAGCAAAGGTGGCTGCCACAAGATGCCTGGCAGGGGAGGGCAGTTAGGAGCAACCGGGCTTGCAGGGGAGGGGGAGCAGTTGGGGGAAATCAGGCCTGCAGGGGAGGGCAGTTAGGGGTAACCAGGCCAGCATGGGAGGGCACTTGGTGGCAACCAGACCTGTAGGGGAGGGCAGTTAGACCGATCAGGCCAGCAGGGGAGGGTGGTTGGGGGCAATCGGGCTGGCAGGGGGGGAATTAAGCATTGATCAGGCTGGCAGGGGAGTGATTAGGGGGTGATCAGGCTGGCAGGCAGGTGAGTGGTTGGGAGCCTGCAGTCCCGGATTGTGAAAGGGGTGTCTGACTGTCCCTGATTGGAGAGATGCAGGCTGGGTTGAATGACACCCTCCCTCTCCCCCTCTCCCCCCAGTGCACGAATTTTGTGCACCAGGCCTCTAGTCTAATATAATAATAGAGGAATATGCAAATTAGCCAGGATGCTGTAATATCACAACCGATCTACAAGTGGCGGGGAGCTACAGAAGGGTGGGCAGCGAGCTACAAATGGCGGAGAACTACCAGCGACGGTGGGCGGGGTGTCCAGCTGAGGCAAGCAGCAGTGAGCTACTCATGCACGGATTTGTGCACAGGGCTACTAGTAAGATAATAAAGTTCCTTTTAATGTACATAATGGCGAACTGGAAAGTTGACATAGCCCTGAGGCAAGATAGTAAGCAGATACTGTTATCTTTTCATGAGAAGGAAGACTGTTTCTGATTGCTTTTAAGTCTGATGAGGATGAGGGAACATGCATTATTAAGTTAATTGTTGCATATCAAATTCCAAAGGCTTTGTGAATTTATTCACTAAGAATTTCACATTCAAAAACACACCTACCTGTAATTGGTATTACCTCTTATATAAACTATCCAGCTTTCCCTTAGTTGAATGGACCAAGGTGCATGGAGTGTCTTAGATATGTAATAGGAAAGGGAAGCAGATCATGGAAGGGAGTGTGTAGAAGAGAATCTATGGTGGGTTAGGATATTTGTTCCATGTTCTGGGATTTAGGACAGGGTTTTAGTCACTATGGCAGGGGCTAAAAACTTTTTCTGCAAAGGGCCCGATAGTAAATAGTTTAGATTTTACAGGCCATACATCTTCATCACAACGACTCAACTCCCATCATAGCTCAAAAGCAGCCACAGACAATACAAAATTAAATAATATGACTGGGCTCCTATAAACCTTATTTACAGCAGTAGGTTAAGGATGAGATTTGTCCCAAGAGTCATAGTTTGCAAACTCCTAGCCTTACAGGAAGCTGGATGTTAAACAGGAAATTGAATTAGAAGCCACTATATAGACTGGACCAACCCAGCAATAACTGGTGAATGCTGTGAATTGGTTAGTGATTTTGTACTCAGGTTTTACCCTCAGGCAAACTGAATTATGATAGTGAGTCTCTGATTGCAAGATCAATTTCTGACCTCCTGTCTGGAAGGTTAATGTAGCTAAAATGCTGTTTTTCTAGTTAACTTTGGTCCAGGAACCCAGTGGGACCAACGCTACAGGGCTACAGGTAGTAGACAGCCTTGATTTTTGAGAAAGATGAAGAAGTAAGCCACCCTGTTCCATTGGGCTCCTAAGGCACCTCCATGGGTCTCACTCCCTTACCAGACCCTGCCCCATCCTTTATTGCTTTTAGGCCTCAGCTGTTACTCTGGGTTTTATTCCCCTGATTGTTCCTGGGTCTCAAAACAGTCCTGCCCAGTGGACCTACTTTCAAAATTCAACTTTTTCCTTATCTGGCCAGTTCTGATTAAGTAGGGCATAGAGGAAGATCATCTGTTTTTCCAGCTAATATTTTTGTATATATTTCACTTACTTTGCAGCCAAAGCTTTGGTTGTATTTTATGGGTTATTTTTTTTTTAAAATTGACTTGGACTCAGTGCATGTAGTTTTATGCCATTAAGAGGTTTAATTGGAGAGTCAGGAACGGAATCCATTTGTTTCTCCAGATTTATTAGCCCCCGAATCACAGGCAGCAGAAACCTGAACGTTGGAGTGCTCTCGGCCAGATTCTGAGTTACCTCATTGTGGTTTCAGCACAGGGAAGGCACAGTTCAGGGCTTTTAGCTCCTAAGTCAAATAGTGGACTGCAGAGAGCTCTGGATTCCTTCCAAAAGTTCTGACACTTTAAAAGAGGTACCTACTTTTCTTTTTTGTGAGTGGGAATGGATTTCTGTGGATGTGGCAACCTTCCCCAGTACCTCACCAGTCAACCTTTCTTACCAAGGATGTGCATTTGAATGAGGAGGGGTGGCTTGAGACTGTGGCCTCAGGGCAAAGCTGTGATAATTGGCACAAGCAGGATTGTGTCAAAGAAATGAGCTTTGTTCTCACCTTGTTAATGGGACTAGGCAGAATGGTGGGTTGGCCTGAAGTGATCTTTAAAACAGACCTGCTCACCATAGGTCTAGTCTAGTGGCTGTTTGCCATTTCTAAGGGAGGATGTGAAAGGCAGCAGCAGTGGCTGCTAGCTCAACTCTTGTGAGGAGGGGCTCCAGAGCAGCTGGAGGGAGCATGGAGTGAAGGTGTTGGTTCCCTCGGATTGCTATCAAGATGCCGGATTGCTATCAAGATGCCGAGTGAGGGTTATGGCTTCACATAATTCCACGGAAGAGTCAGGGGAGTCTCAGAGGGGAAGTTCCTCTCCTTGGGGCCCAAAACAGTCATATGCAGTCTGCTGAGCTTGAAAAGGCCTGAGGCTGGGCGAGATTGGAAATTAGAGAGAGTCTTTGATGTAGGAACCAGAAATCAGGATTCCAGTCCTAGCCCTGCCTTTAATTGCTATGGAAGTGAAGTCTAATCACTCAGCCTTTTCTGGGAGTTGGTTTCCTTATCTGTAAAGTAGGATAATTAGTCCTGCCCTATCTCCCTCAAAGAGATGAGTAGTAAATGAGAACATTAATGAATGTGAAAGAACTTTGAACAGTAGTGTAAAGCATAAGAGAAAGACATTATTATCACTGCTGCAAATGAAAGCCACTGACTCACTAGCCCCACAATGCTCTCTATAGCAAACACAAACTCCTCACCCAGGCTTCAAAGTCATTCCCTTGACCAGACTCTATGAGGCACTATTACAAACTAGAGAACTGGTGCGCAAAATTTTTACCTGGGGAGTGTGGGGATGGGGAGGGTGCCCCTCAACCTGTCCTGCGCCCTCTTGCAGTCCTGGAGCCCAGTGATCGGTCACCCCAAAGAGGTAGGCCTGCCTATCCGGCCAGGGCTCCATGATGGATCACCCTTGCCCCCCAAACCCCCCTCCCCAGCAGAGGGAAGCCCCACCTACCCACCCAGCACTGCAGCCAGGTAGCCTGGGTTCTCTCTTTGGGGGGAATGCAGAGCCCCTCCCTCCAATTGATCACCCTGCTGGACAGTGGCCTGGGCCTCCCTCTGCAGGGCGATCATGGGGCAATGCGGGGAGAGGGGTAACCAATCGCATCGCACCTGCCTTGGCTGGCCTGGCACAAGTGGGTGTCATAGCGTGGTTGTCTGGATGGTCCTTCTGCTGTTCAGCTGTTCGGTGGATTTGCATATTATGCTTTTTATATTTTCTGTAGTTTGTTTCTAGTTTTCCTCCCAACCCTTTCTTCAGCTCCCTCACAGCCTCATCCTGTCTCTAAAGCTGGTTCCTAAGGGCACCTCACTCAGTGATTCACTCAAAACAGTCCTTGGAAGATCTCAGCCACTCCTGTGGCATTAACTCCTTCCATGCTATGATATAGATTGTATGTATATACAATCTCGTGTCTCACTCCCCAGGGATAACGCACTTTCCTCCCAGTGGAAGTTGGACAATGTGTATTCTCCCCTCCTTCCTCGCCCTTCCCTGCACACTCCACGCTTCCTTAGCCATTGAGTCCTGTAGCATCTCTCTCTCCAATCTCAGCAGCATTATCATTGCTGCTGCTTTCCTTTCTGTCCAAATCACTGATAACTTGGATTATTGTCTCAGTTTACTGATTAGATGCCATTTCCAGTCTGCTTTCCTGACAATATATCTTCCACTCTTTTGCCAAACTGCTGTTTCTAACACAAATCTCATTATGCCATTTCCCTGCTTCAAATGCTTCAGTTCCACTCCTGCTTTTCAGATTTGTTTAAACTTAGCACAGATGTCTCAGGATGATCTGGCCCCACCAATCCTGCTTTCCACTGGGTGTTAGCTGTTTTTAGGTCTTGAACTCATCTAAGAATCTGAGGAAACAGAAAAATTGTAGGTAAAGATTTGCAAACAAATGGCCATTTGCTCCTGGAGCTCCTGTCGGCCTCCCTGATGAATCACCACATTGGTAGTCTCTCTTCAACCCCACTCCCCCATCTCCCAGTGCAGACAGTCCGTTCTAGTCGCACAAAGGTCCTTGGGGTTCCCCAGTAAAGTATAGTTTTCTCATACCTTTGTGTCTTCATGCTTGGTGTTCTTCTGCTGGAATTCCCTTGTTGCCCTCTTAGTCCAGGTAAATACCATTTGTTCTTCAAATACTAGTTTAAACAGCACCACCTCTAGGGAATCTTTTCTCGTTGTATACTTGGTTTACCTATTCCTGTTTTGTGGTTCCAGAATTGCCTGAATTGTTTCCCATTCCATCTTTTCTCAATAAAATGTTGATCTCTTGCTAGATAATTTGAAGGTAGAGATTTTATCTTAATTGCCATGTATTTCTAGTTTGTAGCATATTACCTGGCATATAAGAACACTCCGGGCCCTGGCCGGGTAAGTTCAGTTGATTAGAGCATCATCCTGATACATCAAGGTTGTGGGTTTGATTTTTGGTCAAAGCACATGTAAGAAGCAACCAATGGTTCATAAATAAGTAGAACAACAAATCTCTCTCTCAAATCAATAAATGTTTTAGAAAGAGCACTAAAAAAATATTTGCTGAATGGAATTGAATTGCTCTTCTCTAGAATACTCTTCTCCCTGCCTTTACTCGTACGTATCTTATATTTCTCTTAAAGTTAATCACAAAGACAATCATCCTATATAATCTTGTTTCAGTATCCTGATCATTAATTATTTTCTCCTTAAATTCCTTCCTAGTGTGTGGTTTTTAACACTGCATGGTCATTTAGAGGTTGCTTTGAAATATATCATCCCTAAACCATTACTATTCTTTAGTATGTAAAATACAGGGGGAAGTGTTTTGGAAAGGAGCCATAAGACCCAGTTCTAGTTTTAGCTTTTCTATGAACTAAATGTGTGGCCCTGGGAAAATTATTGATTTCCCCCCCTTGGTTTAAATTTTCTTATTTTAAAAATGAGGCATATGTACAATCTCAAGATGCCTTCCTGTTAAAAGGCTCTCTATATATGCCACTAATGTTTTTTGACTCTTTCATATATTATATGTACATATTTCACTTTTTCAATTACATTATAGTTTCTTTATGAAAAGAATATTTTGTGCCCCAGTTCCTTTTTTGTCTTCATATCACTATACATCTATAGATACATAATAAATAAACACTTAGTAAACTCCAAGCCTCACTTTAGGAGATTTATGCAAAGGAAGGATGTAGCAAAGGGTTAGTAAAATAATTTGTTGCAACTTCATGTCTCTAGATTACTTCATGAGTATGTGTGGTTAATGCATATCATGTATACATCCCTATAATCAGGCCTGTGCTCTAGAAGGAGGGTCGGGTCTGGACCTTCAAATTTTTTTGAAGTAGGAATTTTCTCCTACCTTGGGAAAACATGTATTCTGATTCAAAGTGGGAAAAAGAGCTTTCAGAGACTCTTAAAGTACTTAAAGGCATTTTTGGAATTTGAACTATGCTAAGAAAATTAAGCAAAAATAAGTCAGAAGAATATTAATTGAGTGTGTGTGTGTGTGTGTGTGTGTGCCTTAATCTAAGGGAAGATGTGCTGCTTTTCAGAGTATGATTTAGTGTTTCGCCAGATTATGAAATGTTTACTGGGAGTCTGAGACATTTTTCTGATTCCAAAGAAAGATCACAGGTGAGTAACCTGGGTAAAAAATGATAACATTCATTTGCAGTCATACGGGCATTAAGACAAAACAAAACAAAAACAAAGGACTCTGTTTATTCAGCACAGGTGTTCTTCATCTCCTTTCATCTCAGCTTTTGAATAGCAGCATCCTCCCTCAGCAAGGCCATATGTATAGAGGACTCAGCCTTGGGTTATAGAGATCAAAGGGTTGCAGTTGAAGCAATTTTGTTGACCTGAATACTGGATCCTAAACACCAAACACTGTCTCCTAAAGGATAAATACAGTTTTGCCTTGATCAGTTAAGGTTGACTGTTATTGAACTTGCAGCAGTCACTAATATACCTAAATCAACTGTTTCTTTGCTGTGGGTCAACTTAGATGGGGAATAGCCTTGATTTTTTATAATTAGATGGGTCAAAATTACAGTAACTATGTATTTGTTTTAGGAGTTGCAGTTGCAATTATTTACTTTTATAACACCACCAGCAGTGTATCTAAACGATTTGACCTTGACAGCAGATCAATTTTTTAAATTTTTAAATAATTCTTTATTGTTGAAAGTATTACATATGTCCCCCTTTTTCCCACATTGACCTCCTTCAGCCCACCCCATCCACCACAACAGGCCCTCACCACGCCATTGTCTGTGTCCGTGGGCCATGCATATATGCATGCAAGGTCCTTCGTTGATTACCTCCCAACCACCTACCCTCCCCGTCTTTCCCTCTGAGATTCTGCACTCTGTTCCATGCTTCCATGTCTCTGGATCCACTCTGTTCATCAGTTTATTTTGTTACTTAGATTTGACACATGAATGCGATCATATGATATTTGTCTTTCTCTGACTGACTTCTTTCACTTAGCATGATCCTCTCTAGGTTCCTCCATGCTCTCTCAGAGGGTAAGAGATTCTTCTTTTTTACTGCTGCATCGTATTCCATGGTATAAATGTACCTCAGCTTTTTTATCCACTCATCTACTTATGGGCACTTGAGCTGTTTCCAGATCTTAGCTATTGTAAATTGTGCTGCTATGAACATAGGGGTGCATGTATTCTTTCTGGTTGGTACTTGGGGTTTCTTAGGCTACATTCCTAGAAGTGGGATCACTGGGTCAAATGGAAGACCCATATTTAATTGTTTGAGGAAACTTCATACTGTCTTCCATAATGGTTGCATTCCAACCAGCAGTGTACTAGGGTTTCCTTTTCTCCACATCCTCACCAGCACTTGTCATTTGTTGATTTGTTGATGGTAGCCATTTTGAGAGGTGTGAGGTGATACCTCATTGTTGTTTTAATTTGCATTTCTCTGATGATCAGTCACTTTGAGAATTTTTCCATATGTTGTTTGTCCATCTGTATGTCCACTTTGAAGAAGTGTCTATCTAAGTCTTAGCCCATTTTTTAATTGGATTTTTTGTCTTCCTTCTTGTAAGTTGTATGAGTTCCTTATATATTTTGGATATTAATCCTTTATCAGATGTGCCATTGCCAAATATGTTCTCCCATACACTGGGCTCCCTTTTTGTTTTGTTGATGGTTTCTTTTGCTGTGCAGAAATTTTTATTTTGGCTATCCAAAGGCCCTTTTTATAGCTAATCAGGACACTGCCTCAGGAACAAACATCAGAGGTCTGGATAACAACCAGTTCTTCTCCATGCTCCTGAATTACTCAGGATACTTACTTCAAAATGATGCTCTTGCCTTCTTTGTTAAATACTAATTGAGCATAATGGCTTGGGTCTATTTCTGGGGTCTCTGTAAGGCATTGATTTTTGGGTGTTGATTTTGTAACCTGCTACATTGCCATATTCATTTATTAAATCTAGTAGTTTTTTGGTGGAGTATTTAGGGTTTTCTATGTATAATACCATGTCATCTGCAAGTAATGAGAGTTTTACTTCCTTCTTTTATTTCTTCTTCTTGTCTGATAGCAGATAAATTTTTAACCATCTCCTGCTCTATACAAAAAATTATTTTCTGTAATGATTATTGTTTTTTTGTGGTGCTTGGTATACTACACTATGAGTTCCTTAAAGTCAGGAACTGTGTTTTAATATATCTTTGAAGCTCCATTGTCTAGTATTTTGCCTGATTTTTAGTAGGACCTCAGGAAATACTGATGAATTGATTGAATAATGAATGGATTGTCATCTTTAGCATGGTCAAGATTGATTACTAAGTGACTTTTAGTTGGCTAGAGGTCATACACTACATCAAAGAGAGGTCTGCATTTTACTTCAATGTCTACAAAATTCTTTAAAGGAGGTGTATAGGGTTCTACCAGTGGAAGCCTATGGACTAGACCCGTGGTTGGCCAACTTCAGCTCGCGAGCCATATGCGGCTTTTTGGCCCCTTGAGTGTGGCTCTTCCACAAAATACCACGTGTGGGCACACATACAGTGTGATTGAAACTTTGTGGCCCATGCACAGAAGTCGGTTTTCGGCCTGGGCGAGTCTATTTTGAAGAAGTACTGTTGCTATTTGGCTCTGTTGACTAATGAGTTTGCCAACCACTGGACTAGACCATAGGTGCATATACTCCATTGTCAAGCCTGATCTCTTTAACTCTTTCAAAATATAGCTCCTGGCATTTCAAGTGCTCTAGTTCCAGGCCCAAAGTGAGCAGATGTCTGAGCTGTCATAGTTATTTTGCCCTTACTATTGAGACTCTGTGCTGGATGTCAGAAATCACACAGTTGTGTCTCTTATCCTCTAATTATTACTTTACTAGGTGCCCAGTGCATGAATTCATGCACCTTGAAAGGAACTGTGGGCCGAGAGACTGCCTGGCCCCTCCTGCCTCGGCCCCCAGTCCCCTGTCTGCTGGCAGCCCTGCTCCCACCACTGCCGCTCCCACACAAAAATGGCACCAGCCCCGCTCGCACCCACTGACAGGGCTGAGCGATTGGGGTCCAGCGCTGGGCACTGGCAGTGGGTGCAAGCAGTGACTCTGGCACCGGCTGTAGGTGTGAGTGGGGTTGGCGCCATCAGTGGGTGCAGACGACGGCTCCAGTGCTGGCAGTGGGTGTGAGTGTTGGCTGCCGGCCCCAATCACCTCTCAGGAGCAGGACGAGGGGCGATCCAGGCTGGCAGCTGCCACTCGCACCCACTCATGGCACCAAGCAATTGGGGCCAGGGCTGGCACTGGCAGCAGGTGCAAGTGCCCTGCAGGACTGTGGCACGCAGGAGCAAAGATATTCAGTAACCACCAGAGGCTCGCCCCAATGACCTGCTCACCCCTGCTTACTTGCTCCATCATCCCACCACATCTGATGCCTGCCATGTTCCATGCTCTGTCACCTGCTGCCAATGCCTGCCATGTTCCGCGCTTGCCCTTTTGTGGTCAGCGCACGTCATAGTAACTGGTTGTTCTGTTGTTCCGCCATTTGGTCTAATTGCATATTTGGGTTGTATATATATAAATATTCATTTTTACATTCATTTTGAAAGCACTGAAATGCAAATTAAATAGTAATTAGGAGTTAAAATACGCAACTACGTGATTCTTCAGTCTTCTGCACAATACCATTGCTGTATAGACATTCTCAGTGAAGATGATAAACCAAGCATCACCATTGAAAGAACTTGAGTTCTGTTCCTCTGAGAATAATGCATTTTAAAATAACCTTTTTGCCAGGACATCTGTTTATCCATGGCCACAAAAGCAAGCCAATAAGTAAGAGTACAAGCAATCTTTTAAAAAGTAACTCCTTTGCCATTTTTTTATAATTTTAGCCTGAAAAGTAGGAGAGTCATGTAAATAACTAAGATGTTAATTGGTCTTCCAAGCAATAGAGAGTTTATTCCACCCCACAAGTGTATTAGTGTATGCATTTGCTTAATTAGTAACATCATAAGTAATATCAGGCCTAGGAGCCAGGTAATGTGTTGTCTTAAAATATGCTTTGGGAATTGGCCCAGTCTTCAAGGTGGAACCGAGGTGGAGGTAGAAGATAAGTGTGTCGGGGATTTCCGGTGATGTAGGGAGCCAGTCTTCCTCTGGATTAGTATCCTGTCAGTTCAGAACCTTGTATTTGAGGCTTTTCCAGATGAACCTGGACCAGAACAAATGTCATGTCCTAGAATAATTCCTCTCCGTGCTTTTAACATTTGTTGGGTTGCACTGTTTGTATCTGTCTGGCACTATGCTAGGTAACTGTGCATGAATTATATAATTGATTTAATTCTCTCAATCATCCTGTGAGGTGGATTTGGCTTCTCTTCATTACACATGAGACAACTGAGGTGCTCAGGTCATTAGCAAGTATTTTAAACTATATATTATTATTATTTTGTCGGCAGGCAGTATTCTTTCTGCAATATGATAGCAAGATGAGTGGAAAGGTGGTCAGTGGCCACTGGGTTACGTTTTTCTTTCTAGGCTCTTTTTTGTCCATCTTCTTTCAGATGGATAAACTTCACATGCGTTTTCTCATACCTCCTGGTTTTGCACAGGTTATTCTCTGTGCCTGACAAAATTCTCTGTACTGGAGCTGTTCAATAGTGTGTGTGTGTGTGTGTGTGTGTGTGTGTGTGTGTGTGTGTTTACCATTTCCTTAGCACCTGACACTTCTGTAATTGTGGCTCTGATTACACTGTGTGCTAAGTCCCTACATAATGTACTGCTCATAGATATAAACCTTGTGAAGCAGGGAGGGACTGTGGGCAGCACCCAGAACAGTGCCTGTAGCCTGGCAGGTGCTCAGTGCATAGCTATCGATCAACTGTCTTTGAGTCTGATTGTAATTTCCCTGCTTTCTCTTTAAGCCTCTGGCTTAGAATATGCCAAGAACACTAACACTGGTTGTTCCTATGGTATAGGAATGGGAGCTAGATGGAAGGGGAGCACATGTACTCTTATACCTCTGGTGCAAGTAATTACCTTGTGTATGCATTAGCTTGTAAAGAAAAGCAAAACACATTAAAACATAACTCTGCCAATGTGGTTTTGAAGGGCTGTGCTTTTCCCCAATGCAGTCTTTCTTTAAACTCTTTCTATGGCAAGCCTAGAGCTCTCAACAGAATAAGCAGTGGATCCATGTAGGGCTTAGGTAAGTATCCTGCAGAAGCAGGTGTTTGCCATTTGGCTCACATGGCCATCCTAGCTGTGAATCACAGCCTACTGTTGCTGGCCACAGCACAGAAAACGGAAACTAAGCAGAAAAAAAACCTGACATGCAGGGCTTATGAAATAGTCATGCCCAACATATTTGATTTATAAAAAACTTTAATTTTTTCCAAATATACATTATACACCATAAATCACTTGGTGCTCAAAGAAAATGAAGATATTGTGTTTGAAATGTAATAGGATATTCCCTTTTGATAAGAAAACAATATAAAGTGCACTAGATAGGAATCAACTCCAATAAATAATCCAGGAGATTTTTAAGGTAGAAAAAAAGTTTTTAAGGCTATAAGTCCATGAGGAAATGGACTTCTAGAGACTATATTGAGCCACCTGGAGGCAAAGTCCATTAAGGGAAAATTAAATTAAAAGCTCAGAATGACTTCAAAGTGCCCTTGTTTCCGGGGAAAATATGGAGACTCCCAAGTGGAAATGGAATGTGTAATCGTTGATCATAACCATAGTCTGTGACTAAAATTAAAGTTATTTTAATTCAGCAAATGTCCATTAAATGCCCACTCTGGGAATGGAACCCTGTCTTAGGTATAGCAAGAGGTATGGGACCTAATGTCAAGTCCTTCCCTTAAGGAACTTACATCTAAAGCAGTGGGTAGGATAAGGGCAGTATTCAAACCACCACAATAACCAGAACATTAAGATTATCACCTGATGGGTCCACACAATGTATATAGAAGAAGGAACCTTCCTCCTCCTATAGAACAAGGAACCTTACATAGTACAGGGTCAGGGAGAGACTTCATTCGTGACAAGTGGGATTTGGGATCTGCAGTGGAGCAGGGAGAATTCTGGGAAGAAGGAATAGCAAGAGCATCGGCTCAGAGGTGGGAAGAAATGGAGACAAGGGAAGGTGACATCTACTCTGGTTGTAATGGAGGATATGTGTAGGGATCTGGCAGGAATAAATCCTGAGAACCGAGGTTTGGGACCTACACTGGATGAACTTGCTGACCAACAGGCATGGGGATAAAATGTAGAACTTGAAAAGAGCGAAGTGCTGGGACCCAGAAGACCTGGGCTCAGGTTCTGCTTCAGCATTTTGATCTGCCCCTCAACATGTCCTTGCAGAACTGAGAGTTGGTGTGAGGATCCAGTGATGTAAGGCTTTGTAAAGTATGAAGAAACACATTCATAAAAACCATTATTCCATGGAAGTGAGGGTCCTAACTTGAAAAATTAAGCCATGCAGCTCACCCAGAATTCACTCACGCATTTCATTTTTATTTTTAAATATATTTTTATTGATTTTAGAGCGGAAGGAAGAGGGAGAGAGAGATAGAACCATCAATGATGAGAATTATTGATCGGCTGACTCCTGTACACCCTCTACTGGGGATTGAGCCCACAACCTGGGCATGTGCCCTTGACCGGAATCGAACCTGGGACCCTTCAGTCCACAGGCTGATGCTCTATCCATTGAGCTAAACTAGCTAGGGCAGTCATGCATTTCTTGCCACATTTCGAATTCTAGAATATATTTCCAGGAATATATAAACATTTATGTGGAAATAAAAGTCAGTATGTGTAATAGATAAGAGCTAGAATTGAATCTTGACTATTTAGCCCTCATAAGCTATGCACCTTCTCTAAGTGATTGAGACAATAATTGACAAAATGTATGGAAAGTGCTTGATAGACACAAACAAGATCAATAAATTACAACTGTATTATTATTTTTTATTTTATCATTTTTATTAATTATTTTATTATTATCACTATTTGTATTCTTGGTTTAAAAGCAGTGGACCAGGGTCAGGGTGCAGAGGTATTGGATAGCTGTGTTTTCTGGTACGTATTACAATACTACAGAGTCATGCCTGAGATCTGGGAGAGATGTAACAAGAGTAGAATGGTTAAAATTAGAAGAGTGAATTCATGATATGTGGGGAGCACAACATTGTGGTCCAGGGACAGACAGATGGGACATTTGGAGATGAAGGCTATTGCGGCCCTTTGAGCATGGAGCCCAACTGTCAGAGCCACCATCACCTGTGCCACATTGGAACAGGGATATGACATGATGCTGTGGCTCCTTTTTCATGGACATAGGTGGCTCCTCCAGCAGCGTCACTTCAGGGATCCAGAGGAGACGGGGCGGAGAGTGGTGGATGGCGGTGGGTTGCTCAGGAAAGAACTTGAGAACATATGCAAGTCACTTTTTTGAGGACTTTGGGAACTTTAGGGAGGAATTTGAGGAATTTAGGGCAGGAGGCATTGAAATATTATTTATTGTTTTGTGCCCGCTTTTCCTCTGCACCTCCCCGCTCACACCCAGACTGGTGTGATGTAGGGTAACATTGGTCACATTGGGACAAAGAGAACTAGAACAATGCGTAGGAAGATGGTAAGATTCAGGGGAATGTGCTGGGGAGAGGCCGGAGCAGGTGGATCCCAGATACTTGAGGCTGTGCTGTCCACGCCAGAGGAGGTCAAGGCAGTTCTTTATCAAAAGGAAGAAAATGCTCTATTTCCCTAATGAAAATTAAAAAAACACCTCATCTAACTTTTGAGGTTCTATTTGATACTGGCTTCTCCATTTCATTTCTCATATCAAAGGGCAAGAATCCTAATTAAGGCTGACCTCAATAACTGTTGATTACTGTTAATGGAGTTTGGGTAATACCACTGTGGCTCAGTAGATGTGTCTTTGGTTTGTTACACTTTATGGCAATTAAAAGCTTTGAACAATGGGTTATTTTAACTTCTTAAAAATGTGTTGCTATTTCAATATTTATTTTAATATTCAGTAGCACGTTCTTTTGGCCCACGTACATTATTTTTTCCTATGTACCCCCTTGATACCTTTCCCCCCCATTTTCTGAGGTAGTTACAAAACGGGTTTTTACATCAACCTGCAGGTGACTTTGAAGACATTGCCCATATGGTGCTAAAACATTATAATACATCACCTCTTGTTTGCCAGATGTTGTTCTACTCTGCTAGGCAGTGATTCAGATGCTCTGTGATGATTTTGCAAAATGAATCTTGCTAAACTGGAGAGTTTTAGTTGTCACATCCCAGCTCATTATTATTGCCTCGGTATTGCAAATGTACAAGAAAAATTAACAGTGTGAAACAAAGCCATTAGGTATGCAAATAGCAGCATTTCCCGCTGCCCAGGTGTCTGCCAGCTTTGATGTGACAGCATCCCCATTTCACAGAGTGGGGATGGACCCACAGAACACTGGCTCCCTGGGGTAAATTGGATGTAGATGAGAGGTACTAAAGGTTCATTCAATGCACTGGGATTTCAAGCTGCTTTCCTGCCTGGCATAATTTGAGAAGGGTCAGGATGGCCCTGAATGTCTAGTTATACAAGTGTTTGTTTTCAACTATTATTGA
The DNA here is from genome assembly GCF_000327345.1 of Myotis davidii. Classification (NCBI taxonomy): domain Eukaryota; kingdom Metazoa; phylum Chordata; class Mammalia; order Chiroptera; family Vespertilionidae; genus Myotis; species Myotis davidii. The sequence continues at coordinate 1,638,224 of NW_006296540.1, forward strand.
ATTAATATTTGAAGTGAAGGCTTTTTTCCAGGATTTCTTCTTTATTTTATTTATTTTTAATTTTTTAAATATTTTATTAAAGTTATTGGGATTACATTGGCTAATACAATTACATAGGTTTCAAATATACAATTGGATAACACATCATCTGTATATTGCACTGTGTATGCGCCACCCAAAGTCAACTCTCCTTCAGTCACCATATATTTGACACTCTTGACCCTTTACTACCTCCTTCACTGTCCTTTTCCTTCCGGTAACCACCACACTGTTGTCTGTGTCTATGAGGTTTTGTTCATTTGTTGCTTTAAGTTTTATATCCCACATCTGAGTAAAATCATATGGTTCTTGACTTTCTGTCTAACTTACTTTGCTTAGCATGATATTCTCAAGATCCACCCATGTTGTCACAAATGGCAGTATTTCATCTTTTCTTGTGGTTGAGTAGTATTCCACTGTATACACTATGTACAGTGTATCCAGTCATCTATTGAAGGACAGACACTTCCTACCCTGCTGGTGGGAATGTAAACTAATATAGCTACTATGGAAAGCAGTATGGAGATTCCTCAAAACATTAAGCATAGAGTTACCATATGACCCAGCAACTCCCTTTCTGGGTATCTATTTTAAAAAGTTTGAAAACATTTATTTTTAAAGGATATATCTACCCCTATGTTCATTGCAGCGTTATTCACAGTGGCCTAGACATGGAAACAACTAACGTGTGCTTTGACAGAATTTTTCTTTTAAATAGTTATGTTACAGGGTTGGGGCAGAGTTCATGGTGTGCAGGAATTAAACTCAGTCACTTAGCTTTGGTCTCTTTATCCTATGTTCATCTTCTACCTGGTGTATATACTTAGTGCTCACTGAGCACTCAATGAATAGTCACTGAATGAATACACGAATAAATGAATGCATGAACAAAAGAACATGACCAGCCTCCATAGGAAGAGCAAGAGTGAAGAACATACTCCTGGGCCTATGTATATAGTGGAGAGATGCTGGAGATGAGAGGAAAGTCAAATGTCAAGTCAATTCACCAACTAAAGTGTCTTGGAGCCCTAACTGGTTTGGCTCAGTGGATAGAGCGTTGGCCTGCAGACTGAAGGGTCCCAGGTTCGATTCCGGTCAAGAGCATGTATCTTGCTTGCAGGCACATCCCCAGTGGGGGTATGCAGGAGGCAGCTGATCGATGTCTCTCTCTCATCGATATTTCTGGCTCTCTATCCCTTTCCCTTCCTCTCTGTAAAAAAAAAAATCAATAAAACATATTAAAAAAATAAAGTGTCTTGGAGTGCGGGAGATGTCTTGAGAAAAAGACCGTCCTGCTATACATCATCTCTGTAGAGTTACTGAGTGCAACTTTTGAGGGTGGTACGTGTGTACCTCCAATGCTGTGCACACTCAGTTACTTTCTCTTTGGTATGAACCTTTCTACTTTTAGTGAATGGGAAGGCTTTCTTTAGCATGTTCTGCACTAATCATGATAAATCAACAGTTCTTTTTACCCAGCCCAGGGTCAAGTTCCAGTCTGTCCAGTTCCACCATCACTGATGGAGCTGCCAGTCTGTCAGCCAGCAGATCCATCACTGGACTTCTGTCAGATGCTTGTTGTCATGTGTTTTGGCAGCTGGACCACAGGCCTTTTCCTGGCAAAATACCAGGTTCTTCTAAAAACGCCTTTAACGGGGATAACCCTAGAAGCTGGAATGCCTTTGAAATTATTACAGCAGGACATGAATTTCTAGTCAGACTTTGGTATGCACCATCACAAAGGAAAAAGTCAGACCCTGATGGATTTATAACAGTCCCAGATGAAAACATAGTTCAGATAGGACACCAAGGCAAAACTGAGAGAGTGACTGTTCCTCTGGAGGTGATGGCTTCAGTGAATAGCAGGAGGATTTGGGGGCAAAATTCAAATATTCTCTGTGTGAATTCGAACTAATGTGAGAAAATGCTAAGCTATTATATCATAGGGGCTAGAAATTGTAAGGCTTGAAATTAATGGAGGTTAAATAAGAATTCAACTTCCTTCACCTCACTCTGGAAAAAAATGGGCAACATTTTTATATCAATAAACAAATAATGTATACTTGCTATGGTAATATCTGCTCGGGCACTAATTACGTGCTTAGGATAGTGCTAAATGCATTTTGTTTATCATTTCTCTTGATTTTCTTTTTTTTAAAATATATTTTATTGATTTTTTACAGAGAGGAAGGTAGAGGGACAGAGAGTTAGAACCATCAATGAGAGAGAAACATTGATAAGCTGCCTCCTGCACACCCCCTACTGGGGATGTGCCCGCAACCAAGGTACATGCTCTTGACCAGAATCAAACCTGGAACCCTTCAGTCTGCAGGCCGACGCTCTATCCACTGAGCCAAACCAGTCAGGGCTCTCTTGATTTTCATTACATACCTATGCCCATTTCGCAGCTAAAGAACCAGGCTTAGAGGTGAGAAGTGACTGGGCTTAGGTCACACAGCTAGTAAGTAGGTGGAAGGCAACAGAGGGGGAAGAGTTCCTTTAGGTTTTAAAACTGGCTTCCCTCTGTGCCCCCTGCCCTCAACTACTGTGTTCAACCCCTTTGCTAGGCAATCTGGGAGTGGAGTAGATACTGTGGTGCCCACACAGAGCCCTTTTAACAGACCTGTACACCCTACCCCCTAGCTGATGTGTTAGCTGCTAATGGCTTGCAGTTGCCCAGTCCCCTTCCTTGGCTGTCTTTCCCATGGTTACCCATCCCTCGTCACCACTGTGGCTCAGGACAGAGTGATGCTTCAAGATGGCCAACTCTTTGCTGTAGTTTATAATCTAAAGAGCCTGACCCTGTATACAGGGACAAGATTATACTTGACTGTGACCACATCCCTGCTAGGATATTCCCACTTCCCTATCCCACTCTCTTTCCTCTCTTACAGGTTCATTCTTAAGGCACTCTGTCAATAAATCACAGCTACCTAAACCCCCACCTCCGGCTCTGCTTGCAGGCAACCTGACCAATGGAGAGCTTCTTCTTTTAAGAAGCATGCGCTCTTAATGCAAGGAAGACCTTTCAAAATAGCCAGTGCCATTGGAAGATGGAATAAGTTGTTTGGGTCAATACCGAGTTTCCTCTTTCGGGAAGTATACAGCATAGGCTGGGCACAAAGATGATTTGGGCAGGGTGTTGGATGGGGACTTTAGGCATGAACTATAATTTATCTTTTTAAAGTGTACACTTTGGTGGCTTTTAACATTTTTACAATGTTATGCAACTACCACTAATATATATAATTCCAGAACATTTTCACCACCCCCAAAAGGAACTCATCTCTATTAATAGTCATTTTGCATCTGCTCCTCCTTCTAGCCCCTGGCAACCACAAATCTACATTCTGTGTCTATGGACTTGACTATTTTGGATATTTCACATAATTTGAACTATAAAATATGTGACCATTTGTGATAGACAGGCTTCTGCCACTTTGAATAATATTTCAAAGTTCACTCATTGCAACCTGTATCAGTATTTTATTCCCTTTAATGGCTATATAATCTACATTTTGTTTATCTATTCATCATTTAGTGGACATTTACTTATTCCTCACATTTTGGCTATTATAAATAATGCTACTAAGAGCATTCAAGTACATGTTCATATGTGAATATATGTTTTCAGTTCAATGGGGTGTATACCCAGGAATGGCATTGCTGGGTCTTATAATAACTCTCTTTAACTTTTTGAGGAACTACTAAACAGTTTTCCAAAATGGCTCTGCCACTTTACATTCCCACCATCAACGTATAAAGGTTCTAACTTCTCTACATCCTTGCCAACAATTTTTATTGTCCATCTATTTTATTATAATCATGTTAGTGGGAATGAAGTGTTATATCATTGAGGTTTTGACTTGCATTTGTGTGATGACTAAAAATGTTGAGAATTTTATCATGTGCTATTGGCCATTTTTATATCTGTTACAGAGAAATGTCTATTCAAATCCTTTGCTCATTTTTAATTGGGTTAATTGTCATTTTATTGTTGAGTTGTATTAGTTTATTATATACTTAAATATTAGGCCCTTATTAGATATATGATTTGCAAATATTTTCTTTTATATTTTGTGTTGTCTTTTCAGTTTTATGAAGAGTTATCTTGAGAACCAAACTCTTTTTTAATGCAGTCCACATTTATTTTGTACTTTATATAGGCCCAATGCATGAAATTTGTGGAAGAGTAGGCCTTCCTTCCCCTGGCTGCTGGCACCAGCTTCCCTCTGGCACCCGGGACCCGGACTGGCTTCCCTCTGGCTGCCCGCAGGCACCTGGGACCTGGCTGGCTTCCCTCGGGCCCCACTTTGCCCCTTAGCATATTACCCTTTCATTATTATAGATATCGTATGCTTGTACTTTAGGTGTTATATCTAAGAAACCATTGCCAATCCATGAAGATTTAGACCTATGTCTTATTCTAACTTTGTCTCTTTTGACTTAAGGTTCTCTGTTAAGAAGCATGTCTAGAATCTAGTAGATTCTCAAAAAATATTAGTTGAATTCATGACTGAGGTATTGGGATGCCTGTGCATTTATCTCTTCATTTCCACCCACCATTTGGCTTTGCATATGCAATGTGGGCAGTGATTTTTTTGACACGTGGTTGATGGCATTAATAAGTCTTAGGAAATTCTCACTACAAACTTGATATTGAAACAGGGAAGGCATTATTAACTCCATTTGATAGATAATGAAACTGACAACCAGAGATTATATGAGTTACTCAAGGCCATCAACTAGTGGTAGAGTTCTACCTCCATTCCAGGGCTATCCCACTCAGCTTAAAGCTGTGGGCTCCTTTTTCTAGGCCTAGCAGTCATCATGGTTTCCTAACTGTTTTCTCTTTGGTTACAGTTTTGTGACCATCTCTGAGACATCTAAATGTATACCTACCCCTGTATTCTTTGAGTACCCTAAAACTCAATAAATATTCAAACAAACAATCCCAAAGCATTTTAGTCCTTATTCTCATGCTCTCTTCTCTTTGCTTTTAGTAGTATTTGTTTCATGCCCTTTCTCTTGGTGGACAAACTTGACGTAAGACCTGAAAAACCTGTTCTCTGAGGAATATCTGTACTCTGTTGTCCCCGTCACACAGTTTACCACTCAGTTTCTATATGCGATGTTCCAGATTCTTCTTCAATTAATTTGAATGTGTAGTTCTTTTCTAATCAATTTAATTGTAAGTTCCTTGAGCACAGGGATTATACTTTTATGTGTTTCTTTCATCTTTCCATAGTAGCTGGCAAAATGTTTTCATTCTTCTGAGATCCCTACTACTTTCTTGGTTTTATATTTCTATCCTGTTTGTTTATTCATTCATTGAACATTGTTTCATTTATCCAGCATCTTCTCTAGGAAGGCTTTGCCAAGCATTACCTCCTTCTGAATCAACATGACACCTGATTCTAATAGCTCATGTGTCATTTATTCTATACTGCCTACTGTCATAGATATTTATGGCCATTGCCTTATTTCTCTTACTACTCCTACTAAATTCTAGGGTTCTTGAGAGGAGCCATTATTTATTATCCAATTTTATGCCTTTCTGTTCCCAACAACAAGATCAGTGACTAGCTCATACAAGACTCACAACATATATATGCTTCATGAGGCTCCTTAAAGTTGTAGAAGGTGGATAGGAATTGAACTCATAAGACCCACATTTAATTTTCATCTCTGCCATTGTGTGATCCCCAGTAAGTTACTTCTAATGAACCTAAGATTCCTCAACTACAACAATTCTTAGCTCAAATGAGAATTGGGAGGTTTAAATAACATAATACATAGAAAAGCATAATGTTGTTTGTTCATGGTAATAATAGTTGTTTTTGTTGCCATTCTGAAATAACAGACAAGACTTCAATTTGTCAACAAGCATGTATTGCATTGAAATATCTAATCCCTACAAAGTCAGTACCAAATGCTGAAAATGTGTGTGTGTGTGTGTGTGTGTGTGTGTGTGAGAGAGAGAGAGAGAGAGAGAGAAAGGAAGGAAGGAAGGCAACCAGGATGTTTCCAGGCATTGGTTTAGTGCTCAGATATGTGCATCTTGATGCTTGACAATTTGCTTTTTCTTATGTATTTCCAAGCTTAACCAGGTCTGTGTCTTTTTATATAATTCAGTTTGCAAGTCAGCCACTTGCTTAATTATTCCACTGTTGACCAATGTAGTGCAGAATCCTAAAAGGAGAATGTGTTTATATGCAATTCAGTTTCTAGCTCTCTGTTGTTGCTCAGTGAATGTTGGTATTAGATACTTAAAACAGAGTAACTCCTATTGCAAGGAGAAACGGCACTTAACGAATGTCAGCCATTCTCTCTCCTTGTTAAGAAACAGATACCATTATTAAAGAATTGCTACTAAAAATGAGTTCAACTGCCTCAAATGTTCTCTAAAGAGGAAGCACACGTTAAAACATTGGATGGTGTACTTAGCCCAGAGCTACACTGATAATATTAAGGAGCCCATTTCCATTCACTTTATTGTCCACATTACAAATGAAACTAATAGGTGCTAAGAAATCTCCCAGGTGCTGTGAGGGCAAGCCTAGTAATTGATCTGCCATTGAGCACATACTTGTATGGAAGAATGGAGAACGTTACTTTTCATTGTTATTATTGTTTAAACCAGGAAAGTAGAGCATGGCACAGATCCAGGGTAAAAGTAAGGCCATCCTGGTCCTATCAGCCATTGTGTGGTCGGATGATTTTCTTCCAGGACTGTGCCTACAGGACATTCTTTCTGTGGTCTTGATGGGTGATCATTGTAAATCCTTCTGTAGTGTCTTTGTACACTTTCATAGCTGACTTCTTTCATTGCAGAACGGGAGAGGGACAGACATGTAATGATCAGCAGTAGATCAATGATGTTTTCTTCAAACAGGAAATTAAGTGGATGCAGTTACCTCTAGCATGGCAAAAAAGTCTCAAAAAAAGACAGACATATTTGACAAAACATTATAAGCTACTTTTATATCTCAGATGTATTGTCAAATTTGACAAAACATTATATTTATTTATCTCCAGGTCTAATTTAGAATATTCTGAGAAACACCAGACAAAATTGAAAGTTGCTGTAGAATGGGGTATGATATTGATTATTTTATCCACAAACATTTCTAATATATCTACTAGGTATTAGATACTTGGGATAAAGACATAATGTTATCCCTTTATAAAGGAATTTACAGCCTATGGTAAATAAGCAAAAGAAATGGTCTCTATCTTCAAGAGATTTACAATCTGGGAGAGAATATGAGTGGAAAAATATGAAAGTGAACAGTGAAGTGATAAAATCTGAGGGGTAACTAAAAATGGAAACAAAACTTCTTGTAACCTCTTTGGGTATACAGCTATCTTGAGGCACTAATCAAATATATCCACTAGATAATAGCACATGAACATTTACACATAAAAATTTGAATATGATTTCAGGGAAACTCTTAAAGGTTATGACTTCATGCAATAGATGATTAGATAAAATATATTTCAATATAACATACTTTCTTCCAGGTAGGCTGTGTAGATGAATTAGTACCCAAATGAAGAGAAAGTGAGACAACACAAAATGAGTGAATATACAGGGCGGGGCAAAAGTAGGTCTACAATTGTTCCTATGGAAAAATAATACAATGTTTAATAAATAATAATGCAAGAATAAACTTTGTTTCATGTACTCACAACTGTAAACATACTTTTGATCCAGCCTATAAATTTTTGGTGAAATCCTAGAGAAGTATTACATTGATAAAGCAGAAAAAATATTTGATTGAGTTGAGGGTTTGGAAACAGGGATTCTGGCTAGGTCCACCCGCTTGAATAAAAGCATTGAGTTGGGGAATAAGCGTGGTGTGTGGCTACTAATTTACTAACCTGGACTGGAGATCCATGCTTGGAATTATGAGATGCGGTTAGATGGTTACTGAGATATGAATTTGAGAGTCATTATTGCCCTTTGATTGGGCACTCATTACAGAATTAAAAAACACACACACACAAACGTTTTAAGAAATATTTGAGCTGAGTCCAACATCTTGGCATCCCAATACCTTTGGCAAATGGTCATTTAATCTAAGTTTGAATGCATTAGTGGGAAATCACAATGTAACATGCATACAAAGGGTTCCATTATTGAATGGCTCAAATTGATAAAATTTCTTCTTAATATCAAAATTATATTTAAAATTCCACCTTCCCATCCTATGTGGACCGTCATGATGTTGTTCTTAGAAACACAAAGTGAACTTAAATCCTTTTTTTCAGGTGAAAGTCTTCCAGTGCTTAAAAGTATCGATCACATCCCCCTTACAACTTCTTAAAGGCTACTTATCTTAAAGCTTCAATGTTTTATGATGGATACAATATATTAAGAAGATTTGTTTGGCAAACTTATTTAGGATGGATTAGAGCAGGAAGAAAAAAACTAAAATTGGGGAGACTGGTTGGAATACTATTGCAATAATGATGGTAAGGGGAAGTAGGAAGAAAATGAAGTTTTGGATGGAATAATTGATAGTACTGGGTGACAAATGGCTGTAAAGGATGCAAAAGAGATTGATTCAAAGATAGATTTCTCAGAGTTCTAGTCTGGGAAAACAGAAGAATGATTTTATACTAGCCTTCAGTTTTCAGGAGGGAAGGTTTGGTGCCTTTCACTTAATCTCAATGAAAATACTATGGTGTAGTGGTTAAGACCATGAGCTGTAGCAGCAGAATGTGTGAGGAGGTTCAAATTTTGGATTTATCACTTACATTTACATTGGGCAAATTTATTGACATATTGGTATCATTTTTAAAAAATATACTTTTATTGATTTCAGAGAGGAAGGGGGAGAGAGAGAGATAGAAACATCAATGATGAGAGTCTTTGATCAGCTGCCTCCTGCACACCCCCACAGGGAATTGAGCCCATAACCCGAGCATGGGCCCTGACTGGGAATTGAACCATGACCTCCTTGTTCATAGGTCCATGCTCAATCACTGAGTCATGCCAGCTGGGCCATATTTGTATCTTGATTTCATTACCTATGAAATGTGTATAGTATATAATACCTATGAATATTTTAGCATGACTGGCAGATAAGACACCCTTAAGAGCAATCATTTATTTACACCCTAATGGGTTTAATTGGAGATGGGTGAAGTCTAAGTGAAGAACTTCAACACAAACTCTCTGGGTAGCAAACCATCAGGACCCATGCCCAGGTCATTGTGTTAGTGTACATGTAGACACTGCAGATGGAAATAGTTAGAACACACAAAAAAGCAGTGTCAGACCCTAGCCGGCTTGGCTCAGTGGATAG
>NW_006296540.1:1647629-1659730 GCF_000327345.1 Myotis davidii
ATATATATATATATTATTTTTAAAAAAAGCATTGTCAGTGCTGAGGTCAGAAGCACTTGAGGTCAGAATCTGGAAATATAAGAAACTTGTCATCTTTTCCAGATACATGGTAGAAACAGGGCATTTTTGAAGAGGCACTTCTCCAGTCCAGAAAAGTAGGTCTTACATCTTAAATACCTGTTTCCCTTCCACTTTTTTTCTTCATCTGACCCCAGTTCCTGGGTTAATCCTTTATACACAGATTACCTATTTCCCCAGGGTGAGGAGGTCAAGAAGGTCACCTGGTGGAGGATGTCAAACTCCAGGCAATAAGCAAACAGACAAACAGAGATGTTTTATGAGCAGTTAGAACTCAGCTAGAGATGTAGCTGGTGGCAGGTAAAGGTCAGTTTATAGGTGTTGGTAGATGCTTGGGAGCCATCCAGCTTTTTATGGATTAATGCATTCAGGTGTTGATATCTACCAGGGATTCTCTCTCTTGTTTCGGTGTCTGCCCATCCTGAAAAAATCTCTTTTTTCCTTAGAAATTATAAGATGATGTCTAACCGAAGTTGATCAAGTACCTGCAAGTTATTTGATCAACTTCGGTTAGACATCATCTTATAATACATGGTTTTAATCAGGGGCAAGTCAACTATCTTTCTGAACTTGTTTCTTCATTGGTAAATGGATAAAATGCTAAGAACAACTACTTGTATAGTACCTGGCACTTGGAAGTCAACAAATAAATGTTAGTTAAAGTGGATGATGACTATCACCAATTATTTAATGAAATCCATCCTGAGAAAATATACCTGGAGTAATGTGGTGAAGAAGCCATTACCTGGGTCTAATTTACTGATTCTTAAATATGATTTTATTTAGATCATCTAATTCTCACTTTAGTGTTTCTTGAAACCAGACAAATGTCACCAGAGTTTTTTTTAACTGCTCTTGGCTCTAATAGGTTGGCCAGAAAAAATCGTTCCATATGTTTATTCACCTTGAGAAGCTGAGTTTGCCTTATCCAATTTCCCTGTGTACCCTTTCCACCCTAATGTGGCTGAGCATGTACAAATATCATTCTTTATCATTCCAAGTAGGTCTTGGGTTTAATTATGGATTATGAGAAATGAGCTGAATGCTGAGCACTTTGGAGCCTGGTGAGAACGATTTGTTCAGAATGGTTAAAGGCATTTTATCCCTTTGGAAAAGAAAGCAAAGAAGCCTGCTGCAGCTCACTTGTGATACATGAAAGATGAAGTGTGGCTGAAGTCAAATGATGGGAGCCAGACCTCGCTCACTCAAATTGATTCATTAGGGCCTGTGTCGACTTCCCCCCAAAGGCACACATGCACTCAGATGCTCAGAGAGTAGAGAGGGCATGTGTGACCTCCCAGGAGGAGCAGTCAGGGGCATTTTTTGCCAAGTTAGCTGAGGAATAGCGAGGTTGCATGAAATGATTAGCAGCCACTTCTTTGCCTCTTTCTGGGTGCCTCAGAGGCTATGCTTGTTAGGAACCTCTCTTCCCTCGAGTGGCATTATGGCACTGTGGGAAATTTGTAGTTTGCAGATGATTAAAAATAAATTGGCTTAAATTAATATCTAGCCTCCTTCCTGAATAAGAGAACTAAGGAAAACTAAGAAGGCAAGGAATATATGGAAGCATTTAAAGAAAACCAAATTTATGAATTAATTATAGGAATTTTAAATTTATAAAATAAGAGGTCAGGCATTCCAAAGGGACTAACAGTACTTCTAATTAGAGCCAAAAATAATTCAAATTTATTCATTAATTTGTTCATTCTTCCATGTAACACAGATTCCCTGAGCTTTATTCTGTGTTATGTACTGTGCTGGCCATAAAGAAGTACATGATAAAGTAGGCACAGTCTTTACCAGGCCTCGAAGGCTCACAGTCTAGTGCTAGAGCCAGGATTGTAGATAAATGGTTACAACACAGGACAAAGGATGTTATGACAAAAGGGAACACAGGGGCATGGAATGCTGGAGAACAAGGAGTGGAAGATAAGGCATTCTTGGGTTAGGCGGGGTCTTTCACGAGAAAGTGGTAGAGAAACCAGGACTGGAAAGAGGAAGAGGAGGCAGCCAGTTAAAGAAAGGAGAGGAAGGACTGTCAGGTGCAGAGAACAGTGTGTGCAAGGGCTCAGGGATGCCAGGACCTCTGCAGTGAAAAGAATTGCAGCGTGTCTCCATCAGAGGGTGTGATGGGGAAACTGCAAGAGATGTCTGGGCATGCTTTATAGTGATTGTGAAAAATGCCAGTTTAGTGGTCACTGGGGATTAGCTCAGGAAATACTACATATATATGTCAAAGGGTAAAATCCATAATTGACATAAAAGGGCATTGGCAAATAAATATATGGATACCTCTGCTATGGGCACATGGAGATAATTGAAATACCTAATTGTTTTGTTGGTGATTCCAGGAATATCTGAGATAGTATTCTACTTTTGGTCCTACCCATTAGGAAGGTCATTAACATGAGATTGATGTGGTCAGGATAGGTAGGTCAGGGAGACCTGAAAGGATCCATATGATTCCCCAAAATGTGAGGATTTGGGCCCTCAGGCTATAAAAATTTCCATTTTTTTTTGTAATATTGATTTTTACTTTTTCTTCAGATCTACAGTACTTGGAATTGATCATCTTTGATAAACAGTGTAAAAGTAATCACAGGTTCACAAAAGTACAGAAATGTAGGGCTCATAAGACCTTGGAGATAGCTATGTTAGTGATCCCGCCTCAGTCCTACCCTTGATCTTGGGCAGATCAGCTGCCTCTCTGGGCCTTGACTTTCTTCCAAGAAGGGAGATCAAGTTGCATCAGGAATCTCTTCAAGCTCCGCCATTCTGGCATTTTAAGTGAGTCCCAGACAGCTTAAAGTACCAACGTAATTTAGAAATTTGGAGTGGAGTCATAGAATCCACTCCAGTGCTGAGGTGATTGTCAAATACTCAGGGAAAGGAGTTCTTCTATACAAAATTAGGCATAGTAAACAAAAAAATAAATAAACACCTTCAAATAATACCGAAAGCATCTAGTGCAGTGATGGCGAACCTATGACACGCGTGTCAGAGGTGACACGCGAACCCATTTTTTTGGTTGATTTTTCTTTGTTAAATGGCGTTTAAATATATAAAATAAATATCAAAAATATAAGTCTTTGTTTTACTATGGTTTCAAATATCAAAAAATTTCTATATGTGACACGGCACCAGAGTTAAGTTAGGGATTTTCAAAATGCTGATACGCCGAGCTCAAAAGGTTCACCATCACTGATCTAGTGCAAGATTACCTTGTCACTTGAACATGTTCTATTTATTTCTATCCATTAAAGTCAAAATGGACTTATCATAGACAAAATTATTCTTTTGTCTTTTCCCCATAAACTTTTCTTTAAGTGTCTTGAAGGAACAATCATGTAATAGAAAATTAGCATTTGGAACAGATCAAACCTGAATTCAAATTCTGGCTTCTCCTTCCTATTTGTGAGATCTTGTTCAGAATTGTAGCTCTTCTTTGAGCCCCAGTTTTCTATTCTGTAAAAAATGGTGGCAATATTTTCCCTCTAAGGAGGAGATTATATGAGATAATTTTACAAGAATTTCTATCAACAGAGATGTTAAAATGTTAACTTTCCTTTTTTTCATCCCATTATTAACCATTGGTTTCTAGAAAGGCTTCTAATTTACTAGTTAAGAGCAGTCTTGGGAGCTAAACTACCTGAGTTCAAATCCTTGCTCTGCTGTTTCCCAACTAGGTACTTTGGAGCGAGTTATTTAATCTCTTTGTATCTCAGTTTCTTTGTTGGTAAAATAGAATTGCTGTACAGATTAAATTATTAATATTTACACAGTGCTTAGAAGTATTGGGCACCATAGTAATGTTTATTTTGTTATTATTTCTAAGAATGGCAAGAAATCCTATCTATGCTAATAAAAGAAGTAAAATTTTGGAGTCCTGAATTGTATAAGGGTTATGCATGAAATTTATTCTAAAGATAAACTTCCTTTTGTCTTTTTAGACTGATCAGAAGAAGGAATGATGTTTAGTCATTGATTACTTGATCACACTGTACTCTACTGTAGTGTCATCATTGTGTTTGAAAACCATCACCCATTATTTCAAATCTTGGAATGCATCACTAGTTCTTCCGTATTGCCTTCTCCTGAGATAGCTGTTGAACTGCATACTTTTTATTCATAGTAATGGCTACTTTTGTTGAGCAATTCCTAGGTGTCATTTCTTGGATTTAACACTACTTGTAGCTGATTACTTTGTCTGTTTATGGATGCTGAGAAGACACAAACAAGATTGCTGGCTCAGAAGAAAAGTACAGCAAGCATCATGAGCATCAGCATGTGGCAGTTCTTGTCCACCTGCCACACAAAAGTTCTTCATGTGGGGGCAATGTGGTAAGGGCCGCCATGGATGCTGAGCACTTAGTCAGATTTCATTGCAGCTAAGGAGCATCTCCTCTGGGGGACTCCTCATTTTTTGGCTAAAAGTGAACAAGTATGCTCTTAGTACTAGAGGGGACATTCCTTCATCCTTCATGGTTGCCCTCTGCAAATACAACTCTGAGAGATGCCTGTGGGAAGAGCATTCGAGTTTTGCATTTGTGGCATACCCAGCAGTAAGTGCAGGGCTCAGGGCTCCAGGCTCAGGGTTCAGAGCTTAGGGCTCAGGGCTCAGAGCTCCAGGCTCATGGCAGACTTCCTCTCCCAACACTGGCTTCTAGGAACAATGCCAAACACATTAATTGGGCTTTTTTCCTGGTAGATTGCTCTATAACTAATCTTTTATGTACATTGTACTCCTCATGGCTTCTTAAGGTTTCATGGAGCCTTTAGCAGGGTTGTTTCCAGGCAATATTACAAATAGGTACATTTGGGCACCCCATCTTCCTGTGGAAATCATTATTCCTTAAGCAACTCCCCAAGTTCAACACTTACGTTGTCAATGGTTCTAACCCAATCTTTAAACTTTAAGCTCTTGGCCTACCCCTATGCCGTGTTCCAGCTCATTTTTCTTCCTCTTTGCCCTGAAACAAGATATACCTATTCTGTGACTATCTCTCAGAACCCTTCTCTGTCTCCTATGACAGTCACTAGAAACAAATTAAAATGTATATGTTAATGTACAGAAGGGTGACTTGCCAGTGAAAATGCAATGTTTTTTTGTGTTGTTTTTTTAAAGAGACCTTTTGAAGACATACTGTTTTAACCAAGGAATAACCTGAATGGTGGGAATTTGGGAATATATATTTCCTCTGTGTGGTCAGCCCTGGGCCCCTGGGCCTAAGGGATAAATTTAGATTTGATTTATACAAAGCATTGATTTTGTGTTCTCTAAAAAGAAGAAAGAATATTTAGAGGTATGGATTTAAATGTCATTTTCTTTTCATTCCCTATTGTCAAGGGTTTATGAGCTATGGTATTTTATCTCAGTGAAAGTTAAGAGCGGTCGTGACTAACTCTCTATAAGTCTTCATAATATCAGGAGTTGCTCTCCTCCTAATAAGCAAACATTACCCAAACCATACTTTTTAATGGAGCTGCTGCCAAGGGAATTCACTGCAACACATTAGAACGTGGAAAATGAAGCTGTACTTAGGCTGCGAAGCAGCCGTTCCGTGACCTAACGCTTCTACCGGCACCTGCCTTTTGGGTCTGTAATGTTTTCCTAACTGTGCCTTCAAGACCCAAGTGATTTAAAAAGAAATGACTGCGTTCATACAAACGGGAAACTGTAAACCAGCATAAATGTCAGTTTTTATGTTGATATTTACATTTATTCCACGGAGAGATGGAATTGTTTAGTAATGTGATTCAATATTTGGGGTGAAATATTTTGGTAACATTTACAGATCAATAAATTAGACACAGTCCATCTTAAATGGTCAGAAATAGCTTAGTTTCCCAATGTGAATGTTCCAGCGGGGAATGTTCCCTGCAGAATCGTTAATTGCACGGATGCTTTAATACTATTACATTTTCACCACAACTGTGTTAGGTTTTCAAGCATCTCAGAGGTTATAAACTAGTCGTTAACATTCATTCCCTTTGGCAACTTGGTCTGCTGAGGAGCCTGGACTGGAAAAGCACACGTTTAATATTTATGTGATTTCCATTTCAACACAACTGTTTGAATTACTTGCAGTACTGTAGCCTTTGTAATGTGCTCCCTTTCTTATCCTTTATGCACAAGCTCTCACTGTATTAAACTGTGAAAGGTAAGATTCCCTACAATAGAAAATTGTCACTCCTGCCGGGGATTTTTGCTAGCAAGGGCCTGAGTGATGAAAGCATTTTGCTTAGACTGATAGTGGGAATACCATTTTTTAAATATTGTTCCCATGAAGAAAACACATAGGGGAAGATATTTGCTGGTTATTAGATCTAAATATAATAGGATATTTAAAAGTAAATATTAGATAGAAAACTATTTATTCCCAGGTCCTTAACAAATAATAGGAGGGCAGTTACCAGGGATCTGGCTCAAAGAAAGTCAGATTGCTCTTCCCAACGCATTGATTTATCTCTCTTTTCTAGTCCATCTTGGTTTTCTTTCCTAGAGTATGACTTACCATTTTCTACCTTGTCTAATAGTCGTATCCTTACACATTTCCCCACTGAGTGGATACTGCTGAGAGCAGGATTCCTATGCGTGGTTTCTCTCTCTCTTCTTCCTAGACACTAATTGAGTGCCTAGCAGTTAATAGATGTGCAATAATATGTAGTGTGTTAGTCTTCTTATGGATTTGTTTTCTTTCACTTGAACTTGAGAGGTTGGCACTAGGCAGGCCTTGAGAATTTAATTACAGCCCATTTGGTTAGGTTGGACCCAGCTGAAATAAGCATAGAAGTAGGGTAGGGATATGAAAATTAAGAGAAATAACCTGTAGCACCTAAAATTTACAAACACTAATGAATTTAAAGGATCACATTCATATGACATGGACTATATTTATGGAAGACTGGATACATGGCTTCTAAAAGGAGGTAGGATACTCTAGAAATCACTTAAGATAATTTGGGATAAAATGGTTTTGATCGGGGGAGTCACATGCTGACAGGTTAGGATACTTAATTTGGATGTGGCATAAAGATAGATTTAGGAAGGGTGGGTTAGAATGCAAGGTGACTGGAAAAAGGGAGAGAGATTAGGAAGCCATTGTTACAGGGTCAATGAGAGGTAGGTAATGGAGTGCTATACTTAATATTAACATCTGGGATACTTAGAATGGAGCAACTTTCAGAGATGTTGTGGAAGCAGAATTAGCAGGCCTTGATGAGGAGGGTGATTGAACATAACTCTAGGATTCTGTGCCTGCATGATTTGGGAAAAAAGTTGATGACATTGACAGAAATAGGGAAAGCAGGATGATGAATGCCACAGGGAGGCAAGGGGAGAAAGAAGGTGACATTGGATGTGTTTTTAGGTATTTTGCACACTGTGGAGCCTCCTGGGTCTAGTAAGCAGGTAGTTGTAATAAGGGCAGATATGGCCAACAAAGAAATTGCCATTAGTCTGACAGACAAGGAATTCAGTTAGTTGCTAGCTCTGTGACCTAGGGCAAGTTATTATCTGACCCCCTCTGGTTTTCATTTTTCTTGTCAGTATAAGAGAGAACTGGTTTTAGTAGAAGCTAGCTTAATAGATTGATGCGATCCGCGGCAGGTATAAAGTGATTTGGAACCTGTTGAGAGGTTTCTCGTGGGCCAAGGGAATTTGCCCTGGATTCTCTACTCATTTTGGATTAATCTTGTTATTTGACTGTGGTCTTTCACCCAAAGTGGAAATTTGCTGTTACCATGACCATCAAGGCTGCCCAAGTTGATGCTCATAGAAGCCACTGGGGCCTGTGCCTCATGAATCATTAATACTTGAGCTGAAAGGAGGCCTCTATCAGATGTATGTTGTCAGCTTTCCAAAACCTATTTCTCTGTGTGTTTTTTAAGGCACAATCTACTTCTTCTCTTTTACCACTTTTTTACCTTCTGATAAAAAAAATGCACTTTTATAATTTCAATGGTGAAAGATGGGGGAAATCACAATTTATCTTCTTTGATTTTATAAGAAGTTCCTTTATCTAGGATTTGAGCCTTCAATTCCCCTTTTGAGCCCCTCTATCATAATCCAGCAACATTCTATTGAGCAGAATGATGTTTTCAATGTTCCATCAATTGTAACCTCAGAGTAAAGAGATAGAAAATGGTGAAAATGTTATTCAGCTGATACACCTGCATCTGACAACATTTTTGGCTTGGGGTATTTTCTTACATAATTAGAAATGCATAAATTTGGTATTTACAGTGAGGAATATTTCCCAGCTGGTTTTCAGTTTATTTTATTTCTTGTTAACCTTTATAAATATTCTAGTCGGAATACCCATTTACTTAGGATATAGTGCTTTCTTAGCCACAGAATGAGGCAATGCTTTAATATGGCTGTTATCTTCCTCTATCACCCATCCTGAGAGAACCAGAGAGAAAGGCAACATGGTAATCTCTGGAAAATATTTTGGAGTTACAAAGATCTGGAATTCCATCTGGCTCTGTGATTTGGTAGCTGTGTGACATAAGGCAACATTATCCAGTCTTTCTTGATTTTAGTTTCTTCATTGTTATGATGGGGTAATAGCTATCCATCCTAGTGTTATTGAGAGATCTGTGAGGTATATTAGTGTTACTCTGAGGTAATGGTGATATTTGTCTTTAGGTCATTAAGCACAGGGGTTCTAGATTTATACTCCATGGGCCTAAATCCTGATTATACTCTGGTCAATATACTTTATTCCCCTAAAATCCTTTCCTCATCCATAAAATGAGGATTATAATAGCACCTACCTTATAAGCTTCTTATAGTGATGAGAGAAAATCTGTGAAAAACACAGTGACTGGGTAAATAGAAGATTCTTTTTTCCCCCTCTTTCATTGGGTACTAAAGTAACTCTGCATGGTTCTCTTCTGAATGTTAAGCAAAACAGGGACATTAGCAGCATGGCAGAGTGAGAAGACTCCTTTCTATCTCCCTTCAAAGTCAGAACAAGTTGCACAACTACAGTTCAGCAAGTGATCCTCTGCTCAGCACCCACCTGTCAAGCAAAACAACTCTTAGAATATGGGAGAAAATAGCCCTTACACCCGCGCTGGTCACCTGCAATACACTTGCTGACTTTAGCTGGTGCTTTCCTTTGAGTACTAGGCTCAGGAACTCCAAGGCTGACCGGGAGTCTCCTTTCCGTAGAGCAGTTATAAATCCATATGGCCTCCTAGTTATCGAAGTTGTAAGTTCCCCTGCCTACCCACAAGCTATTATCCCAGCTTCAAACACATTTTGAAAATCCTTCCGGGTGCTTTCTTCTTGTTTATCATTGCCTTACTTCTCACTTGCTAATGAGAAAATTTCTAAGGTTCCTTAAGGCACTGATTTCTCTTATGACAACTTTGAAACTTATAGGTTCATGTAGAGCATATTTTCTTTGGACTAAAAAAACACTTTGGCTATTAATGCAGCAGAATTTAAAGTAAAAATCAGTAAAGAACCAGTTTTGCACTTTCCTAAATCTTTGCCACATAAGATATGATATTGATTAGGTAAGAAATAACAGAATGACCTATATAGTTCTCAACAATTCAGAACCTAGAAAATGATTGGATACCCTCGCAAAGCTCAAGGTGAGCTATTCCACATTTATTTATTTTCTAAATTGCTCACTGTACACTCAGTACCTAATGTAAGCAGGTTATTATTATAGCAGTAATACTAATGCTAGCAATAATAACTGGTATGGGAAGGATTGTTGAAGGCCTAATCCTCAGTCCTTCAAAAAGTGATTATTTAGAGATACTATTGCCTTTAAAGAGGTAATTAAATTAAAACAAGGATGTTAGTGTGGGCTCTAAACCAATCTGACCAGTATCCTCATAAGAAGAGAAAAAAATGGGCACACAAAGTGGCACAAGGGGTGCATACACACAGAAGAATGACCATGTGAGGACATAGGGAAAAGGTGGCCATCTGTAATCCAAGGAGAGAGGCCTCAGGAGACACTGTACCTGCTGACACCTTGATCTTGGTCTTCTAACCTCTAAAACTGTGGGAAAATAACTTTATTTTGTTTAAGCCACCCAGTGTATACTATTTTGTTATGGAAGCCCTAGCAACTGACATAGTAATATTTTAAATTTTATTGCACTTAGCCAGTTATGAATTTAAGGTTGTTTTCACATACATAATATAATATAGTGGCCAAAAGTATTGACTCCAAAGCCAGACCTCCTGGGTTCTAAGCTACTGCCTGTGTGACCCAAGGCAGTTTCTTCATCTGTAGAATGGAGATGGTTATGGTATCATCTTCATAGGATTGTTATCCGGATTAAATGAGTTAATGTTTGCAAATCATTTTAATAGTACTTGGCACATAGTAAGCTCTAAAGTAGTAGTCCTTAAATTAATAAAGTGAAATGCACACCATAGTTCATTTTATTTCTCTTAAATCTTGTGATATGGAGGAAGAGAAGGAACAGGGTGTGACATTTCCTTAGTCTTTATGATGCAGTAAATTTGATTCACATTTGCACATGTGAGATTAAATTAAGGGTGTGTTTCCACACTGCTAAAGGTGATATGCTGTTATGGGACATTCTCTTATCTTGAATTTACATTTATTGTGTTTTTTCTCCATTGAGCACTGCCCCTCTATCCCTGGAATAGTAATGATATCTAAATAAAATGAAAAGCATAGTCATAAAATTAGGTATTGTATCAGTCAAAGTTCAACCAGAGAAACAGAACCAATGGTCAGTCTATCTATCTATCTGTCTATCTATCTATCTATCTATCTATCTATCTATCTATCATCTATTTATCATCTGCCAATACATTGGCCATTGACTTATGCAAGTAATTTTGGGGACTGACTATGAAGCCCAAAGTCCACAGGGCAGTTGGGGAAGGAAGATCATGAGTAGACTGGAACCCCATGGGCACAAACTAAAGTTTGTTTTTCATAGGGAGCCTCTCTCTCTCTCTCTCTCTCTCTCTCTCTCTCTCTCTATCTCAGTTATCTTTTAAAGGGCTTCCAACTAAGTCAGGCTCACCATGATAATCTCTCTAATTTAAAGTCAACTGATTAGGAACTTTAATTATATCAATAAAATACCTTCACAGCAATACCTAGAGTCTGATTCAATTCTTCGAGAAGGTATGTTTTTATTACAAAAGAGCTTTTACTTCCCTTCCATCCTCCAACTCTTCTGAAAAAAAAAATCTCTTATAGCTCAGTCTATCTGAGACCATACTAGGAGGATGATCTGGGGAATATAGTTCAGCTTAGTCAAGTTGATACAACACAAAGCCATTGCAGGTATTAAAAAAATAACACTATAATTTACTGTGACTGGAACTGGGGCACATTTTTAAACAAGCTGTTTTTTACACAACCCTCATATTAATCCTTGCAATATTATTATAATTTTATAAATGAAAAATAACAGAAGTTCTGATAGTTTAAATTAGTAGTCCAATTCACAAATCAAGCTAGTGTGGGAACAAAAATTAGAATTCAGAGCAGACTCAGAAGACCATCATATTTAACAATACGAAATAACCTCAAACAACCCTCTTAAGTTCTGAGGGTACTTTAGAGTAGTGGAGGAATCTGTTTTCATCGGTCTATGTCAGCTGAACTGCATTTTGAATGCGTAAGAAACAGGAATTAGCAGCGGAGAGAGAATCTACAATTTTTAGCCTTATTACCAAGACATGACTGTAGACTCTCAATATTTTCTTCTGAGGCTCACTGTACATTTACAGGAAGTTAGGAATTATTACTTGCAGAAGGACATGCATATGAGTGTGTGTGTGTGTGATATATATATATATATTTGTTCCACAAATGACAATTTTTTCACATGTGAATTTATATGTTCTTTATACATGTCAGGAACCACTGACATGGAGGCTGCCTGAAAACTAAGGTAATTTGTATAGATTCCTCCTTTCAGTTTTTTGTCAATGTTATTTATTTATTTATTTTTTAAAAGTATAAGTATCAGAAAAACTGTTAGAATTTTAGTTTCCTGGTTAA
>NW_006296540.1:1663580-1668788 GCF_000327345.1 Myotis davidii
AACTATGAGATCTCTTAGTTTTATATTTTGGATAACTACTCAAGGAGTCAGATATCATTTGTCATAGAAGCACTCAGTTCTGATAGATCATGTGATACTTGAAGTAATGATATTTATGAAATAAAATTCAAATGTCCATAATTAAATGTGTTAATGATTGTCACTGGTAAATCAGTAGGTACACTCCCTGCCATTATAATAATGTTTATTATTTTGTATATTACTATGTGCCAAAAACTCTATTTAGAGACTTTCTATACCATATTTCATTTAAGCCTCACAACAACTCTATGAAGTTTCCTGTATCTTTATATCACTGAAGAAATGAAGGCTTCAGAAAAATAAGCAGATTGCTCTAAATTTACTACTCAGAAGAGATCTAGTATGAGCCAGCTCTGGCTAGCTCCAAAGCCCAGATGGCTAGTAACTAAGCAATCAAGATTCCCATTGAATGTTTTAATGATGTTCAATTTATTAAAGTTATAGACTTGTCTTACTCTTTCTAAACACATGATACAAGGATTTAAAAAGACAATTTTTATAAAACAATTGTATTGATTTTGAGTCAGTCAATTCAAGTGAAGTATTACAAATAAATGATTTCTAATCATTTGATATATTGCTTCAAAGTTCTAAATAATTTATCTTTGTGAATTTTGCTTCTCCTGTTCTTTGGTGAGACTAGTTTAGTTCTGAGGTCACAAAGCCAGCTGAGACTCTGCCATAGATTCTAGTCCCATTTTCTACTGATCCCTTAGATCATTTCTAATTCTGAAAGAATCTCTTCAAATACCATTTGTTGGTATACTATGCAAATTCAGGAAGATAGCCTTTTTAATGGGAGAATATTCACGTTATGATATCATTTGCTTGCAATGACAAATGCCAGTTAACTTTGGTAGTAATGGTCTAACACCCTTTACCACCAGGGCAAACCTGGGCTAGTGTCTGCAAATGGAACACATTTCTTAGAGTCTATAGTTAAAAAGTAACCAATTGTCAAATTTATTGTAATCCTATGCTTTCCTAATAGCTATATATAAATACATGAAAATACTAAGGGAAGCTGATCTTCCTTGAGAAAATTAGGGCTGTATGATTTGTATGTGCTCCTGGATTCCAACACATCACAAAACCCAGGGATACACTATAATGACTATAATAAGCCACAGAAAATTCAGTCCAAATTTCAAAATGGGGTTCCAGTTAACAATAGAAGTTTAAAGGTTATTCTAATTACTGATTGTTCTTTCAGTATTTTAAATGTACCCATTTAGGTTCAGTCATATGTTATGAGGCATTTAATTCATTTTAGACACGCACTCAGAAACCACATCCATTGTACTTACTAGCTGAAGACTATATTTTTACATGGAGAGTATAATTTATATCAGAGCTGCCTGTTGAGAATTCACCAGGAGTCCTTTAGATATTAATAGTTTGAACACATAGTTCTAAAATTCTAAATACCATGGAGAAAAGGCATAATTTGTGTTTTATTTTTTTTTTATTTTTTTTTTTTTAGTGTAAATAAGGAAACTCTATGAAGAAAAAAAAAAATGAAACAAAAAGGAAATGTAGGCACACTGATCAATAAGATTAGAAAAAAATATAATCTGAGCAACTAAGCCCAGCTTCTAGGCTTATATTTTCATAGAAATGTGGCTTAGTGTTTTGTTTTTCTTTATCAGCATATGTTTTCATCCACACATTGTAATGTAAGTTGAAGGTCTCTTACACAATGTGTTGGTTGTTTTTTTTTTTTTTTTTTCAGAAAAAGAATGTATTTAAGTAGTACCTTCTAAAGTAAAAAAGAATAAAAAGATACAGCAACACTCTATAAGTAACCTTTTTAACTACATAGATGCAAAATTTGGTGCATTCACAAAGGAACACACACAGGCATGCACACACACAAAAACTCTTGAGACTATCTGTGCTTTTAGTTCTCTTTTCTATAAGGTGTTTATTAACTCTTCTTAAAGCCGTTACTCATGGTAAACAGATTAACAAGAAAAGCACAGAGCAAGCATCCTGGATAAAATGGTTTTATTGTTAACAATGTCTGTGTTATTGGGAGAGAAAGGGAAAGGGAGGTAGAAGGATAAGGGAGGGCAGAAAAGAAGGAACTCACACCTTCATTTATATCGCAATTTGCCTCTTAAAATAGAATGAATACCAACCTAATCCTCACATAAGTATCACAAGATTATCTGTGAATCTGGCTTTAATTAATGGGACTGCATGTAGCTGAATTGAATGAAAGCAACCGCATTTGTGAGCTGTTTATTACCTAACCTGTGCTGCGCCGAAACAACAATGATTAGAAAGGAAAGGTCCAGCCGGGGATTTCTTGAGGAATCCATGCTGCCATAGCGCACCGTTCACTCTGATTATTTAAATGATAATTCGCAGGGAGGCGAGATGGGAAGGGGTATCACGATGACCCCCATGCCTATAATAAATGATCCAGTGAATGCATAATATTCTCCACAAAGGAGGAAGAATGAAAAGGAAGATGAGAAAATGTGTCTCCATTTGGGGTATCATTCTGGAATCTAGTTCCATGACTTTTCATTTGCTTCTCTCTTTTTTTTTCTTGCTCAGTATTCATGAAAGGAAGAATTGAAAGTAAACATCAAAAAAGCTCCCTGAAAGTCCATTTTCCCCTTCCTCCTTCACTTACAATATAAGCTCCATCTTATTTTCATTGGAACTAAAATACATGGAAAGCCTACTATTGGCAAGGCAGTGTGCCACCTGGGTGACATGTCCAATGGTAATTGACACCTAACTTTTAGGTTCTGGAAAGAGCTTTAGGTATGAGATTAAGCTGAGGATTTGAGTTTCAGGTCCTTTTATAGCTTCATGACTTTGAATGAATTACTTGATTTCGCTGAACTTCAGTGTTCTCATCAGTAAAATAAGTATAGTAATTATTGATATTATCATCATCATCATTTCTTATAGAATTCTACATATCCTGAAAGTGAATATATATAAAGATATTTTATAAACTTAAAAGGGCTTTATATGGTTACTTATTATTACTAGAGGCCCAATGCACAAAATTCGTGCAAGGGGCTCGCCCCGCTGCTGCTGCTATGGCAGCCTCTACCTCGGCCCCCCGCCCAGGACAGCTTCCTCCAGAAGGTCATTTAGAAGGACATCTGGTCTAATTAGCATATTTCACTTTTATTATTATAGATTATCATTTAAAAGCACTCTTTATTACATCCCATGTGATATTCTACATGTTTCTCCTCTATCAATCGGCCTTTCTGGGACCTCACAATTCTATAGACAGATGGTAATGAACTAGAAATGCAAAATCTAAAAACCTGTATTTTTGGAAGTCTTGCTATCCTGCTAGGTAATCAGCTTTCTCACCTGGGATGATGTTATCCTGATTATGAAGACTACCAGTTGGTGCTGCTTTTGTCATAATAAGAGAAACTGTGGTGACAAAAATAACCTCTCTATTGGCAGCTGAGTCTCAACTCATAAGCCTAGTCTAATTTAATGCATAGTACTGGAATAATGACTTCCTCAAATAGCAGCCCATAGTGACTATAGAGAGAAAAAGTTATTGGGTAACCTACCACGTAATCCCGACCATATGAATTTTATGTTGGCTCTATTAAGTACTCCCCCGCCACACCCCCAGTGGTTAATAAGCTAATGAAAAACATAGGCAATCACTGAAACACTGAACACGTTGCCTGAGAAGTTTTATGTCCTGGCATGGGAAACCCTTGTAGACTAAAGCTGGACTGAAAAGCAGCTGTTCTGGCAGAGCTACTTTGGTAATTTAACAAAATAGGGCATGAGATGGTTCAGTATAATGGTTAGGAACCTGGACTTGGAAGCAGACAGATCTGAGTTCAAGACCAATTCAGGTACTTCATAACTATGTGATGACTCTTAGCCTTAGCATACTATTATAGTACCTTCATCAAGACTTTTTGAGGGGACAACATATGGTACTGGGTGCAAAGGCATTGGCAAAACTAACCACCAATACTAAAATTGTATGTTAGTTATCTATTGCTGTGTAACATACTATCTCAAAATTGAGTAGCTTAAAACAATGAACATTTACTAATGCATTGTATCTGTAGATAAGGAATTTGGGAACAGCTTATCTGGGTGTTTCTGGCTTAGATCTCTGACAATGTTGCAGCTAAGGTGTTGGCTGGGGCTGTGGGCATCTGAATTATTGCCTGGGACGGGAATATCCAGTTCCAAGATGGGTCACTCACATGGCTATTGACATGAGGCCTTGCTGGCTATTGGCAGGAGTTCTCAGTTTCTTGCCACATGGACCTCTTATGAGACCTCCTGAATGTCCCCATCTCACCTGGCTTCTGCCAGAGCAAGTGATCCAACAGGAAGAAAGATGTTAACTACCATGCCTTTTATGACCTAGCCTTGGAAGCCATATGCCGCCATTTCTATGGTATCCTACTGTTTATAAAAGTCAGCCCTGTTCAGTGTGGAGGAGAAAGGCTACATAAGAGCATGAATAGTATGAGGCAGGAAGCATACTATCTTTAAGATAGGCTACCACATCTGGTAAAAGAAACTATTTTGTGTAGTATCTTCAGAATGTTCTTAAAACAAAATATCCCAAAGCTCAAAACACTGAGAAGAAGCAAGAGGGCTATTGTGCCCGATACTGATAAAGAAGGACTCAAAGAATGCTGAGGAATAAAAAAAAAAAAGAGACACTCCTCATAAATACTGATACAGTGGGACCTTCATAATCTTTTGTTCTAAGTTTAACATTTAAGTAAAAACTCCTGGTTCTTTTTGGGTAGCTAAGGTCATGACCTAAATCATTAGGTTTTTTGAACTGAAAAGAAAGTTTTAAAATAATATCCAAGAGGTCTCCCATCCAACGACTATTACACTTGAAACCTACATATTCTTATTAACCAATGTCACACCAATAAACTTAATTTTAAAAAAGAAAAGAAAAAATATCCAAGAGGAAAGCCTAATAGTTTCTTAAGAACTCCCTTCAACCTGAAAAAGTAGAATGATTACATTCAAACAAATATTCAGAGTAAGTGTAATCATTCTCTGTAGAAGCTGAATTGTACATGGTAGGGTCTCAACCTTGGCTGCACATTAGAATCACCTGAGAATCTTTGGAATCCAAAGAGGACCACACCAAGACACATCATAATTAAAATGCCAAGAGCA